>NC_084548.2:63342500-63360000 GCF_033978685.3 Nerophis lumbriciformis
TTGTGATTTTTTTTTCTCACACATACATATATATATATATATATATATATATATATATATATATATATATATATATATATATATATATTGTATGTGTGTATGTACACACACACACACATACATATATATATACACATATATATATATATATATATATATATATATATACATGTATATATATATATATATATATATATATATATATATATATAGTATGTGTGTATGTACACACACACACACATACATATATATATACACATATATATATATATATATATATATATATATATATACATGTATATATATATATATATATATATATATATATATATGTATATATATATATATATATATATACATGTATATATATGTATGTGTGTATATATAAATATATATGTATGTGTATATATGTGTACAGTATATATGTATATATATATATGTACGCATGTGTATGTATATATATGTATATTTATATATATATATATATATATGTATATATATATGTGTATATATATATGTATATATATATATATGTATATATGTATATATATATACATATATATGTATATACGTATACACACACACTATTATATCAGTATGTATAATAATTACAAGAGTATATACACACACTATTGTATGAGTATACAATAATTACAAGAGTACATTGTTATGTCATGATGTACTAATATATGATTACATTGAAAGAATAATGATTTAATAAAGTTATTTGTTGAATGTTTTGTGTCGTCTGCAGGAGACATTCTTCACTTCCTGTCCGAGCCCCAGAGCATGCTGGGAGTTTGGAGTCAGCTGACAGCAGTGAAGGTGTTTCTTGTGACAGGTGGAAATCTGCTTCCTTCAGGTAACTTAGCACTTCCTTGTTCAGCACGCTGTTGCCTTGGTAACCACACCATCCTCATCATCCTCATCATCATCATTTGCTTTTGGGATGATGAGGATTTGTTGTCTTTGTTTGAAATGTATAGCAGCTTTTAATCATACTCAAATATGATACTGATATATACTGCACTGGATATCATGTTGGTATCTACTGTACTGGAATATGATACTGATATCTACTCTACTGAAATAATGTTGGTATCTACTGCACTGGAATATAATACTGATATCTATTGTACCGGAATATGATGTTGGTATCTATTGTACTGGAATATGATACTGATATCTACTGTACTGGAAAATGATGTTGGTATCTACTGTAAGTCTACATGATGTTAGTATCTACTGTACTGGAATATGATGTTAGTATCTACTGTACTGGAATATGATGTTGGTATCTATTGTACTGGAATATGATACTGATATCTACTGTACTGGAATATGATGTTGGTATCTATTGTACTGGAATATGATACTGATATCTACTGTACTGGAATATGATGTTGGTATCTATTGTACTGGAATATGATACTGATATCTACTGTACTGGAATATGATGTTGGTATCTACTGTACTGGAATTCGATACTGATATCTACTCTACTGGAATATGATACTGATATCCACTGTGCTGGTATATAATGTTGGTATCTACTGTACTGGAATATGATACTGATATCTACTGTCCTGGAATATGATGTTGGTATCTACTGTACAGGAATATGATGTCGGTATCTACTGTACTGGAATATGATACTGATATCTACTGTAAGTAGATATGATGTTGTAATCTACTGTACTGGAATATGATGCTTATATCCACTGTAAGTAGATATGATTTTGATATCTACTGTACTGGAATCTGATACTGATATCTACTGTACTGGAATATGATGTTGGTATCTACTGTACTGGAATATGATTTCGGTATCTACTAAACTGGAATATGATACTGATATCTACTGTAAGTAGATATGATGTTGTAATCTACTGTACTGGAATATGATGCTAATATCCACTGTAAGTAGATATGATTTTGGTATCTACTGTACTGGAATCTGATACTGATATCTACTGTACTGGAATATGATACTGATGTCTACTGTACTGGAATATGATGTTAATATCTACTGTACTGGTATATGATGTTGGTATCTACTGTACTGAAATATGATACTGATATTTCAGTAATGGAATATGATGTTGGTATCTATTGTACTGGAATATGATACTTATATCTACTGTACTGGAATATGATGTTGGTATCTACTGTACTGGAATTTGATACTTGTATCTACTCTACTGGAATATGATATTGATATCCACTGTGCTGGTATATGATGTTGGTATCGACTGTACTGGACTATGATACTGATATCTACTGTACTGGAATATGATGTTGGTATCGACTGTACTGGACTATGATGTTGGTATCTACTGTACTGGAATATGATGTGGGTATCTACTGTACTGGAATATGATACTGATATCTACTGAAAGTAGATATGATCTTGTAATCTACTGTACTGGAATATGATACTTATATCTACTGTACTGGAATATGATATTGGTATCTACTGTACTGGAATTTGATACTGATATCTACTCTACTGGAATATGATATTGATATCCACTGTACTGGAATATGATGTTGGCATCTACTGTACTGTAATATGATACTGAAATCTACTGTAATGTAATATGGTGTTGGTATCTACTGTACTGGAATATGATAATGATATTTACTGTAAGGAGATATGATGTTGGTATCTACTGTACTGGAATATGATGTTGGTATCTACTGTACTGGAAAATGATACTGATATCAACTGTAAGTAGATATGATGTTGGTATATACTGTACTGGAATATGATACTGATATTTACTGTAAGTAGATATGCGACAGTGAAACCTGGAGAGGCGTGATTGGGAAGAATGGCCGCCCGGATCTGAACCCGAGTGGTGTTTTGTTATTGGACTTTTGTGCTCGTCACGGATTGTCAATAACAAACACCATGTTCAAACATAAGGGTGTCCATATGTGCACTTGGCACCAGGACACCCTAGGCCGCAGTTCCATGATCGACTTTGTAGTTGTGTCATCGGATTTGCGGTCTCATGTTTTGGACACCCGGGTGAAGAGAGGGGCGGAGCTTTCTACCGATCACCACCTGGTGGTGAGTTGGCTGCGATGGTGGGGGAGGATGCCGGACAGACCTGGCAGGCCCAAACGCATTGTGAGGGTTTGCTGGGAACGCCTGGCAGAGTCTCCTGTCAGAGAGAGTTTCAATTCCCACCTCCGGAAGAACTTTGAACATGTCCCGAGGGAGGTGCTGGACATTGAGTCCGAGTGGACGATGTTCCGTACCTCTGTTGTCGAGGCGGCTGATTGGAGCTGTGGCCGCAAGGTAGTTGGTGCCTGTCGTGGCGGTAATCCTAGAACCCGTTGGTGGACACCGGCGGTGAGGGATGCCGTCAAGCTGAAGAAGGAGTCCTATCGGGTTCTTTTGGCTCATGGGACTCCTGAGGCAGCAGACAGGTACCGACAGGCCAAGCGGTGTGCGGCTTCAGCGGTCGCGGAGGCAAAAACTCGGACATGGGAGGAGTTCGGTGAGGCCATGGAAAAAGACTTCCGGACGGCTTCGAAGCAATTCTGGACCACCATCCGCCGCCTCAGGAAGGGGAAGCAGTGCAGTGTCAACACCGTGTATGGTGGGGATGGTGCTCTGTTGACCTTGACTGCGGATGTTGTGGATCGGTGGAGAGAATACTTCGAAGACCTCCTCAATCCTACCAGCACGTCTTCCTATGAGGAAGCAGGGCCTGGGGAATCTGTGGTGGGCTCTCCTATTTCTGGGGCTGAGGTTGCCGAGGTAGTTAAAAAGCTCCTCGGTGGCAAGGCCCCGGGGGTGGATGAGATCCGCCCGGAGTTCCTTAAGGCTCTGGATGTTGTGGGGCTGTCTTGGTTGACAAGACTCTGCAACATCGCGTGGACATCGGGGGCGGTACCTCTGGATTGGCAGACCGGGGTGGTGGTTCCTCTCTTTAAGAAGGGGAACCGGAGGGTGTGTTCCAACTATCGTGGGATCACACTCCTCAGCCTTCCCGGTAAGGTCTATTCAGGTGTACTGGAGAGGAGGCTACGCCGGATAGTCGAACCTCGGATTCAGGAGGAACAGTGTGGTTTTCGTCCTGGTCGTGGAACTGTGGACCAGCTCTATACTCTCGGCAGGGTCCTTGAGGGTGCATGGGAGTTTGCCCAACCAGTCTACATGTGCTTTGTGGACTTGGAGAAGGCATTCGACCGTGTACCCCGGGAAGTCTTGTGGGGAGTGCTCAGAGAGTATGGGGTAACGGACTGTCTTATTGTGGCGGTTCGCTCCCTGTATAATCGGTGTCAGAGCTTGGTCCGCATTGCCGGCAGTAAGTCGGACACGTTTCCAGTGAGGGTTGGACTCCGCCAAGGCTGCCCTTTGTCACCGATTCTGTTCATAACCTTTATGGACAGAATTTCTAGGCGCAGTCAGGGCGTTGAGGGTATCTGGTTTGGTGGCTGCAGAATTAGGTCTCTGCTTTTTGCAGATGATGTGGTCCTGATGGCTTCATCTGGCCAAGATCTTCAGCTCTCACTGGATCGGTTCGCAGCCGAGTGTGAAGCGACTGGGATGGGAATCAGCACCTCCAAATCCGAGTCCATGGTTCTCGCCCGGAAAAGGGTGGAGTGCCATCTCCGGGTTGGGGAGGAGATCTTGCCCCAAGTGGAGGAGTTCAAGTACCTCGGAGTCTTGTTCACGAGTGAGGGAAGAGTGGATCGTGAGATCTACAGGCGGATCGGTGCGGCATCTTCAGTAATGCGGACGCTGTATCGATCCGTTGTGGTGAAGAAGGAGCTGAGCCAGAAGGCAAAGCTCTCGATTTACCGGTCGATCTACGTTCCCATCCTCACCTATGGTCATGAGCTTTGGGTCTTGACCGAAAGGACAAGATCACGGGTACAAGCGGCCGAAATGAGTTTCCTCCGCCGGGTGGCGGGGCTCTCCCTTAGAGATAGGGTGAGAAGCTCTGTCATTCGGGGGGAGCTCAAAGTAAAGCCGCTGCTCCTCCATATCGAGAGGAGCCAGATGAGGTGGTTCGGGCATCTGGTCAGGATGCCACCCGAACGCCTCCCTCGGGAGGTGTTTCGGGCACGTCCGACCGGTAGGAGGCCACGGGGAAGACCCAGGACACGTTGGGAAGACTATGTCTCCCGGCTGGCCTGGGAACGCCTCGGGATCCCCCGGGAGGAGCTGGACGAAGTGGCTGGGGAGAGGGAAGTCTGGGCTTCCCTGCTTAGGCTGCTGCCCCTGCGACCCGACCTCGGATAAGCGGAAGAAGATGGATGGATAGATATGATGTTGGTATCTACTGTACTGGAATATGATACTGATATATACTGTACTGGAATATGATACTGATGTCTACTGTACTGGAATATGATGTTGGTATCTACTGTACTGGAATCTGATACTGATATATACTGTACTGGAATATGATACTGATGTCTACTGTACTGGAATATGATGTTGGTATCTACTGTACTGGAATCTGATACTGATATATACTGTACTGGAATATGATACTGATGTCTACTGTACTGGAATATGATGTTGGTATCTACTGTACTGGATATCAAGTTGGTATCTACTGTACTGGAAAATGATACTGATATCAACTGTAAGTAGATATGATGTTGGTATATACTGTACTGGAATATGATACTGATATTTACTGTAAGTAGATATGATGTTGGTATCTACAGTACTGGAATATGATACTGATATTTACTGTAAGTAGATATGATGTTGGTATCTACAGTACTGGAATCTGATACTGATATATACTGTACTGGATTATGATACGGATGTCTACTGTGCTGGAATATGATGTTGGTATCTACTGTACTGGAACATGATACTGATATCTACTGTACTGGAATATGATACTGATATCTACTGTACTGCAATATGATGTTGGTATCTACTTTACTGGAATATTATGTTGGTATCTACTGTACCGGAATATGATACTGATATCTACTGTACTGGAATATGATGTTGGTTACTACTGTACTGGAATATAATACTGATATCTACTGTACTGGAATATGATGTTGGTATCTACTGTACTGGAATATAATACTGATATCTACTGTACTGAAATATGATACTGATATCCATTGTACTGGAATATGATACTGATATCTACTGTAAGTAGATATGATGTTAGTATCTACTTTACTGGAATATGATGTTGGTATCTACTGTACTGTAATGTGATACTGATATCTACTGTATTGGAATATGATACTGATATTTACTGTCCTGGACTATGATGTTGGTATCTACTGTACTGGAATATGATACTGATATCTACTATACTGGACTATGATGTAGGTATCTATTGTACTGGAATATGATTTCGGTATCTACTGTACGGGAATATGATACTTATATCTACTGTAAGTAGATATGATGTTGGTATCTACAGTACTGGAATCTGATACTGATATATACTGTACTGGATTATGATACTGATGTCTACTGTGCTGGAATATGATGTTGGTATCTACTCTACTGGAACATGATACTGATATCTACTGTACTGAATATGATACTGATATCTACTGTACTGCAATATGATGTTGGTATCTACTTTACTGGAATATTATGTTGGTATCTACTGTACCGGAATATGATACTGATATCTACTGTACTGGAATATGATGTTGGTTACTACTGTACTGGAATATAATACTGATATCTACTGTACTGGAATATGATGTTGGTATCTACTGTACTGGAATATAATACTGATATCTACTGTACTGAAATATGATACTGATATCCATTGTACTGGAATATGATGTTGGTCTCTACTGTACTGGAATATGATACTTATATCTACTGTAAGGAAATATGATGTTGGTATCTACTGTACTGGAATATGATACTGGTATCTACTGTACTGGAATATGGTGTCAGTATCTACTGTACAGGAATATGATGTTGGTATCGACTGTACTGGAATAAGATGTTGGTATCTACTGTACTGGAATATGATGTTGGTATCGACTGTGCTGGAATATGATGTTGGTATCGACTGTACTGAAATATGATGTTGGTATCTACTGTAAGGAGTTATAATGTTGGTATTTACTGTAAGGTCAAGTGAGAAGTACAGTAAGTACAGTGTTGGGGCTTTAGAGGCTGAGAGTGTTTTCAAAGAGATGTGCTTTGTCGTCAACGTATAATCCATAATAAGATATCATATAATAATCATATTAATAATAATAGTAATAGTAAAAATAATAATAATAATTGTAATGATAATAACGACTGGGACAAGCGGTAGAAAATGGATAATAATACTGTGCGGCTCACAAGTAGAAGCAGCGTGTTCTATTTTTAAACTTTCCTACTCAGAAGTTTCAAAGTAGTTTTTAGTAACACCACATCTATTTTTGTCTCGTATTTCACATTTCTTCCATTTGTGATAAGTTGCTTCTTTCAACTTGAACGCTTGGATTTACCCACAATGCACTTGTGCTCGCCCTGTGACACTCTGTCACGCAAATTATGTTTTGTTTTTTCAAACAAATTCTTGTTTTCTTCGTTCTTCATTAACATTTTGTGTTTAGTCCTGCACTTTTCTGGCCCTGATCTTAATTGATCCTTATTTATCTTAATTTATCTTGATTGATCTTAATTGATCTTGATTGATCTTGATTGGTCTTAATTGATCTTGATTGATCTTAATTTATCTTAATTTGGGACAGGTGAGTATTTCAGAGACAGGTGACAGGTGAGTATTTCAGGGACAGGCGAGTGTTTGAGAGACAGGTGGGTGTTTCAGGGACAGGTGACAGGTGAATGTTTCAGGGACAGGTGACAGGTGAGTGTTTGAGGGACAGGTGAGTGTTTCAGGGACAGGTGACAGGTGAGTGTTTCAGGGACAGGTGACAGGTGAGTGTTTCAGGGACAGGTGAGTGTTTCAGAGACAGGTGACAGGTGAGTGTTTCAGAGACAGGTGACAGGTGAGTGTTTCAGAGACAGGTGACAGGTGAGTGTTTCAGAGACAGGTGAGTGTTTCATGGACAGGTGAGTGTTTTAAGGACAGGTGAGTGTTTCATGGACAGGTGAGTGTTTTAGGGACAGGTGAGTGTTTTAGGGACAGGTGAGTGTTTCAGGGACAGGTGAGTGTTTCAGGAACAGGTGAGTATTTCAGGGACAGGTGAGTGTTTCAGAGACAGGTGACAGGTGAGTGTTTCAGAGACAGGTGAGTGTTTCATGGACAGGTGAGTGTTTTAAGGACAGGTGAGTGTTTCATGGACAGGTGAGTGTTTTAGGGACAGGTGAGTGTTTTAGGGACAGGTGAGTGTTTTAGGGACAGGTGAGTGTTTCAGGGACAGGTGAGTGTTTCGGAAACAGGTGACAGGTGAGTGTTTCAGGAACAGGTGAGTATTTCAGGGACAGGTGAGTGTTTCAGAGACAGGTGACAGGTGAGTGTTTCAGAGACTGGTGACAGGTGAGTGTTTCAGGCTCAGGTGAGTGTTTCAGAGACAGGTGAGTGTTTCAGGGACAAGCGAGGGTTTCAGGGACAGTTGGGTGTTTCAGGGACAGGTAAGTGTTTTAGGGACAGGTGAGTGTTTCATGGACAGGTGAGTGTTTCATGGACAGGTGAGTGTTTCGGAGACAGGTGACAGGTGAGTGTTTCAGGAACAGGTGAGTATTTCAGGGACAGGTGAGTGTTTCAGAGACAGGTGACAGGTGACAGGTGAGTGTTTCAGAGACAGGTGACAGGTGAGTGTTTCAGGAACAGGTGAGTGTTTCAGGGACAGGTGAGTGTTTCAGGGACAGGTGAGTTTTTCAGAGACAGGTGAGTGTTTCAGAGACAGGTGACAGATGAGTGTTGCAGGGACATGTAAGTGTTTTAGAGAAAGGTGAGTGTTTTAGGGACAGGTGAGTGTTTCATGGACAGGTGAGTGTTTCATGGACAGGTGAGTGTTTTAAGGACAGGTGAGTGTTTCATGGACAGGTGAGTGTTTTAGGGACAGGTGAGTGTTTTAGGGACAGGTGGGTGTTTCAGGGACAGGTGAGTGTTTCGGAAACAGGTGACAGGTGAGTGTTTCAGGAACAGGTGAGTATTTCAGGGACAGGTGAGTGTTTCAGAGACAGGTGACAGGTGAGTGTTTCAGAGACTGGTGACAGGTGAGTGTTTCAGGCTCAGGTGAGTGTTTCAGAGACAGGTGAGTGTTTCAGGGACAAGCGAGGGTTTCAGGGACAGTTGGGTGTTTCAGGGACAGGTATGTGTTTTAGGGACAGGTGAGTGTTTCATGGACAGGTGAGTGTTTCATGGACAGGTGAGTGTTTTAAGGACAGGTGAGTGTTTCATGGACAGGTGAGTGTTTTAGGGACAGGTGAGTGTTTTAGGGACAGGTGAGTGTTTTAGGGACAGGTGAGTGTTTCAGGGACAGGTGAGTGTTTCGGAGACAGGTGACAGGTGAGTT
The DNA here is from genome assembly GCF_033978685.3 of Nerophis lumbriciformis. NCBI lineage: Eukaryota > Metazoa > Chordata > Actinopteri > Syngnathiformes > Syngnathidae > Nerophis > Nerophis lumbriciformis. Next base: position 63,351,945 of record NC_084548.2, read on the forward strand.
TTTCAGAGACAGGTGAGTGTTTCAGAGACTGGTGACAGGTGAGTGTTTCAGAGACAGGTGACTTGTGAGTGTTTCAGGGACAGGTGAGTGTTTCAGAGACAGGTGACAGGTGAGTGTTTCAGGGACAAGCGAGGGTTTCAGGGACAGTTGGGTGTTTCAGGGACAGGTAAGTGTTTCAGGGACAGGTGAGTGTTTTAGGGACAGGTTAGTGTTTCATGGACAGGTGAGTGTTTCAGGGACAGGTGAGTGTTTTAGGGACAGGTGAGTGTTTCAGGGACAGGTGAGTGTTTCATGGACAGGTGAGTGTTTCAGGGACAGGTGAGTGTTTCATGGATAGGTGAGTGTTTCAGAGACATGTGAGTATTTTAGGGACAGGTTAGGGTTTTAGGGACAGGTGAGTGTTTCAGGGACAGGTGAGTGTTTCATGGACAGGTGAGTGTTTCATGGACAGGTGAGTGTTTTAAGGACAGGTGAGTGTTTCATGGACAGGTGAGTGTTTTAGGGACAGGTGAGTGGTTTAGGGACAGGTGAGTGTTTTAGGGACAGGTGAGTGTTTCAGGGACAGGTGAGTGTTTCGGAGACAGGTGACAGGTGAGTGTTTCAGAGACAGGTGAGTTTTTCAGAGACAGGTGAGTGTTTCAGAGACTGGTGACAGGTGAGTGTTTCAGAGACAGGTGACTTGTGAGTGTTTCAGGGACAGGTGAGTGTTTCAGAGACAGGTGACAGGTGAGTGTTTCAGGGACAGGTAAGTGTTTCAGGGACAGGTAAGTGTTTCAGGGACAGGTGAGTGTTTTAGGGACAGGTGAGTGTTTCATGGACAGGTGAGTGTTTCAGGGACAGGTGAGTGTTTTAGGGACAGGTGAGTGTTTCAGGGACAGGTGAGTGTTTCATGGACAGGTGAGTGTTTCAGGGACAGGTGAGTGTTTCAGAGACATGTGAGTATTTTAGGGACAGGTGAGGGTTTTAGGGACAGGTGAGTGTTTCATGGACATGGTATTACCTGTAGTCCAGGTAATACCAATGAAGTAAACAGGTAATACCAATAAAATAAAACATACTGGACTACATGCAGTTTACAATCATATCACGTCATATATGTGGCATAAATATAAAAGTATAACCTCCTTTTATTTTGAAATATTAACGTCAGCTGCCTTTTTTTTAATGATGTCAGACTGATATGACTATTGGACACTCTACTTACTGCACGATACAGGTGTGTACCTGATCTGCAAGTGTGTGTACATAGTACTACCCACAACAGGTGTTGCCATGACAACAACCTGCACGTCGAGCTGTTTGTGTTTTGTTAACACGACGACATGGACGTCTTTTGTTTGCAAAGCACAATCAAAGAGTTTTCTTCTTGGTTGTCTTGTTATTGTTGAATAAAGCATAATAATGATTGAAGTAGTATTACTACAAATACTGTGGGGTGTTTTTAAACCTTTTACGGCTCAAGTCTCTGTCATAAAAATTGTAAAAATAAGTTGTGTATTATTATTTTTTACTGAAATGCTTAAATCTCTAGAATGATCATCTTCAGATATATCCGTCAATATAAAGTCCACATTGTTTGTTTCATGCTTTTTTTGTTCAAGAAAATCCTTTTTTTAATGGCAAAAACACAAAATGTGCAATATTTGCAAAACTTTATATATTATAAAAAATATGTAAAATTGCATACATTTTTTAAAGTGGGAAATTGTATGCGTTAAATAGGTCAATAATTCATAGCATTGATTTTGATTTGTTATTATTTTTTGAGCAATGAGTTATAAACAAAAAAAGTGCACTCAAATTCTTGGGGACCCAAAAGGGTCCCACTCATATAAGTGTTGAAAATAAGTCATACATAATTTTTATTTTTTGGCTTTCAAAGCTTGAACGTCTGCATCAACTTCTAAATTTTATTATTTTTGTTTGTTTGTTTGTTTGTTATATGCCCTTTTTGTCATAGAAAGTGTTTTTTATGGCAAAAACACAAAATGTGCAATATTTGTAAACATTTTTATCATATAAAAACTTTAAAAAATTGCATAAATATTTTTTAAAGTGACATATATAATGTCTTAAAAAAATAGGTCAATAATACATAACATTGATTTTAATTTGTTACTATTTTTTGAGAAATTAGTTATAAAAAAAAGTGCACTAAAATTCTCAGGGAAAAAATATATAAAAGTGCATAAATGTTTTAAAGTATGCGTTAAATAGGTCAATAATTCATAACATTGATTTTGATTTGTTATTATTTTTTGAGCAATGAGTTATAAACAAAAAAAGTGCACTAAAATTATTGGGGACCCAAAAGGGTCCCACTCATATAAGTGTTGAAAATAAGTCATACATAATTTTTATTTTTTGGCTTTCAAAGCTTGAACTTCTGCATCAACTTCTAGTTTTTATTATTTTTGTTTGTTTGTTTGTTTGCTTGTTTGTTATTTGCCCTTTTTGTCATAGAAAGTGTTTTTTATGGCCAAAACACAAAATGTGCAATATTTGTAAAACATTTTATCATATAAAAACTTTAAAAAATTGCATAAATATTTTTTAAAGTGACATATGTAATGTCTTAAAAAAATAGGTCAATAATACATAATATTGATTTTAATTTGTTACTATTTTTTGAGAAATTAGTTATAAAAAAAAGTGCACTAAAATTCTCAGGGACCCAAAAAGGTCCCACTCATAAAAAATTTGAAAATAAGTCACATCATTAATATTTTTTGTCTTTCACAGCTTGAATCTTTGCATCAATTTGTAGTTTTTATTATTTGTGTTTGTTTGGTGGTTTGGTGGTTTGTTTTATGCACTTTTTGTCATAGAAAGTGTTTCATGGCAAAAACACAAAATGTGCAATATTTGCAAAACATTATATAATATAAAAAATATTTAAAATTGCATGAATGTTTTAAAGTGATTTATTTGATGTGTTTAACACATCAAATATCTCAATAGGTCAATAATTCATAACATTGATTTTGCTTTATTATTATTTTTTGAGCTATGAGTTATGAAAGAAAAAGTGCACTAAAATGACCGGGGACCCAAAAGGGTCCTACTCATATAAGTGTTGAAAATAAGTCATACATCATTTTTATTTTTTGGCTTTCAAAGCTTGAACTTCTGCATCAACTTCTAGTTTTTATTATTTTGTTTGTTTGTTTGTTATATGCCCTTTTTGTCATAGAAAGTGTTTTTTATGGCAAAAACACAAAATGTGCAATATTTGTAAACATTTTTATCATATAAAAACTTTTAAAAATTGCATAAAGGTTTTTTAAAGTGACATATGTGATGCATAACATTGATTTTAATTTGTTACTATTTTTTGAGAAATTAGTTATAAAAAAAAGTGCACAAAAATTCTCAGGGACCCAAAAAGGTCCCACTCATAAAAATTTTGAAAATAAGTCACATCATTATTATTTTTTTGTCTTTCAAAGCTTGAATCTTTGCATCAATTTTTAGTTTTTATTATTTGTGTTTGTTTGTTTGTTTGGTGGTTTGGTGGTTTGTTTTATGCCCTTTTTGTCATAGAAAGTGTTTTATGGCAAAAACACAAAATGTGCAATATTTGCAAAACTTTATATAATATACAAAATATTTAAAATTGCATAAATGTTTTAAAGTGATATATTTGATGTGTTTAACACATCAAATATCTCAATAGGTCAATAATTCATAACATTGATTTTGCTTTATTATTATTTTTTGAGCTATGAGTTATAAAAGAAAAAGTGCACTAAAATGATCGGGGCCCACTCATATAAATGTTAAAATCAAGTCATACATCATTTTTATTTTTTGGCTTTTAAAGCTTGAATCTCTACATCAACTTCTCGTTAGGGACAGAGTCCCTTTAGCGTTTTATTATTATACCGCCGCCTCTGTGAGCTGTAATTTGACCCCCTTAACATGCTTCAAAACTCACCAAATTGGACACACACATCAGGACTCACGAAAATTGCGATCTAATCAAAAAACCAAACCCCAAAACTCAAAATTGCGCTCTAGCGCCCCCTAGGAAGAAGACACAGACAAAACAGCCTGTAACTTCCAGTAGGAATGTCGTAGAGACATGAAACAAAAATGTAGGTCTCACTTAGACCTATATTTCATACACTGCCAACCCCAGCAAAAATCAACAGGAAGTTTGCAATTCCCCCTTCAAAACAAAAGTTGTGTAAAAACAGTCACCTTTTTCCAACATTATCTCCTCTGAGCGCGTTTGTCGTGTCGGCTTCAAATTAGCACAGGAGATAGATTGAACCCTTCTGATTAAAAGTTGATGAAAGAGTTTTAATTACTGCTCCAGTTTGGATTTTATGAGCCCTCAAAGTCGGTCCCGTCCATCGCCGCTTGCAGCTTTAATTTTTGTTGTTTTTGTTTGTTTGTTTGTTTTATGCTCATTTTGTCATAGAAAGTGTTTTATGGCGAAAACACAAAATGTGCAATATTTGCAAAACTTTATATAATATAAAAAAAAAAATGCATAAATGTTTTAAAGTGGGAAATTGTATGTGTTAAATAGGTCAATAATTCATAACATTGATTTTGATTTATTATTTATTGTGATTTAATCACTGAGAGATCCATGAAGGACCTTCTGACCCTGAAGGAGTTCCAGCAGCGTCACACTGCCACCTTGTGGTTGGCGCGCTGTGGCGCTCGTTGACGGTTGTCATGGTGACACCATGGCCCCTCCCCCCTGTGCCAATGAAACTTGTGCCGCAGACGATCCAAGCAGGACAAGGGTGATACTGGTGACGCTGATATCACGTGATGTCTCGTCTCAGATGGCCGACCTCGGGTGAGGACGGAGAGGCGGACATGTTTGCTCTCAAGATGTCCACTCTGATGTTTTCATCTGGGCTGAAGAGTGTGCTGAGCGGTATCAGCGCATCATGTGCTGTATCGCTCTGTCACTAAAATATTAGAGGACACCACAGATCACCTGACTGAAAAATGAAAGGCCACTAATAAATAGTACACACCGTGTGTACTTTGTACATACTAGTTAGTACTTGTCGTTCAGTACATGTCAGTACAGTAAGATTGGGCTGATACTTTATTGAGAACACATGATATCAGATATATTCACATTTGACCTTTCATGTTTGTATGTTTTAGTGCCAAAGGTCCAACTCAAGGCCCATGCAGCGTCCTGCCACGTCATTTAAGTGGCCCTCCACATCATTTTAAAGTGGCCCCCTACATCATTGTAATGTGGCCCGCCATAGCATTTAATAGTGGACCGCCACTTCATTTTAATGTGGCCCCAAACACCATTTAAGGTGGCCCGCCATAGCATTTAATAGGGGTCCACCACGTCATTTTATTATGGACCGCCACGTCATTTGAATTTGGTCGTCATTTTATTGTGGTCGTCAATTTATTGTGGCCCTCCACATCATTTTAACTTGGCCCGCCATAGCATTTAATAGTGGGTTGCCACATAATTTTATTATGGACTGCGACTTCATTTGAATGCGGCCCTCCACATCATTTTTTGTGGTCCACCACTGTATTCTAAAGTGGCCCCCTACATAATTTTGATGTGGTCCTCTATGTAATTTTAATGTATTCCTCCACATCATTTTAACGTGGTCCTCCACATCATTTTAAAGGGGCCCTCCACATCATTTTATGTGGTCCACCACTGTATTCTAAAGTGGCCCCCTACATAATTTTGATGTGGTCCTCTATGTAATTTTAATGTATTCCTCCACATTATTTTAACGTGGTCCTCCACATCATTTTAAACTGGCCCTCCACATCATTTTACGTGGTCCACCACTGTATTTTAAAATGGCCCCCTCCATTATTTTAACGTGGTCCTCCACATCATTTTGCGTGGTCCACCACCGTATTTTAAAGTGGACCCCTCCATCATTTCAATGTGGCCCTCCACGTCATTTTAACGCGCCCCTCCACATCATTTTAGGTGGTCCACCACTGTATTTTAACGTGGCCTCCTACATAATTTTAATGTGGTCCTCCACATCATTTTACGTGGTCCACCACTGTATTTTAAATTGGCCCCCTACATCATTTTGATGTGGTCCTCCAAATGATTTTAAGGTGGTCCTCCACGTCATTTTAACGTGCCCCTCCACATAATTTTAATGTGGTCCTCCAATGTATTTTAAATTGGCCCCCTCATCATTTTAATGTGGTCCTCCACATCATTTTACATGGTCCACCACTGTATTTTAAAGTTGCCCTCCACATCATTTTACGTGGTCCACCACATCATTTTAAATTGGCCCCCTACATCATTTCAATGTGGTCCTCCAAATGATTTTAATGTGGTCCTCCACATCATTTTACGTGGTCCACCACTGTATTTTAAATTGGCCCCCTCCATCATTTCAATCTGGTCCTCCACGTCATTTTACCGTGCCCCTCCACATCATTTTACGTGGTCCACCACTGTATTTTAATGTGGCCCCCTACATCATTTTAATGTGGTCCTCCAAATTATTTTATTGTGGTCCTCTACGTCATTTTACGTGGTCCACCACTGTATTTTAATTTGGCCCTCCACATCATTTTACGTGGTCCACCACTGTATTTTAAATTAGCCCCCTACATCATTTTAATGTGGTCCTCCAAATGATTTTAACGTGCCCCTCCACGTCATTTTACGTGGTCCACCACTGTATTTTAAAGTGGCCTCCTACAACATTTTAATGTGGTCCTCCAAATTATTTTATTGTGGTCCTCCACATCATTTTACGTGGTCCACCACTGTATTTTAAATTAGCCCCCTACATCATTTTAATGTGGTCCTCCAAATGATTTTAACGTGCCCCTCCACATCATTTTACGTGGTCCACCACTGTATTTTAATGTGGCCTCCTACATCATTTTAATGTGGTCCTCCAAATTATTGTAATGTGGTCCTCCACGTCATTTTACGTGGTCCACCACCGTATTTTAAACTGGCCCCCTCATCGTTTTAATGTGGTCCTCTACATCCTTTTACATGGTCCACCACTGTATTTTAAAGTGGCCCTCCACATAATTTTACGTGGTCCACCACTGTATTTTAAATTGGCCCCCTACATGATTTTAATGTGGTCCTCCAAATGATTTTAACGTGGTCCTCCACATCATTTTGCGTGGTCCACCAATGTATTTTTAAAGTGGCCCCCTCCATCATTTAAATGTGGTCCTCCACATCATTTTAACGTGCCCCTCCACATCATTTTAGGTGGTCCACCACTGTATTTTAAAGTGGGCCCCCTACATCATTTTAACGTGGTCCTCCAAATTATTTTAACGTGGTCCTCCACGTCATTTTACGTGGTCCACCACTGTTTTTTTAAAGTGGCCCTCCACGTCATTTTAGTGTGGGCCTCCACATCACTTTACGTGGTCCACCGTGTATTTTAAAGTGGCCCCCTCATCATTTTAATGTGATCCTCCACATCATTTTACGTGGTCCACCACCGTATTTTAAACTGGCCCCCTCATCGTTTTAATGTGGTCCTCTACATCCTTTTACATGGTCCACCACTGTATTTTAAAGTGGCCCTCCACATAATTTTACGTGGTCCACCACTGTATTTTAAATTGGCCCCCTACATGATTTTAATGTGGTCCTCCAAATGATTTTAACGTGGTCCTCCACAACATTTTGCGTGGTCCACCACTGTATTTTAATTTGGCCCCCTACATCATTTTAACGTGGTCCTCCACATCATTTTAACGTGCCCCTCCACATCATTTTAGGTGGTCCACCACTGTATTTTAAAGTGGGCCCCCTACATCATTTTAACGTGGTCCTCCAAATTATTTTAACGTGGTCCTCCACGTCATTTTACGTGGTCCACCACTGTTTTTTTAAAGTGGCCCTCCACGTCATTTTAGTGTGGGCCTCCACATCACTTTACGTGGTCCACCGTGTATTTTAAAGTGGCCCCCTCATCATTTTAATGTGATCCTCCACATCATTTTACGTGGTCCACCACTGTATTTTAATTTGGCCCCCTACATCATTTTAACGTGGTCCTCCAAATTATTTTAATGTGGTCCTCCACGTCAT
>NC_084548.2:63367500-63380000 GCF_033978685.3 Nerophis lumbriciformis
TTGTTTTGCCTTTTGTGCTACGTGCATGTCTTTTGTTTATTCATCATATGATTTATATTTAAAATAAATCATTTTCCTACATGCAAGCTGTGTCCGAAGCCGTCTGCATCCTTGGGAGAACCACACCCGCATCACTATGCGACCCAGTCGTTACAGTAGGAAGCCAGCAAATAATTCTCCCGCGGCGGCCATCGAGGAGTTCGACGAAGGTACGTGGGAGGTGTTGCGAGCGATGGAGGCGGAAACTCTTCGCTATTCCCCCTCGGAGCGCCAGGACCTGATATGGGGTCCCAACGGAAAGCTGGTCCCAATCCACTCCGTTTGGCCCGAGGACATCGCCACACCCCCGCAGTACGGGACGCGTCAGCGAAGACGGAAGCCGGCCAGAAGGTCTTCCCCTCGCTGTCAAGACGCGCCGCTCCTGCAAACTCCTCCCCCGGACCGAAGCAAGCTACATGCAGCTCAAGCTCCCCCTCCTCAGATGTTTGGCAACCCAATAGACCACTTCGCCAAACAGTTTTCCGATTGGGCTGTCAGTCACATGGACAATTGCAACAATGACGTCATTTCATTGGCGCCCCCCGAAGAGGTAACTCCGCCCACTCCCGATGACATCATTGAGCAATAATTTTTTTTTCCATCTTCTAATTCTTTCTGTCAGCCAATTCAAAATAACTTTTATTCCAAGATAAAACATTATCAGGACATTTTTGTTAAGTGTAAGTCTAGTCAGTCACATTCTGATTTTCAAACTCCACCTCCAGTGACTTTGGTTCCGCCCCCAGTGACTATTGCTCCGCCCACTGCACATATTTTCTCCCCCTGTTCTCTCACCCAATCTCAAGTGGGGGGTGAGAATAGACAATTTGGACAATTTAAAGAGGAGGAGTATACCCCCTTCCTTACCTCCCCCCACCCACCCATGAAGACGGTTCCAAACCGCAAAGAGCGCGTCTGGTATCCGCGTCTTGAGGGGGGGCTAGTACTGGGAACTGTGCTAGTGGGGTGGCACAACTGCGCTCAGCTAAGCCGCAACCTCCTGCACGGCCACCGCCACCAGTTTTTTGGCGTGCTAAGCGGCAACCTCCTGCACGACCACCGCCACCAGTTTTTCGGCGTGCTAAGCCGCAACCCCCTGCACGGCCACCTCCACCAGTTTTTTGGCGTGCTAAGCGGCAACCTCCTGCACGACCACCGCCACCAGTCTTTCGGCGTACTAAGCCGCAACCACCTGCACGGCCACCGCCTCCAGTTTTTTGGCGTGCTAAGCGGCAACCTCCTGCACGACCACCGCCACCAGTTTTTCGGCGTGCTAAGCCGCAACCCCCTGCACGGCCACCGCCACCAGTCTTTCAGCGTGCTAAGCCGCAACCTCCTGCACGGCCACCGCCACCAGTCCTTTGGCCTGCTAAGCCACAACCGCCAGCTAGGCCACCTCCAGCTGCACCTCGGCTAGCACCTGTTCCTGCACCTCGGCTGACACACCAAGCTTCGTCTCCAGTACCTCCACCACGCCAAGCTCCACCATGCCAAGTTCCTCGGCTGGTTCCCACACCAGCGCCGGCTCCAAGGCTGGTTCCCACACCAGCGCCGGCTCCAAGGCTGGTTCCCACACCAGCGCCGGCTCCAAGGCTGGTTCTCACACCAGCGCCGGCTCCAAGGCTGGTTCTCACACCAGCGCCAGCTCCAAGGCTGGTTCTCACACCAGCGCCGGCTCCAAGGCTGGTTCTCACACCAGCGCCGGCTCCAAGGCTGGTTCTCACACCAGCGCCGGCTCCAAGGCTGGTTCTCACACCAGCACCGACTCCAAGACCAACCCCTGTCCCGGCTCCAAGGCTGGTTCCCACACCAGCGCCGGCTCCAAGGCTGGTTCCCACACCAGCGCCGGCTCCAAGGCTGGTACCCACACCAGCGCCGGCTCCACGGCTGGTACCCACACCAGCGCCGGCTCCACGGCTGGTACCCACACCAGCGCCGGCTCCACGGCTGGTACCCACACCAGCGCCGGCTCCACGACTGGTACCCACACCAGCGCCGGCTCTACGGCTGGTACCAGAACCTGCACCTGCTCCACGGCTGGTACCAGAACCGGCACCTGCCTCCACGGCGACGACGTCTCCTCCTGCCTCCACGGCGACGACGTCTCCTCCTGCCTCCACGGCGACGACGTCTCCTCCTGCCTCCACGGCGACGACGACTCCTCCTGCTTCCACGGCGACGTCTGCTCTCTCCTCGTCTCCGGTGGGCTTTTCCAGGACGCCGCCACCTTCCTCGCCCTCATCGTCGTCTCAGCGACCTCGAGTGGTCTGGCTGCGCAAGCGGCGCTCTCTGAGGTTTCTGTATGGACGCCTGTGGCGCAAACAGCAGCGACACCCGAGACATAGACTTAGAACTCTGCGGCTGCTGAACTTCTGGCGCCACTCACGCCCACCTTCTCGGCAGCCACGAATGTGGCCTTTCCGTGGTTGCCCGCCTCGCCTGCGGCAGCGGCGTTCCACTCGCCGCCGCCACCTGACTCTTCCCCGGTGGATTCGGGGACACGTGGCCTGGCGACCCACCACCAAATCCTCCCTCCACCCTCCCTGGACTCTTGAACTGTTTCTTGTTTTTTGGGTTCTAGTTTTATTTCGTGTCAAGGGACATCTGGAATCTGTCCTTTAAGGGGGGGGGGGTACTGTTACGATCCGCTGCCCGGATCATAGTTTGTTTATGTTTGAGTCACATGTGTTTTCAGCACCTTGAGTTTCGTTTATTTCTGTTGCCATGACGGCAGATTGTATACACCTGCCTCTGGTTAGTGTCCGGGACGCGCACCTGTTGCCCGGGCGCTAATCAGAGGGCTATTTAGTCTTTGCCCTGGCCTCACTCGGTCTGGCTTCCTAGTTTGTTCCCATACAACTGTTAACGACTACTTAGATTTCATGCTATGCTATTTTTTCCTGCTAGCTCCCACGCTAGTCCTTTTGTTTTGCCTTTTGTGCTACGTGCATGTCTTTTGTTTATTCATCATATGATTTATATTTAAAATAAATCCTTTTCCTACCTGCAAGCTGTGTCCGAAGCCGTCTGCATCCTTGGGAGAACCACACCCGCATCACTATGCGACCACGTCGCTACAATAACAAGTATTTGGAGAGTATAAAGTACTTTTCAGCGCACGTTCAAAGATGTCTTGAAGGATGCACCCACCTGCTTTTTTCCTACACTTTGAATCCTGCGGCCTATAAAAAGGTGCGGTTAATTTATGGATGTTTCACTCCAAGCAAGGGTGTGTAAGTTTTACAATATAACTACAACAATTCTTACTGACTGAAGCGTCCTGTGTGTGACGTCTGAGAGACAATACACAAGTCTTTCAGGTGGCAGTACCAGCAACTCATGGAGTAGTTTGAATGAATGAATGAATGAATGATTGAATGAATGACCTTTGGTGCCACCGTGACGCTGCAGACGTCATTAATGGTCAAATATCATCTCCATGGCAACGATATCATATCCATGCAGCATCTAATGCAACAATATCATATCGATGCAGCATCTTCAAGGCAATGATATGATATCCATGACAACGATATCATATCCATGGTCCGCCATGAGATCGGTAGGTTGTGAGTTCAAAAGTCATACCAAAGACTATAAAAAATGGGACCCGTTACCTCCCTGCTTGGCACTCAGCATCAAGGGTTGGAATTGGGGGTTAAATCACCAAAAATTATTCCCGGGCGCGACCACTGCTGCTGCTCACTGCTCCCCTCACCTCCCAGGGGGTGATCAAGGGTGACGGGTCAAAGGCAGAGAATAATTTCCCTGCGATGAGGTGGCGACTTGTCCAGGGTGTACGCCGCCTTCCGCCCAAATGCAGCTGAGATAGGCTCCAGCATCCCCCGCCACCCCAAAAGGGACAAGCGGTAGGAAATGGATGGATAGTGTGTGTGTGACAATCATTAACTTAACTTTAACTTTAACGATACCATTTCCATGCAGCATTTAATGCAACAATATCATATTCATGCAGCATCTTCATGGCGATGATATCATATCCATGGAAACAATATCATGTCCATTGGCCACGATATCATATCCATGGCGACGATATCTTGTCCATGGCAACAATATAATCTCCATGGCAACGATATCATATCCATGCAGTATCTTTATGGCGATGATATCATATATATGGCAACGATATCATATCCATGCAGCATCTTTATGGCGATGATATCATGTATTTGGCAACAATATCATATCCATGCAGCATCTTTTTTGGCGATGATATATCTATGGCAACCATGCAGTATCTTTATGGTAATGATAGCATGTCTATGGCGACGAAATCTTGTCTGTGCGAACCATATAATCTCCATGGCAACGATATCATATCCATGCAGTATCTTTATAGCGATGATATCATATACATGGCAACGATATCATATCCATGCAGCATCTTTATGGCGAAGATATCATTTCTATGGCAACGATATCATATCCATACAGCATCTTTATGGCGATGATATCATATCTATGGCAACGATATCATATCCATGCAGCATCTTTATGGTGATGATATCATATCTATGGCAACGATATCATATCCATGCAGCATCTTTTTTGGCGATGATATATCTATGGCAACCATGCAATATATTTATGGCAATGATATCATATCTATGGCGACGATATCATATCTGTGCAGCATGTTCATGGCGACAATATCATCTCCATGGTGAGCATACCATATCCATGGTGACGATATCATCTCCATGGCGAGGATATCATATCCATGGCGACGATATCATCTCCATGGCGAGCATATCATATCCATGGCGACGATATCATCTCCATAGCGAGGATATCATATCCGTGCAATATGTTCATGGCGACGATATCATCTCCATAGCGACTATATCTTGTCTATGGAAATGATATCATCTCCATGGCAACGATATCATATCCATACAGTATCTTGATGGCGATGATATCATATCCATGGCGAGGATATCATATCTATGGCAACGATATCATATCCGTGCAGCATCTTCATGGCGACGATATCATCTCCATGGTGACGATATCTTGTCCATGTCAATGATATAATCTCCATGACAACAATGTCATATCCTTACAGTATCTTGATGGCGATGATATCATATCCATGGCGAGGATATCGTATCTATGGCAACGATATCATATCCGTGCAGGGTCTTCATGGCGAAGATATATTTTCCATGGCGAGGATATCAACTCCATGGCGACGATATCATCTCCATGGCGACGATATCTTCTCCATGGCAACGATATCATATCCGTGCAGCATCTTCATAGTGACGATATCATCTCCATGGCGAGGATATCATCTCCATGGCAACAATATCATATTCGTGCAGCATCTCCATGGCGAGGATATCAACTCCATGGTGACGATATCATTTCAATGGCGACGATATCTTCTCCATGGCAACGATATCATATCCGTGCAATATCTTCATGGCGATAATATCTTCTCCATGGCAACGATATCATATCCGTGCAATATCGTCATGGCGATAATATCATATCCATGGCGACGTTATCATCTCTATGGCAACGATATCGTAACCGTGCAGCAGCTTTATAGTGACGATATCGTATCCGTGACGACGATATCATCTCCATGGCAACAATATCATATTCGTGCAGCATCTCCATGCCGATGATATCATCTCCATGGCGATGATATCCAATTGGTGCAGTATCTCCAGGGGTGGCAGAAGAGTCACGGGTGACGTGAAGAAAGGAATGAGGAAGAAAGAAAAGGGGATGCTGGGAAGAGAAGAGGCTGGATAATGAGCTCTCCTCTGACACATCCTCCTGTTTCTATGGAGACCAAGCAGCCAATCAGGCGGCCTGATGAGGACGGTACTACTGAGAGGATGGAGGGTGGAATCAGGCGAGGTGCGTCAAGAGCGACACATCTTCTCCTGCTTCTGGAGACACTTCCTGTGGGTCACATGGTCAACACGCTGACCGCGGCACCCTCGTCAGGCCTGTCAATCATTCTACCGCCGTCGTCTACCGCCATCTTCCCCCGCCAGCAGCACGATCCCCCCCCTCCCCCCCACTCTTCTTGGATGCTCCTCGCTCCATCAGGCGTCTGCTTTTTGGCAGCTTGGCTGGTGCGGGCGAGCGAGCGAGGGAGAGAGAGAGGACCTGCGCACGCCATCACGCCATCGGCTCCCGTCGAGCAGCACACAGGAAGGATGGACAAGCCGAGCGTGTGGCGCGCCGTGGTCAGCAGCACGGACCCCCGCCGAGCACGAGACCCGGGCCCCCACCCCCACCCCCACCCCAGCAGGCCGGGCTCCGCCATGGGCTACCGGCTGTACGACATGTGAGTAGCGCCTCCGCCGTGGCGAGTGCTGAGTCACGTCCCACATGCGCACCTCGCCGTCCTCGCACCTTCTCTGTAAACAAGCTCTGCCGCCATGGGAGGGGCGGCGGGCTGCGGGCTTTGATGTTGACCATGGATTTGACCGCAGGAAGGACCGCCAGCTGATTTTATGACGCAATGATGGTTGTTGTCATGGCGACGGAATTTTGTTTTTGTTAGCACTCACATCTTTGTGTGACGTCGCAGATGTTGCATCATCAGAACCTCAGTCCAGACCTCTCAATGTTGCATCCCAAAATCATCTGTGTGCTTGCACCTTAAAATCATCTGTGTGCTTGCATCTTAAAGATGATCTGTGTGCTTGCATCTTAAAGATGATCTGTGTGCTTGCATCTTAAAGTCATCTGTGTGCTTGCATCTCAAAATCATCTGTGTGCTTGCATCCAAAATTAATATGTGTGCCTGCATCCTAAAATCATTTGTGTGCTTGCATCCCAAAATCATCTGTGTGCTTGCACCCTAAAATCATCTGTGTGCTTGCATCCCAAAATCATCTGTGTGCTTGCATCTTAAAGATTATCTGTGTGCTTGCACCCTAAAGTCATCTGTGTGCTTGCATCCCAAATTAATATGTGTGCTTGGATCCTAAAATCATCTGTGTGCTTGCATCCCAAATTAATATGTGTGCTTGCATCCTAAAATCATCTGTGTGCTTGTATCTCAAAATCATCTGTGTGCTTGCATCCCAAAAATCATCTGTGTGCTTGCGTTCCAAAATCATCTGTGTGCTTGCGCCCTAAAACTATCTGTGTGCTTGCATCTCAAAATCATCTGTGTGCTTGCACCCTAAAATCATCTGTGTGCTTGCACCCTAAAATCATCTGTGTGCTTGCATCCCAGAATCATCTGTGTGCTTGCACCCTAAAATCATCTGTGTGCTTGCATCCAAAATCATCTGTGTGCTTGCACCCTAAAATCATCTGTGTGCTTGCGTCCCAAAATCATCCGTGTGATTGCACCCTAAAATCATCTGTGTGCTTGCATCTCAAAATCATCTGTGTGCTTGCATCACAAAATAATCTGTGTGCTTGCATCCCAAAATCATCTGTGTGCTGGCACCCTAAAATCATCTGTGTGCTTGCACCTTAAAATTATCTAAATGCTTGCATCCCAAATTAATCTGTGTGCTTGCACCCTAAAATCATCTGTGTGCTTGTATCTCAAAATCATCTGTGTGCTTGCATCCCAAAAATAATCTGTGTGCTTGCATTCCAAAATCATCTGTGTGCGTGTGCCCTAAAACCATCTGTGTGCTTGCATCTCAAAATCATCTGTGTGCTTGCACCCTAAAATTATCTAAATGCTTGCACCCCAAATTAATCTGTGTGCTTGCACCCTAAAATCATCTGTGTGCTTGTATCTCAAAATCATCTGTGTGCTTGCATCCCAAAAATCATCTGTGTGCTTGCATTCCAAAAACATCTGTGTGCTTGTGCCCTAAAACCATCTGTGTGCTTGCATCTCAAAATCATCTGTGTGCTTTTATCCCAAAATCATCTGTGTGCTTGCACCCTAAAATCATCTGTGTGCATTTTTCCTTTAAATAATATAAAATAACTTTTTTTTATGCTGCCAAAAATAATTGAAATACATTTTGACCTTACTTCTGGTTCCCAAATGTTGTTGCTTTGTGGGAATGATAAATGTCCGCTTTGATGGCGTTATGACGTGTGTTTGGAATTAACTTTGATGACTTTATGATGTGTGTGTGGAATTAACTTTGATGGCGTTATGACGTGTCTTTTAAATTAACTTTGATGGCGTTATGACGTGTGAGTGGAATTAACTTTGATGGCGCTATGACGTGTGTGTGAATGAAATTTGATGGCGTTATGACGTGTGTGTGGAATGAACTTTGATGACTTTATGACGTGTTTTAAATTAACTTTGATGGCGTTATGACGTGTCTTTTAAATTAACTTTGATGGCGTTATGACGTGTGTGTGGAAGGAACTTTGATGGCGCTATGACGTGTGTGTGTAATGAACTTTGATGACTTTATGACGTGTGTGTGGAATGAACTTTGATGGCGTTATGACGTGTGTTTGTAATTAACTTTGATGGCGTTATGATGTGTTTGGAATTAACTTTGATGACTTTATGATGTGTGTGTGGAATGAACCTTGATGACTTTATGACGTGTGTGTGGAATGAACTTCGATGACTTTATGACGTGTGTGTGGAATTAACTTTGATGGCGCTATGACGTGTGTGTGGAATGAACTTTGATGACTTTATGACGTGTGTGTGGAATGAACTTTGATGACTTTATGACGTGTGTGTTGAATGAACTTTGATGGCGCTATGACGTGTGTGTGGAATGAACTTTGATGAATTTATGACGCGTGTGTGTGGAATTAACTTTGATGGCGTTATGACGTGTGTTTGGAATTAACTTTGATGACTTTATGATGTGTGTGTTAAATGAACTTTGATGGCGCTATGACGTGTGTGTGGAATGAACTTTGATGACGTTATGAAGTGTGTTTTAAATGAACTTTGATGGCGTTATGACGTGTCTTTTAAATGAACTTTGATGGCGCTATGACGTGTGTGTGGAATGAACTTTGATGGCGTTATGGCATGTGTGTTAAATGAACTTTGATGACGTTATGACGTGTGTGTGGAATGAACTTTGATGGCGTTATGACGTGTGTGTTCAATTAATTTTGATGACTTTATGACGTGTGTGTGGAATGAACTTTGATGACTTTATGACGTGTGTTTTAAATTAACTTTGATGACGTTATGACTTGTCTTTTAAATTAACTTTGGCGTTATGACGTGTGTGTGGAAGGAACTTTGATGGTGCTATGACGTTTGTGTGGAATGAAATTTGATGGCGTTATGACGTGTGTGTTGACTGAACTTTGATGGCGTTATGACGTGTGTGTGGACTGAACTTTGATGGCGTTATGACGTGTGTGTGGAAGGAACTTTGATGGTGTTATGACATCAGAATCAGAACTTTGATGGCGTTATGACGTGTGTTTGGAATGAACTTTGATGGCGTTTTGACGTGTGTGTGGAATGAACTTTGATTACTTTATGACGTGTGTGTGGAATTAACTTTGATGGCGTTATGACGTGTGTTTGGAATTAACTTTGACTTTATGATGTGTGTGTGGAATTAACTTTGATGACTTTATGACGTGTGTGTTGAATGAACTTTGATGGTGCTATGACGTGTGTGTTGAATGAACTTTGATGGCGTTATGGCATGTATGTTAAATGAACTTTGATGACGTTATGACGTGTGTGTGGAATGAACATTGATGGCGTTATGACGTGTGTGTGGAATGAACTTTGATGACTTTATGACGTGTGTTTTAAATTAACTTTGATGACGTTATGACGTGTGTGTTGAATGAATTTTGATGACTTTATGACGTGTGTGTGGAATGAACTTTGATGACTTTATGACGTGTGTTTTAAATTAACTTTGATGACGTTATGACTTGTCTTTTAAATTAACTTTGGCGTTATGACGTGTGTGTGGAATAAACTTTGATGACGTTATGACGTGTGTGTTGACTGAACTTTGATGGCGTTATGACGTGTGTGTGGAAGGAACTTTGATGGTGTTATGACATCAGAATCAGAACTTTGATGGCGTTATGACGTGTGTTTGGAATGAACTTTGATGGCGTTTTGACGTGTGTACTGAATAAACTTTGATGTGTTATGATGTGTGTGTGTGTGTGTGTAATGAGCTTTGATGGCGTTATGATGTGTGTTTTGAATGAGCTTTGATAACTTTATGACGTGTGTGTTGACTGAGATTTGATGACTTTATAACGTGTGTTGAATTAACTTTGATGGCTGAAGTGTTGCATGATGGGTCTACAATCCATACAATAGTGTGTACTATTAGTGTGTACAATCTATACAATACTCTGTACTATTAGTGTGTACAATCTATACAATACTTTGTACTATTAGTGTGTACCATCTATACAATAGTGTGTACTATTAGTGTGTACCATCTATACACTAGTGTGTACTATTAGTGTGTACCATCTATACAATAGTGTGTACTATATTGTGTGTAATCTTTACAATAGTGTGTACTATTAGTGTGTGTGTGCAGCACATTCATGTTGTCATGCTGCTACTTGGTGAGTACAGTAAAATGACAGGATGAGTACAGTAAAATATGACAGGGTGAGTACAGTCAAATACGACATGATGAGTACAGTAAAATATGACAGGATTAGTACAGTAAAATATGACAAGATGAGTACAGTAATGACAGGGTGAGTACAGTAAAATATGACAGGATGAGTACAGTAAAATACGACAGGATTAGTACAGTAAAATATGACAGGATGAGTACAGTAAAATATGACAGGATGGGTACAGTAAAATATGACAGGATTAGTACAGTAAAATACGACAGGGCGAGTACAGTAAAATACGACAGGGCGAGTACAGTAAAATATGACAGGATGATTACTGTAAAATATGACAGGATGAGTACAGTAAAATACGACAGGGTGAGTACAGTAAAATATGACAGGATGAGTACAGTAAAATATGACAGGGCGAGTACTGTAAAATACGACAGGAGGGGGACAGTAAAATATGACAGGGCGATTACAGTAAAATATGACAGGATGAGTACAGTAATGACAGGATGAGTACAGTAAAATATGACAGGATGAGTACAGTAATGACAGGATGAGTACAGTAAAATACGACAGGATGAGTACAGTAAAATACGACAGGGTGCGTACAGTAAAATATGACAGGGTGAGTACAGTAAAATATGACAGGGCGAGTACTGTAAAATACGACAGGATGGGGACAGTAAAATATGACAGGGCGATTACAGTAAAATATGACAGGATGAGTACAGTAATGACAGGATGAGTACAGTAAAATATGACAGGATGAGTACAGTAATGACAGGATGAGTACAGTAAAATACGACAGGATGAGTACAGTAAAATACGACAGGGTGCGTACAGTAAAATATGACAGGGTGAGTACAGTAAAATATGACAGGGTGAGTACAATAAAATATGACAGGGCGAGTACAGTAAAATATGACGGCGAGTACAGTAAAATAGGACAGGATTAGTACAGTAAAATACGACAGGGTGAGTACAGTAAAATATGACAGGGCGAGTACAGTCAAATATGACAGGGTGAGTACAATAAAATATGACAGGGCGAGTACAGTAAAATATGACGGCGAGTACAGTAAAATAGGACAGGATTAGTACAGTAAAATACGACAGGGTGAGTACAGTAAAATATGACAGGATGAGTACAGTAAAATATGACAGGATTAGTACAGTAAAATACGACAGGGTGAGTACAGTAAAATATGACAGGATGAGTACAGTAAAATATGACAGGGCGAGTACAGTCAAATATGACAGGGTGAGTACAGTAAAATATGACAGGGCGATTACAGTAACATATGACAGGATGAGTACAGTAATGACAGGATGAGTACAGTAATGACAGGATGAGTACAGTAAAATACGACAGGATGAGTACAGTAAAATACGACAGGGTGCGTACAGTAAAATATGACAGGGCGAGTACAGTCAAATATGACAGGGCGAGTACAGTCAAATATGACAGGGTGAGTACAATAAAATATGACAGGGCGAGTACAGTAAAATATGACGGCGAGTACAGTAAAATAGGACAGGATTAGTACAGTAAAATACGACAGGGTGAGTACAGTAAAATATGACAGGATTAGTACAGTAAAATACGACAGGGTGAGTACAGTAAAATATGACAGGATGAGTACAGTAAAATATGACAGGGCGAGTACAGTCAAATATGACAGGGTGAGTACAGTAAAATATGACAGGGCGATTACAGTAACATATGACAGGATGAGTACAGTAATGACAGGATGAGTACAGTAAAATACGACAGGGTGCGTACAGTAAAATATGACAGGGCGATTACAGTAAAATATGACAGGATGAGTACAGTAATGACAGGATGAGTACAGTAAAATATGACAGGATGAGTACAGTAATGACAGGATGAGTACAGTAAAATACGACAGGATGAGTACAGTAAAATACGACAGGGTGCGTACAGT
>NC_084548.2:63385000-63392500 GCF_033978685.3 Nerophis lumbriciformis
CTTGTGTGTGATATCGAGTGCGATACAAGCAGTCATGCAGCGTTTTGTGTGTGTGTGTGTGTGATATCATGTGCGATACAAGCAGTCCTGCAGTGTTCACTTGTGTGTGATATCATGTGCGATACAAGCAGTCCTGCAGTGTTCACTTGTCTGTGATATCTTGTACGATACAAGCAGTCCTGCAGCGTGTTTACATGTGTGTGATATCATGTGCAATACAAGCTGTCCTACAGCGTGTTTACTTGTGTGTTATATCATGTGCGATACAAGCAGTCCTGCAGTGTTCCCTTGTCTGTGATATCATGTACGGTACAAGCAGTCCTGCAGTGTTCCCTTGTCTGTGATATCATGTATGATACAAGCAGTCCTGCAGCGTGTTTACTTGTCTGTGATATCATGTACGATACAAGCAGTCCTGCACCGTGTTTACTTGTCTGTGATATCATGTACGATACAAGCAGTCCTGCAGTGTTCACTTGTCTGTGATATCATGTACGATACAAGCAGTCCTGCAGTGTTCACTTGTCTGTGATATCTTGTACGATACAAGCAGTCCTGCAGCGTGTTTACATGTGTGTGATATCATGTGCGATACAAGCTGTCCTACAGCGTGTTTACTTGTGTGTTATATCATGTGCGATACAAGCAGTCCTGCAGTGTTCAGTTGTCTGTGATATCTTGTACGATACAAGCAGTCCTGCAGCGTATTTACATGTGTGTGATATCATGTGCGATACAAGCTGTCCTACAGCGTGTTTACTTGTGTGTTATATCATGTGCGATACAAGCAGTCCTGCAGTGTTCACTTGTCTGTGATATCATGTACGATACAAGCAGTCCTGCACCGTGTTTACTTGTCTGTGATACCATGTACGATACAAGCAGTCCTCCACCGTGTTCAGTTGTCTGTGATATCTTGTACGATACAAGCAGTCCTGCAGCGTGTTTACTTGTCTGTGATATCATGTACGATACAAGCAGTCCTGCAGCGTGTTTACATCTGTGTTATATAATGTGCGATACAAGCTGTCCTGCAGTGTTTAGTTGCATGTGATATCATGTGCGATACAAGCAGTCCTGCAGCGTGTTTACTTGTGTGTGATATCATGTGCGATACAAGCAGTCCAGCAGCATGTTTACTTGTGTGTTTTATCATGTGCGATATAAGCAGTCCTGCAGTGTTCACTTGTCTGTGATATCATGTACGATACAAGCAGTCCTGCAGCGTGTTTACATCTGTGTTATATAATGTGCGATACAAGCTGTCCTGCAGTGTTTACTTGCATGTGATATCATGTGCGATACAAGCAGTCATGCAGCGTGTTTACTTGTGTGTGATATCATGTACGATACAAGCAGTCCTGCAGCGTGTTTACATCTGTGTTATATAATGTGCGATACAAGCTGTCCTACAACGTGTTTACTTGTATGTGATATCATGTGCGCTACAAGCTGTCCTGCAGCGTGTATACTTGTGTGCGATATCATGTGCGATACAAGCAGTCCAGCAGCGTGTTTACTTGTGTGTGATATCACGTGCGATACAAGCAGTCATGCAGCATTTTTTGTGTGTGTGTGTGTGTGATATCATGTGCGATACAAGCAGTCATGCAGCGTTTTTTGTGTGTGTGTGTGTGATATCATGTGCGATACAAGCATTCCTGAAGTCTGTTTACTTGTGTGTTTGTTATACACTTGTGTCAATAATGTACATGTTTATTATACACTTGTGTCAATAATGCACATGTTTAATATAGCGTATGTCAATAATCTACATGTGTATTATGGAGTTATGTCAACAATCTACATGTTTATTGTAGAGTTATGTCAATAATGTACATGTTTATTATAGAGTTATGTCAATAATGCACATGTTTATTATACACTTGTGTCAATAACGTACATGTTTATTATACACGTGTCAATAATGTACATGTTTATTATACACTTGTGTCAATAATGCACATGTTTATTATACACTTGTGTCAATAACGTACATGTTTATTATACACGTGTCAATAATGTACATGTTTATTATACACTTGTGTCAATAATGCACATGTTTATTATACACTTGTGTCAATAACGTACATGTTTATTATACACGTGTCAATAATGTACATGTTTATTATACACTTGTGTCAATAACGTACATGTTTATTATACACTTGTGTCAATAATGGACATGTTTATTATACACTTGTGTCAATAATGTGCATGTTTATTATAGACTTGTGTCAATAATGTACATGTTTATTATACACTTGTGTCAATAATGGACATGTTTATTATACACTTGTGTCAATAATGTGCATGTTTATTATACACTTGTGTCAATAATGCACATGTTTATTATACACTTGTGTCAATAACGTACATGTTTATTATACACGTGTCAATAATGTACATGTTTATTATACACTTGTGTCAATAATGGACATGTTTATTATACACTTGTGTCAATAATGGACATGTTTATTATACACTTGTGTCAATAATGTGCATGTTTGTTATATAGTATGTCAATAATGTACATGTTTTATATGGAGTTATGGCAATAATGTACATGTTTATTATACACTTATTTCAATAATGTGCATGTTTATTATAGAGTATGTCAATAATTTACATGTTTATTATACATTTGTGTCAATAATATTCATGTTTATTATACACTTGTGTCAATAATCTACATGTTTATTATACACTTATGTCAATAATGTACATGTTTATTATAGAATTATGTCAATAATGTACATGTTTATTATCAAGTTGTGTCAATAATGTGCATGTAGTGCCGTGTGTGTGTAAAGATTGTGTGCTGAATATTCATGAGAGGCCATCTTTGCTGGCACGGACTTGAACGTCGACAACAACAACGCCTTTGTTTACAAACCAACAACCTTCATCTTTCACACCAGTCATCTTGCATGTTTCACTTAGTCACTTGCATTCATCTTTCACTTAGTCACTTCCCTTCATGTTTCACTTAGTCACTTGTATTCATCTTTCACTCAGTCACTTGCATTAATTTTCACTTAGTCACTTGCATTTATGTTTCACTTAGTCACTTGTCTTCATGTTTCACTTAATCACTTGCATTCATGTTTCACTTAGACACCTGCATTTATGTTTCACTTAGTCACTTGCATTTATGTTTCACTTAGTCACTTGCATTCATCTTTCACTCAGTCACTTGCATTAATTTTCACTTAGTCACTTGCATGTTTCACTTAGTCATTTGTCTTCATGTTTCACTTAATCACTTGCATTCATGTTTCACTTAGACACCTGCATTTATGTTTCACTTAGTCACTTGCATTTATGTTTCACTTAATCACTTGCATTCATGTTTCACTTAGTCACTTGCATGTTTAACTTAGTCTCTTGCATGTTTCACTTAGTCACTTGCATTCGTCTTTCACTCAGTCACTTGCATTAATTTTCACTTAGTCACTTGCATGTTTCACTTAGTCACTTGCCTTCATGTTTCACTTAGTCACTTGCGTTCATGTTTCACTTAGTCACCTGCTTTTGTGTTTCACTTAGTCACTTGCATTCATGTTTCACTTAGTCACCTGCTTTTGTGTTTCACTTAGTCACTTGCATTCATGTTTCACTTAGTCACTTGCATGTTTCACTTAGTCTCTTGCATGTTTCACTTAGTCACTTGCATTCATCTTTCACTCAGTCACTTGCATTCATTTTCACTTAGTCACTTGCATTTGTTTTACTGTGCCACTTGCATTCATGTTTCTCTTAGTCATTTGCCTTCATGTTTCACTTAGTCACTTGCATTCATGTTTCACTTAATCACTTGCATTCATGTTTCACTTAATCACTTGCATGTTTCACTTAGTCACTTGCATGTTTCACTTAGTCACTTGCCTTCATGTTTCACTTAGTCACTTGCATTCATGTTTCACTTAGTCACTTGCATTCATGTTTCACTTAATCACTTGCATTCATGTTTCACTTTATCACTTGCATTCATGTTTCACTTAGTCATTTGCATTTATGTTTCACTTAGTCACTTGCATGTTTCACTTAGTCACTTACATGTTTCACTTAGTCACCTGTATGTTTCACTTAGTCACTTGCATCCATGTTTCACTTAGTCACTTGCATGTTTCACTTAGTCACTTGCATGTTTCACTTTGTCACCTGTATGTTTCACTTATTCACTTGCATCCATGTTTCACTTAGTCACTTGCATTTATTTTTCACTTAGTCAATTACATTCATGTTTTACTTTGTCACTTGCATTCATGTTTCACTTAGTCACTTGCATTCATGTTTCACTTAGTCACTTGCATTCATGTTTCATTCATGTTTCACTCAGGCACTTGCATGTTTCACTTAGGTACTTGCCTTCATGTTTCACTTAGTCACTTGCATGTTTCACTTAGTCACTTGCATTTGTTTCACTGTGTCACTTGCATTCATGTTTCACTTAGTCACTTGCATTCATGTTTCACTTAGTCACTTACATTCCTGTTTCACTTAGTCACTTGCATTCATGTTTCACTTTATCACTTGCATTCATGTTTCACTTAGTCATTTGCATTTGTTTCACTTAGTCACTTGCATGTTTCACTTAGTCACTTGCCTTCATGTTTCACTTAGTCACTTGCATTCATGTTTCACTTAATCACTTGCATTCATGTTTCACTTAGTCATTTGCATTTATGTTTCACTTAGTCACCTGTATGTTTCACTTATTCACTTTCATCCATGTTTCACTTAGTCACTTGCATTTATGTTTCACTTAGTCAATTACATTCATGTTTTACTTCGTCACTTGCATTCATGTTTCACTTAGTCACTTGCATTTATGTTTCACTTAATCACTTGCATTCATGTTTCACTTTATCACTTGCATTCATGTTTCACTTAGTCATTTCCATCTATGTTTCACTTAGTCAACTGCATTCATGTTTCACTTAGTCACTTGCATTTATGCTTCACTTAGTCAATTGCATTCATGTTTCACTTAGTCACTTGCATTCATGTTTCACTTAATCACTTGCATTCATGTTTCACTTTATCACTTGCATTCATGTTTCACTTAGTCATTTGCATTTATGTTTCACTTAGTCACCTGTATGTTTCACTTATTCACTTTCATCCATGTTTCACGTAGTCACTTGCATTTATGTTTCACTTAGTCAATTACATTCATGTTTTACTTCGTCACTTGCATTCATGTTTCACTTAGTCACTTGCATTTATGTTTCACTTAATCACTTGCATTCATGTTTCACTTTATCACTTGCATTCATGTTTCACTTAGTCATTTCCATCTATGTTTCACTTAGTCAACTGCATTCATGTTTCACTTAGTCACTTGCATTTATGCTTCACTTAGTCAATTGCATTCATGTTTTACTTAGTCACTTGCCTTCATGTTTTACTTAGTCACTTGCATGTTTCACTTAGGTACTTGCCTTCATGTTTCACTTAGTCACTTGCATGTTTCACTTAGTCACTTGCCTTCATGTTTTACTTAGTCACTTGCATTCATGTTTCACTTAGTCATTTGCATTTATGTTTCACTTAGTCACTTGCATGTTTCACTTAGGTACTTGCCTTCATGTTTCACTTAGTCACTTGCATGTTTCACTTAGTCACTTGCATTTGTTTCACTTTGCCACTTGCCTTCATGTTTCACTTAGTCACTTGCATGTTTCACTTAGTCACTTGCATGTTTCACTTAGTCACTTGCATTTGTTTCACTTTGCCACTTGCCTTCATGTTTCACTTAGTCACTTGCATTCATGTTTCACTTAGTCATCTTGCATGTTTCACTTAGTCATTTGCAGTCATATTTCACTTTGTCACTTGCATTCATGTTTCACTTCGTCCCTTGCATGTTTCACTTAGTCACTTGCATGTTTCACTTAGTCACTTGCATTTGTTTCACTTTGCCACTTGCATTCATGTTTCACTTCGTCCCTTGCATGTTTCACTTAGTCACTTGCATGTTTCACTTAGTCACTTGCATTTGTTTCACTTTGCCACTTGCCTTCATGTTTCACTTAGTCACTTGCATTCATGTTTCACTTAGTCATCTTGCATGTTTCACTTAGTCATTTGCAGTCATATTTCACTTTGTCACTTGCATTCATGTTTCACTTCGTCCCTTGCATGTTTCACTTAGTCACTTGCATGTTTCACTTAGTCACTTGCATTTGTTTCACTTTGCCACTTGCCTTCATGTTTCACTTAGTCACTTGCATTCATGTTTCACTTAGTCATCTTGCATGTTTCACTTAGTCATTTGCAGTCATATTTCACTTTGTCACTCGCATTCATGTTTCACTTCGTCCCTTGCATGTTTCACTTAGTCACTTGCATGTTTCACTTAGTCATTTGCATGTTTCACTTTGCCACTTGCCTTCATGTTTCACTTAGTCACTTGCATTCATGTTTCACTTAGTCATCTTGCATGTTTCACTTAGTCATTTGCAGTCATATTTCACTTTGTCACTCGCATTCATGTTTCACTTCGTCCCTTGCATGTTTCACTTAGTCACTTGCATGTTTCACTTAGTCACTTGCATTTGTTTCACTTTGCCACTTGCCTTCATGTTTCACTTAGTCACTTGCATTCATGTTTCACTTAGTCATCTTGCATGTTTCACTTAGTCATTTGCAGTCATATTTCACTTTGTCACTCGCATTCATGTTTCACTTCGTCCCTTGCATGTTTCACTTAGTCACTTGCATGTTTCACTTAGTCACTTGCATGTTTCACTTAGTCACTTGCATTTGTTTCACTTTGCCACTTGCCTTCATGTTTCACTTAGTCACTTGCATTCATGTTTCACTTAGTCATCTTGCATGTTTCACTTAGTCATTTGCAGTCATATTTCACTTTGTCACTTGCATTCATGTTTCACTTCGTCCCTTGCATGTTTCACTTAGTCACTTGCATTTATGTTTCACTTAGTCACTTGCATTCATGTTTCACTTAGTCACTTGCATTCATGTTTCACTCAGTCACTTGCATTCATGTTTCACTTAGTCATCTTGCATGTTTCACTTAGTCATTTGCAGTCATATTTCACTTTGTCACTTGCATTCATGTTTCACTTCGTCCCTTGCATGTTTCACTTAGTCACTTGCATTTATGTTTCACTTAGTCACTTGCATTCATGTTTCACTTAGTCACTTGCATTCATGTTTCACTCAGTCACTTGCATTCATGTTTCCCGTGTGAATGGTTGTCCTGAGAGGAGCGCCGACACACTCGGTCATGCAACACTGCCGCAGCCCCGCCTGTCTGAGCCGGCCAATCAAACGCTTCCTTTTGAAGCTGGAGGAGTGCGCCAGTGTTGCCTAGCAACCACATTTGGGCACGTTTCTGGGAGGTCCTGTGCGGACGACCACGAGCAGAAAGAAAGCCAGGATGGGACTGAGGCTGCAAGGGCTGTTGGAACCCTCCAGTCTCGGAGGACTTAGTAGAACCTGGACCACGGAGGATTTTGTAGAACCTGG
>NC_084548.2:63397500-63422500 GCF_033978685.3 Nerophis lumbriciformis
TAATCAATTCATGGTAAAAAAAATAAACAAAATGGTTTGCCTTCCAAGATGGTCTATCCTGACCTTCTTATGAAGTGAAAGAGGAAGTGTTGACACTTTTAGCTATTGTATTTACTTCCTGTCCAGCGCTCTTATTTTGGTTCCTCTTCCTGTTTGTGGTCACTTTGAGAGCCAATCAGAAGGCTCGATTTGCTTGTCCATTGTTCCTGTTTCTCAACCATAGTGTTTCTCAGCTGTGGTACTCCATAAGGAACTTAACTGAGCCTACATGCTCCTCAACCCCGAGGGTGGAGGTCCTACGGAGACTTCTAGATTGTTGGACTGCAGCAGCAGGAACTTCTCCTTTGCGCTTTGCTTCCTGTTCCCGGGAAGGTCGGTTCCTCCGGTTATCTCCTCCAACCGTCAGGCTCTCCGAGTCACGTGAGCAGGGGACTTCCTGGACCTTGGACAGGAAGTTGGAGCTGGCAGTGGGTGGAGTGCTTTTGTTGTTGTGCTGCTACCTTACTTGGTCATGGGGCACAGCTGGTCCAGAGACTTGGAGAAGATGACTGGATGAGGGTTGTCATTTTGTGGTGGAAGGGAGTGTGATTTCCTGTGGAAAGGCTGACCATGCAGGTTTCTCTGTGGCATGTCTGAGGTCTCCAGTGATGTCAGCAGGAACGTGTGGAACGCGATGTGGAGGTCCTGCATGGCCAGCAGAACCACAAGGTAGGACGCCGTC
Source organism: Nerophis lumbriciformis (assembly GCF_033978685.3). Classification (NCBI taxonomy): domain Eukaryota; kingdom Metazoa; phylum Chordata; class Actinopteri; order Syngnathiformes; family Syngnathidae; genus Nerophis; species Nerophis lumbriciformis. Next base: position 63,398,222 of record NC_084548.2, read on the forward strand.
TTGCTGTCCTCTCTGGACGATATCTTGTCTTTGTCTTGGGAGAGGACTCTGACTAATATCTTTGTATGGAGGAAAGTACACACTGCGGGTACTTGCAGTATATGGCTCTGATAGTACACTCTACTTACAGTATGTGACTGATATTATGCTGTACTTATAGTATATGACTATAATAGTACACTGTACTTGCAGTATGTGACTGCTACACTGTAATTACAGTATACGACTATATTACACTGTACTTACAGTATATGACTGATAGTATACTGTACTTACAGTATATGACTGTGATAGTACACTGTACTTACAGTATATGACTATGATAGTACTCTGTACTTACAGTATATAACTGTTACACTGTAATTACAGTATACGACTATATTACACTGTACTTACAGTATATGACTGATAGTATACTGTACTTACAGTATATGACTATGATAGTACACTGTACTTACAGTATATGACTATGATAGTACTCTGTACTTACAGTATATGACTATAATAGTACACTGTACTTACAGTATATAACTGTTACACTGTAATTACAGTATACGACTATATTACACTGTACTTACAGTATATGACTATGAAAGTACTCTGTACTTACAGTATATGACTGATAGTATACTGTATGAGTACCTTGAAGGTAGAAAAGCGCTATACAAGTACAAGTACAACCCATACAGTATATGACTATGATAGTACTCTGTACTTACAGTATATGACTATGATAGTACTCTGTACTTACAGTATATGACTGATAGTATACTGTACTTACAGTATATGACTATGATAGTACTCTGTACTTACAGTATAGGACTATGATAGTACACTGTACTTACAGTATATGACTATGATACAGTGACGTGCAGTCACTAGAGGCAGGTGAGGCGGGGGCCATCATGGAAAGAAAAAAAATGTAAAAAGAAAAAAAAAAATTAAATTGTTAAATGTATCTAGTGATTATACTATAAAGTTATTTTCCATTTAACTTCACCAGTTTTCGATTATTTTTATTCAAAATCGCTGAATTTTCACATTTGCCGTTCAAATACTGAGAAGAGACGGTGCGGTGAACAGCAGCCAGTTGAGGCACGTCACTCAGTGCCTCAACATGGATTGCGGACTCGGCTAACTGCTGGCCTGCTGTGCAGTGAGACCGTATTGCTATATGAATTATATTATACATTTCCATAGTTTAGTTAGCTGAGGTATATAATGTACAGTGTATTTTGTCAACAACTGTATGTGTGTAATGTATTTCTTGTGCTGAGCAATCATAAAACTGCTGCGAGGCTCGCAGTAATCCCGCCTCCTGGTGGTAGAGAATGCACTCCCGCCGTAGACGGGAGTGTTATATCAACTAAAGCCCACACTTAAACTTTCCACGTGCAAGATTGAATCTATTTAAAAAAGTTATTTCGTAAGAAGCCAAAAAGTGCAAAAACAATAATAAATGATAAATGGGTTGTACTTGTATAGCGCTTTTCTACCTTCAAGGTACTCAAAGCGCTTTGACACTACTTCCACATTTACCCATTCACACACACACTGATGGAGGGAGCTGCCATGCAAGGCGCTAACCAGCACCCATCAGGAGCAAGGGTGAAGTGTCTTGCTCAGGACACAACGGACATGACGAGGTTGGTACTAGGTGGGGATTGAACCAGTGACCCTCGGGTTGCGCACGGCCACTCTCCCACTGCGCCACGCCGTCCCTAATAATAATAATAATGTTCGTGTTGGAGGAGTTGTGAATGACTGCAGGGCCACGACATTAGGTGCACCTGCAGACCGCAGCACGGATTTCATATTTCATTCATTCACAACTCCTCCAACACGAACATTATTGTTTTTGCACTTTTTGGCTTCTTATTGAGCTGCTGCATTTTTTGGTTGGGTTGTTTATTTCTTTTGAGTAATTTCTACATTTCTAAAAGGGGAGGAATGTAATAGAGCGATCTATGTTTGTCTGTTGCCATCTCCTGGTTAATGTTGGCTATAGCGTACTGTGGTTACTTTTTGGTTGGCCAACGATTTACGTGGTGTTGCGCACCTGACGTCAAGTGTGTTGAGTCTGTTCTGAAGTCTACAGTAAAGAGACGTACTTCATCACCTCGCCTGGTTATTGCCTCCAACCCAATATATTACATAAACGTAAGACCATAATAACGTTTTTTTTTTTATTAAAAATGTGCTTTTTTGTGTGCTACAGTTTGTATGTGTAAAGTTAAAGTTAAGTTAAAGTACCAATGATTGTCACACACACACACTAGGTGTGGTGAAATTTGTCCTCTGCATTTGACCCATCCCCTTGATCACCCCCTGGGATATGAGGGGAGCAGTGGGCAGCAGCGGCGCCGCGCCCGGGAATAATTTTTGGTGATTTAACCCCCAATTCCAACCCTTGATGCTGAGTGCCAAGCAGGGAAGAATGCTGGTATGAGCTTTTAAACATCACCCGTTAACTGCTGCCAATCAAATGGTGAATAAGATACTCTTTAGGGTTCATATGTTTGTAAATCTGACTGTGATGAAGTCAGTGCCTCACCAGCCATCAACCTCACCGCACGTCACTGATATTATAGTACTCTGTACTTACAGTATATGACTGATAGTATACCGTACTTACAGTATATGACTGGGATCGTACACTGTACATACAGTATGTGACTATGTTACACTGTACTTACAGTATATGACTATGATAGTACTCTGTACTTACAGTATCTGACTGATAGTATACTGTACTTACAGTATATGACTATGATAGTACACTGTACTTACAGTATATGACTATGATAGTACTCTGTACTTACAGTATATGACTGATAGTATACTGTACTTACAGTATATGACTATGATAGTACACTGTATTTACCGTATGTGACTATGTTACACTGTACTTACAGTATATGACTATAATAGTACACTGTACTTACAGTATATGACTATGTTACACTGTACTTACAGTATATGACTATAATAGTACACTGTACTTACAGTATATAACTATGATAGTACACTGTACTTATAGTATGTGACCATGTTACACTGTATTTACAGTATATGACTATAATAGTACACTGTACTTACAGTATGTGACTATATCACACTGTACTTACAGTTTGTGACTGCGATAGTACACTGTACTTACAGTATGTGACTATGTTACACTGTAGTTACATTATATGACTATAATAGTGCACTGTACTTACAGTATATGACTATGTTACACTGTACTTACAGTATATGACTATAATAGTACACTGTACTTACAGTATATGACTATGATAGTACACTGTACTTACAGTATGTGACTATGTTACACTGTATTTACAGTATATGACTATAACAGTACACGGTGCACACATTATGTGACTATATCACACTGTACTTACAGTATGTGACTGTGATAGTACACTGTACTTACAGTATGTGACTAGATCATAAGTATATATAGACAGTATGTGTGTGTATATATATTATGTAAGACCTTTTCTACAATAATGACTCTCAATTTATAAATCTGGAGACAAGAGTTAATCTGCAGGGAGGTGATGGATCTTCAAAACAGCGCATTTTTGCGTATGCAATGATCCAACCGGAAGAAAATGCATATTGTAAGAAATTTTTTCATGTAGGAGACGTTTTATAATAAGACATGTCCTCAATGAATAAACAAACATTAAAAAAGACACCAAAATGCATCAATTGAATTTATTTTAATCAGCCCCTTAAGTCATCCGGCAGCTATAAAATGATAAAAGGAAATTGCTGAATAGACAATATTTCTAATATTTTCTATTTTATGAGAATACAAATATGTTGACACACACACACAATGGACGCAGTGTTGTGGTCTTTCTCCCAGTCGTGTGTGTAACTGTGTCAGCTTGCACTCACTTTTCACACGTGCAAAACACTGCTTGCAGAACAGTTTTAGTCCAGATAAATCACAAGGCGTGCGCTAAATAATTACGTACGCATTTCCATGCAGGATTGTGGGCGTTCTGATATGATCAGCATAAAATCTGCATATTGATGAAGACAGAATATGACTCAATGGATTGTGCTCCTTGTTCTGCTCACTGAGCACAATCATCTGCTCACAAGTTTAGTGGAGCATCTTTGTGTGCTGTCAAGTGACTTTTAGTCGACCAAGCTGCAGGAGATCAGTGGTGAAGAGGGTGTTCATGGGATGCCACCCGACTCTCTCACACTGCATGACTTATTTACTTGGCAGACACCTGATCTGCACTCATCCTCTAGCAGCACAACAGCGCGCCACAGCTGACAACTTGGAAATATCCCGACCATCAGCTCTGCCACGTACGTAAAATGTCTGCCACCGCTTGAATACTTTTACAGCAGGCCGCTTGGTTTTGTTGCTTTCTTCTTTTGTTGCCTTGTGGTTGTTTTGTCGTTTTGTTTTGATGCCTTGTTGTGGCTTTGGTGCGTTGTTGTTTTGTTGTGTTGCCTCGTTGCTTTGTTGTTTTTGTTTTGCTGCCTTGTTGCTTTGTTGTATTGCTTTGACGCCCAGTTGCTGCCTTGTTGTGTTATTGCCCTGGTGTTTTGTTTTGTTGCCTGGTTGTTTTGTTGCCTGGTTGTGTTGTTGCCTTGTTGGGGTTTGCCTTGTTGTTTTGTTTTGTTGCCTTGTTTCTTTGTAGTTTTGTTGCCTTGTTGTTTTGTTCTGTTGCCTTGTTGCTTTGTTGTGTTGCCTTGTTGCTCTGTTGTTTGGTTGCGTTGTTGTGTTATTGCCTTGTTGCTGTGTTTTGTTGCCTTGTTGTTTTGTTTTGTTGCCTTGTTTCTTTGTCGTTTTGTTGCCTTGTTGTTTTGTTTTGTTGCTTTGTTGTTCTGTTGCCTTGTTGTTTTGTTTTGTTGCCTTGTTGCTGTGTTTTGTTTGGTTGTTGTTCTGTTGCCTTGTTCTGTCGTTTTGTTGCCTTGTTGTTGTGTTATTGCCTTGTTGTTTTGTTTTGTTGCCTTGTTGCTGTGTTTTGTTGCCTTGTTGTTTTGCTGCCTTGTTGTTCTGCTGCATTTTTTTTGTTGCCTTGTTGTTTTGTTTGGTTGCCTTGTTGTTCTGTTGCCTTGTTTTGTTTTGTTGCCTTGTTGTTCTGCTGCATTTTTTTGTTGCTTTGTTGATTTGTCTGTTGCCTTGTTTTGTTTTGTTGCCTTGTTGTTCTGTTGTTTTGTTGCCTTGTTGTTTTGTTTTGTTGCCTTGTTGTGTTATTGCCTTGTTGTTTTGTTTTGTTGCCTTGTTGGTGTGTTTTGTTGCCTTGTTGTTCTGCTGCATTTTTTTGTTGCCTTGTTGTTTTGTTTTATTGCCTTGTTGTTTTGTTGCCGTTATGTTTTGTTGCCTTGTTCTGTTGCTTTGTTTTTTTGTCTTGTTTTTGTTGCCTTGTTGTTTTGTTGCCGTTATGTTTTGTTGCCTTGTTCTGTTGCTTTATTGTTTTTTTGTCTTGTTTTTGTTGCCTTGTTGTTTTGGCTGGATCAGACTTTGGTAGCAGTGAGCAAAAATGGTTGTCATGGAAACGGAGTCTGCCAAAGCGAGCGAGTGTTTCCACTGAAGAAGAACCTCAGACTGAAGTCGTATTTTGCTCGGAAATATCGAACGAGTGCTGAGTGGTTACTGCACTCTCGACTTTGTTTGGCCTTTGTGAAATCTGTTTTTGCTGCAAAATACATAGTAATATTAATTTGTATTTATTGTATTTATGACAGTAAAATACATAGTAATATTCATTTGCATTTATAGTATTTATGACAGTAAAATACATAGTAATATTCATTTTTATTTATATTATTTATAACAGTAAAATATATAGTAGTATTGATTTGTAATTATAGTATTTATATCAGTTAAATACATAGTAATGTTCATTTGTAACTATAGTATTTATAACAGTAAAATACATAGTAATATTCATTTGTATTTATAGTATTTATATCAGTCAAATACATAGTAGTATTTTTTGTAATTATAGTATTTATAACAGTCAAATACATAGTAGTATAGATGTGTAATCATAGCATTTATATCAGTTAAATACATAGTAATATTCATTTGTAAGTATAATATTCATAAGAGTAAAATACATAGTATTATTGATGTGTAATTAGAGTATTTATATCAGTTAAATACATATTAGTATTTCTTTGTAATTATAGTATTTATAACAGTCAAATACATGGTAATATATATTTTTAATTATATTATAATAATAAGTAGTTGTGATGAATAAATAGTTATGATGAATAAGCACTGCGATGAGGTGGCGACTTGTCCAGGGTGTACGCCGCCTTCCGCCCGAATGCAGCTAAGGTAGGCTCCAGCACCCCCCCGCGGCCCTTTCGGGCCCATGAGTGACAGCTGCCACTGAGGATTATCACCTCTGACATCATTTGGGATGATGTTTTTCTTCTTATGGCGGCAAATAAGTAACTATCAATACAGCCGGTGAGTGTGCCACACACTCACTGAGGGCGCCCTTGTTTCGTGGAAGTGATCAATGTGAACATGAGCAGATGGAATGTTTAATGTTTACACAGGAGTATGTTTTGTTTATGCTAATTATTGCTTTCTGGGCTTCTGCTGTGTTCCAAATAGTGTGTGTGTGTGTGTGTGTGTGTGTGTGTGTGTGTGTGTGTGTGTGTGTGTGTGTGTGTGTTATATCTCCACAATGTTAAAACCATCATGGAGTGGTTAAAAAAAAAGATATGACCATTTAATTCTGTCTCCTTTGACTTCTGTTGTCCTGCAGCCTGCGCAAGAACGGATTTATGTAATAGTGAGAGGGGGAGGGGCGGCGGGGGGGAGGTGGGGGGGGGTCTAAAAGAGTGATGACCTCATGCTGCACTGCAGCTCTTCTACTACACACTGCCCCCTGTGGCGCTACACGCGAACTACACGGATTGTAGATGTTATCAATATGAATAAATACATCATGTGACATTTACAGTAATATTACAGTACAACTTTTATATGTCATGACATCATGTGACATTTACAGTAATATTACAGTACAACTTTTATATGTCATGACATCATGTGACATTTACAGTAATATTACAGTACAACTTTTATATGTCATGACATCATGTGACATTTACAGTAATATTACAGTACAACTTTTATATGTCATGACATCATGTGACATTTACAGTAATATTACAGTAGAACTTTTATATGTCATGACATCATGTGACATTTACAGCAATATTACAGTACAACTTTTATATTTAATGACATCATGTGACATTTACAGCAATTTTACAGTAGAACTCTTCAAAATCATGACAGCATGTAACATTCACAGTAATATTACAGTAGAAGTCATATTTCATGACATCACGTGACATTTACAGTAATATTACAGTAGAACTCTTATATATCATGACAGCATGTGACATTTACAGTAATATTACAGTAGAAGTCATTATTCATGACATCATGTGACATTTACAGTAACATTACAGTAAAAGTCATATTTCATGACATCATGTGAACTGTACTGTAATATTACAGTAGAAGTCATACTTCATGATATCATGTGACATTTACAGTAATATTACAGTAGAACTCTTATATGTCATGACATCATGTGACATTTACAGTAATATAACAGTATAACTCGTATATTTCATGACATCATGTGACATTTACAGTAACATTACAGTAGAAGTCATATTTCATGACATGTGACATTTACAATAATATCACAGTAGAAGTCATATTTTATGACATCGTGTGACATTTACAATAACATTACAGTAGAAGTCATATTTCATGACATCATGTGAACTGTACTGTAATATTACAGTAGAAGTCATACTTCATGATATCATGTGACATTTACAGTAATATTACAGTACAACTTTTATATGTCATGACATCATGTGACATTTACAGTAATATTACAGTAGAACTTTTATATGTCATGACATCATGTGACATTTACAGCAATATTACAGTACAACTTTTATATTTAATGACATCATGTGACATTTACAGCAATATTACAGTAGAACTCTTCAAAATCATGACAGCATGTAACATTTACAGTAATATTACAGTAGAAGTCATATTTCATGACATCATGTGACATTTACAGTAATATTACAGTAGAACTCTTATATATCATGACAGCATGTGACATTTACAGTAATATTACAGTAGAAGTCATTATTCATGACATCATGTGACATTTACAGTAACATTACAGTAAAAGTCATATTTCATGACATCATGTGAACTGTACTGTAATATTACAGTAGAAGTCATACTTCATGATATCATGTGACATTTACAGTAATATTACAGTAGAACTCTTATATGTCATGACATCATGTGACATTTACAGTAATATAACAGTATAACTCGTATATTTCATGACATCATGTGACATTTACAGTAACATTACGGTAGAAGTCATATTTCATGACATGTGACATTTACAATAATATCACAGTAGAAGTCATATTTTATGACATCGTGTGACATTTACAATAACATTACAGTAGAAGTCATATTTCATGACATCATGTGAACTGTACTGTAATATTACAGTAGAAGTCATACTTCATGATATCATGTGACATTTACAGTAATATTACAGTAGAACTCATATGTCTTGACATCATGTGACATTTACAGTAATATTACAGTAGAAGTCATCTTTCATTATATCATGTGACATTTACAGTAATATTACAGTAGAAGTCATACTTCATGACATCATGTGACATTTACAGTAATATTACAGTATAACTCTTATATGTCATGACATCATGTGACATTTACAGTAATATTACAGTATAACTCTTATATGTCATGACATCATGTGACATTTACAGTAATATTACAGTATAACTCTTATATGTCATGACATCATGTGACATTTACAGTAATATTACAGTAGAACTCGTATATTTCATTACATCATGTGACATTTACAGTAATATTACAGTATAACTCTTATATGTCATGACATCATGTGAAATTTACAGTAATATTACAGTATAACTCTTATATGTCATGACATCATGTGACATTTACAGTAATATTACAGTATAACTCTTCTATTTCATGACATCATTTGACATTTACAGTAACATTACAGTAGAAGTCATATTTCATGACATCATGTGACATTTACAGTAATATTACAGTAGAAGTCATATGTCATGACATCATGTGACATTTACAGTAATATTACAGTATAACTCTTATATTTCATGACATCATGTGACATTTACAGTAATATTACAGTATAACTCTTATATTTCATGACATCATGTGACATTTACAGTAATATTACAGTATAACTCTTATATTTCATGACATCATGTGACATTTACAGTAATATTACAGTATAACTCTTATATGTCATGACATCATGTGACATTTACAGTAATATTACAGTATAACTCTTATATTTCATGACATCATGTGACATTTACAGTAATATTACAGTATAACTATTATATTTCATGACATCATGTGACATTTACAGTAATATTACAGTATAACTCTTATATTTCATGACATCATGTGACATTTACAGTCTGCAGTGGAGAAATGATGAAAATATGTTTTTTTCTTCCTGGACATCAAAGAAGCTGATTGAGTTCCTTCTCAGGAAAGCATCTTTAGATTTGGAATCATTCTGCTGACTCATCACATCCTGGCAGCAAAGAAGGAAGCTGATTGGCTGCATGGTAATCATATGCAAATATTCAAATATGTTTCCTTTGGGACTGAATAGACATAATGATGCTAAATGATTCATATTCATATTCATAAATCAGTTAGTGCTGACTCTGCATTTATATTCTGCCCCGAAAAGGGAGCAGACTTACTCTACTTACTTTACTGTACTTACTCTACTGTACGTACTCTACTTAATCTACTGTACTTACTCTACTTACTTTACTGTACTTACTCTACTGTACTTACTCTACTTACTTTACTGTACTAACGCTACTGTACTTACTCAACTTACTCTACTGTACTTACTGTTCTGTACTTACTCTACTGTACTTACTGTACTTACTCTACTGTACTTGCTCTACTTACTCCACTGTACTTACTCTACTTAATCTACTGTACTTACTCTACTTACTTTACTGTGCTTACTCTACTGTACCTACTGTTCTGTACTTACTCTACTTAATCTACTGTACTTACTCTACTGTACTTACTCTACTTACTTTACTGTACTTACTCTACTGTACTTACTGTTCTGTACTTACTCTACTGTATTTACGGTTCTGTACTTACTGTACTGTACTTGCTCTACTTACTCCACTGTACTTAATCTACTGTACTTACTCTACTGTACTTACTGTTCTGTACTTACTCTACTGTACTTACTGTTCTGTACTTACTCTACTGTACTTGCTCTACTTACTCAACTGTACTTTATCTACTGTACTTACTCGACTGTACTTACTCTACTTACTTTACTGTACTTACTATACTGTACTTACTATAGTTACTGTATTTACCATACTATACTTACTCTACTTACTTTACTGTACTTACTCTACTGTGCTTACTCTACTTACTCCACTTACTCTACTGTAGTTACTCTACTTACTCCACTTACTCTAATGTACTTACTCCACATACTCTACTGTACTTACTCTACATACTGTACTTATTCTACTGTACTGTAGTAACGTCACTTACCATACCTACTGTACTTACTGCACTGTACTAACTCTACTTGCTGTATTTACTGAACTTACTATACTGTACTTACTCTACCAACTGTACTTATTGTACTTACTCTACTCACTGTATTTACTCTACTTACTCTACCTACTGTACTTACTCCTCTTGTGCTACTGTACTTACTCTACTGTGCTTACTGTACTTACTCCACTGTGCTTACTCTACTTACTGTACTTATTCTACATACTGTACTTACTGTACGGCGCTTACTGTACTCAATGCATTTGTTTTTACTTTCTCTACATACTCTACTTACTGTACTTACTACACTTACTCTATTTATTGTACTTACTCTACTGTAATTACTGTACTTACTCTACATATTTTACATACTCGACTTACTTTACTTACTTTACTGTACTTACTATACTTACTGTATTTACCATACTATATTTACTCTACTTACTTTACTGTACTTACTCTACTGTACTTACTTTACTGTACGTACTCTACTTACTCTACTGTACTTACTCTAAATACTGTACTTATTCTATTGTACTGTACTAATGTCACTTACCATACCTACTGTACTTACTGCACTGTACTAACTCTACTTGATGTACTTACTGTATTTACTGAACTTACTTACTGTACTTACTGTACTTACTATACTCACTGTATTTACTCTACTTACTCTACCTACTGTACTTACTCTTCTTATGCTACTGTACTTACGCTACTGTGCTTGCTGTACTTACTCTACTATGCTTACTCTACTTACTGTACTTATTCTACATACTGTACTTACTACACTGCGCTTACTTTACTTACTGTACTTACTACACTTACTCTATTTACTGTACTTACTCTATTTACTGTAAATACATCCTCTACTTACTTTACTGTACTTACTATACTGTACTTACTATACTTACTGTATTTACCATACTATACTTACTCTACTTACTTTACTGTGCTTACTCTACTGTACTTACTTTACTGTACGTACTCTACTTACTCCACTTACTCTACTGTAGTTACTCTACTTACTCCATTTACTCTAATGTACTAACTCTACATACTGTATTTACTGCACTGTACTAACTCTACTTGCTGTACTCACTGTATTTACTGAACTTACTCTACTGTACTTACTCTACCAACTGTACTTATTGTACTTACTCTACTCACTGTATTTACTCTACTTACTCTACCTACTGTACTTACTCCTCTTGTGCTACTGTACTTACTCTACTGTGCTTACTGTACTTACTCTACTGTGCTTACTCTACTTACTGTACTTATTCTACATACTGTACTTACTCTACTGCACTTACTGTACTCAATGCATTTGTTTTTACTTTCTCTACATACTCTACTTACTGTACTTACTACACTTACTCTATTTATTGTACTTACTCTACTTACTGTAATTACTGTACTTACTCTACATATTTTATATACTCTACTTACTGTACTTACTTTACTGTACTTACTGTATTTACCATACTATATTTACTTTACTGTACTTACTTTACTGTACGTACTCTACTTACTCCACTTACTCTACTGTACTTACTCTAAATACTGTACTTATTCTACTGTACTGTACTAATGTCACTTACCATACCTACTGTACTTACTGCACTGTACTAACTCTACTTGCTGTACTTACTGTATTTAATGAACTTAGTCGACTGTACTTACTGTACTTATTGTACTTACTATACTCACTGTATTTACTCTACTTACTCTACCTACTGTACTTACTCTTCTTACGCTACTGTACTTACGCTACTGTGCTTGCTGTACTTACTCTACTATGCTTACTCTACTTACTGTACTTATTCTACATACTCTTACTCTATTCTTACTACACTGAGCTTACTTTACTTACTGTACTTACTACACTTACTCTATTTACTGTACTTACTCTATTTACTGTAATTACATCCTCTACTTACTCTACTGTACTTACTATACTGTACGTACTCTACTTACTCCACTTACTCTACTGTAGTTACTCTACTTACTCCACGTACTCTAATGTACTTACTCTACTGTACTTACTCTACATACTGTACTTACTGCACTGTACTAACTCTACTTGCTGTACTCACTGTATTTACTGAATTTACTCTACTGTACTTACTCCACCTACTGTACTTATTGTACTTACTCTACCCTACTCCCTGTATTTACTCTACTTACTCTACCTACTGTACTTACTCCTCTTGCGCTACTGTACTTACTCTACTGTGCTTACTGTACTTACTCTACTTATTCTACAAACTGTACTTACTGTACTGCGCTTACTGTACTCAATGCATTTGTTTTTACTTTCTCTACATACTCTACTTACTGTACTTACTCTACTTACTGTAATTTCTGTACTTACTCTACATATTTTACATACTCTACTTACTGTACTTACTCTACTTACTGTACTGTACTTACTCTATTTTCTCTGCTTACTGCACTTACCCTACATACCGTTCTTACTGTACTTACTCTACTTACTGTACTGTACAACACTCTGCTTACTGCACTTACTCTACTTACTGTACTTACTCTATCTACTGCACTTACTGTACTGTACCTACTCTACCTACTGTACCATACTTACTCTACTTACAGCACCCACTGTACTGCACTTACTCTACTTACTGTACCTACTGTACCATACTTACTCTAATTACTGTACCTACTGTACCATACTTACTCTACTTACAGCACCCACTGTACTGTACTTACTCTACTTACTGTACCTACTGTGTCAGCTGCTAACATTTCACAAATATGAAAGTTTAGTGTATGAATGTGTGTTCTAGTATTACTTCTAGTACTATGTGTACTTGATGAAAGTAATGTAGCCAACGTGTGTGTTCTAGTACTACTACAAGTGTTACACATACTTGATGGAAGTTAGTTAGAAAAGAGTATTGATGAAGCCAACACAAATGTTTGAGTACTACTACTAGTACTACGTGTACTTGATGTAAGTAGCCAACGTGTGTTGTCTAGTACTACTATTAGTACTATGTGTACTTGATGAAAGTATGGTAGCCTACGTGTGTTCTAGTACTACTACAAGTACTATGCATACTTGATGGAAGTTAGTTAGAAGAGAGTAGTGATGTAATCAAAATAAGTGTTCTAGTACTACTACTAGTACTACATGTACTTGAAAGAAGTAATGTTGGTGCGGTGATATAGCCAAATAGTGTTCTAGTACTATTACTAGTACTTTGTGTACTTGGTGGAAGTAAGTTATAAGAGAGTAGTGATGTTGCCAACATGTGTTTTGTAGTATTATTAGTAGTAGTATTATGTGTACTTGGAAGTATTTAACATGTATGTTGTAGTACTATTAGTAGGAGTACTATGTGTACTTATGTAGCCAACATGTTTGTTGTAGTACTGTTAGTTGTGGTACTACGCGTACTTGGTGTAGACAACATGTTTGCTGTTGTGCTTTTAGTAGTACTACGTGTACTTTAGGTATTCAACATGTGTCTAGTATTATTAGTAGTACTATGAGTATTTGAAATGTCCTACATGTGTGTTGTAGTACCACTATTAGTAGTAGTACTATGTGTACTTGAAGTAGTAGTAGTAATAGTAGTAGTAGTGGTAGTACAAAGTGTAGTTGAATTATTTCACATGTGTGTAGTAGTAGTATCATGTGAAGTTGAAGTATTCAACATGTGTGTTGTAGTAGTAGTAGTAGTACTAGTACTAGATGGAGTTAAAGTAGTCAACATGTGTGTTGTAATAGTATTAGTAATAGTACTAGGTGTAGTTGACGTATTCAACATGTGTGTAGTAGTAGTAGTACTATATGTAGTTGAAGTATTCGACATGTGTGTAGTACTAGTAGTAGTAGTACGTGTAGTTGATGTATTCAACATGTGTGTAGTAGTTGTAGTTGTGGTACCAGTAGTAGTAGTACTATGTGTAGTTGAAGTAGTCAACATGTGTGTTGTAGTAGTAGTAGTAGTAGTAGTAGTATGTGTAGTTGAAGTAATCAACATGTGTGGTGTTGTTGTTGTAGTAGTAGTAGTAGTAGTAGTAGTAGTACTATGTGTAGTTGAAGTAGTCAACATGTGTGTAGTACTATGTGTAGTTGAAGTAGTCAATATGTGAGTAGCAGTAGTAGTAGTAGTACTCTGTGTAGTTAAAGTATTCAACATGTGTCTAGTACTAGTAGTAGTACTAGTAGTACTATGTGTAGTTGAAGTATTCAGCATGTGTGTAGTAATACTAGGAGTACTATGTGTAGTTGAAGTAGTCAACATGTGTGTTGTAGTAGTAGTAGTAGTAGTAGTAGTAGTATGTGTAGTTGAAGTAATCAACATGTGTGGTGTTGTTGTAGTAGTAGTAGTAGTAGTAGTAGTACTATGTGTAGTTGAAGTAGTCAACATGTGTGTAGTACTATGTGTAGTTGAAGTAGTCAATATGTGAGTAGCAGTAGTAGTAGTAGTACTCTGTGTAGTTAAAGTATTCAACATGTGTCTAGTACTAGTAGTAGTACTAGTAGTACTATGTGTAGTTGAAGTATTCAGCATGTGTGTAGTAATACTAGGAGTACTATGTGTAGTTGAAGTATTCCACATGTGTGTAGTTGAAGTATTCAGCATGTGTGTAGTTGAAGTATTCAGCATGTGTGTAGTACTAGTAGTAGTACAATGTGTAGTTGAAGTATTCCACCTCTGTGTAGTACTAGTAGTACTACTATGTGTAGTTGAAGTATTCCACATGTGTGTAGTACTAGTAGTACTACTACGTGTAGTTGAAGTATTCCACATGTGTGTAATAGTACTAGTAGTAGTACTACCTGTAGTTGAAGTATTCCACATGTGTGTTGTAGTAGTATTAGTAGTAGTAGTAGTAGCACTATGTGTAGTTGAAGTATTCCACATGTGTAGTAGTAGTAGTAGTAGTAGTAATAGTACTATGTGTAGTTGAAGTATTCCACATGTGTGTAGTAGTACTAGTAGTAGTAGTAGTACTACTCCGTGTAGTTGAAGTATTCCACATGGGTGTAGTACTCGTAGTAGTACTATGTGTAGTTGAAGTATTCCACATGGGTGTAATAGTACTACTAGTAGTACTACCTGTGGTTGAAATATTCCACGTGTGTTGTAGTAGTAGTAGTAGTAGTACTATTTGTAGTTGAAGTATTCCATATGTGTGTGGTACTAGTAGTACTACTATGTGTAGTTGTAATATTCCACATGTGTAGTAGTAGTAGTAGTAGAAGTAGTACCATGTGTAGTTGAAGTATTCCACATGTGTAGTATTAGTAGTAGTATTAGTAGTAGTACCATGTGTAGTTGAAGTATTCCACATGTGTGTAGTTGAAGTATTCAGCATGTGTGTAGTTGAAGTATTCAGCATGTGTGTAGTACTAGTAGTAGTACAATGTGTAGTTGAAGTATTCCACCTCTGTGTAGTACTAGTAGTACTACTATGTGTAGTTGAAGTATTCCACATGTGTGTAGTACTAGTAGTACTACTACGTGTAGTTGAAGTATTCCACATGTGTGTAATAGTACTAGTAGTAGTACTACCTGTAGTTGAAGTATTCCACATGTGTGTTGTAGTAGTATTAGTAGTAGTAGTAGTAGCACTATGTGTAGTTGAAGTATTCCACATGTGTAGTAGTAGTAGTAGTAGTAGTAATAGTACTATGTGTAGTTGAAGTATTCCACATGTGTGTAGTAGTACTAGTAGTAGTAGTAGTACTACTCCGTGTAGTTGAAGTATTCCACATGGGTGTAGTACTCGTAGTAGTACTATGTGTAGTTGAAGTATTCCACATGGGTGTAATAGTACTACTAGTAGTACTACCTGTGGTTGAAATATTCCACGTGTGTTGTAGTAGTAGTAGTAGTAGTACTATGTGTAGTTGAAGTATTCCATATGTGTGTGGTACTAGTAGTACTACTATGTGTAGTTGTAATATTCCACATGTGTAGTAGTATTATTAGTAGAAGTAGTACCATGTGTAGTTGAAGTATTCCACATGTGTAGTATTAGTAGTAGTAGTAGTAGTAGTACCATGTGTAGTTGAAGTATTCCACATGTGTGTTGTAGTAGTAGTAGTATTAGTAGTAGTATTATGTGTAGTTGAAGTATTCCACTTGTGTGTTGTTGTAGTAGTAGTAGTAGTAGTAGTAGTAGTAGTACTATGTGTAGTTGAAGTATTCCACATGTGTGTAGTACTAGTAGTAGTACTACTATGTGTAATTGAAGTATTCCACATGTGTGTTGTAGTCATACTATTAGTAGTACTATGTGTAGTTGAAGTATTCCACATGTGTGTAATAGTACTAGTAGTAGTACTATGTGTAGTTGAAGTATTCCACATGTGTGTTGTAGTAGTAGTAGTAGTAGTAGTACGTGTAGTTGAAGTATTCCACATGGGTGTAATAGTACTAGTAGTAATACTTCAACTATGTGTAGTTGAAGTATTCCACATGTGTGTAATAGTACTCGTAGTAGTACTATGTGTAGTTGAAGTATTCCACATGTGTGTAATAGTACTAGTAGTAGTACTATGTGTAGTTGAAGTATTCCACATGTGTGTAATAGTACTAGTAGTAGTACTACGTGTAGTTGAAGTATTCCACGTGTGTGTAATAGTACTAGTAGTAATACTTCAACTATGTGTAGTTGAAGTATTCCACATGTGTGTAATAGTACTAGTAGTAGTACTATGTGTAGTTGAAGTATTCCACATGTGTGTAATAGTACTAGTAGTAGTACTACCTATAGTTGAAGTATTCCACATGTGTGTAGTAGTACTAGTAGTAGTACTACCTGTAGTTGAAGTATTCCACATGGGTGTACTACTAGTAGTAGTACTAAGTGTAGTTGAAGTATTCCACATGTGTGTAATAGTACTAGTAGTAGTACTATGTGTAGTTGAAGTATTCCACATGTGTGTAGTACTAGTAGTAGTACTACCTGTAGTTGAAGTATTCCACATGTGTGTACGAGTACTAGTAGTAGTACTACCTGTAGTTGAAGTATTCCAAATGTGTGTTGTAGTAGTATTAGTTGTAGTAGTAGTACTAAGTGTAGTTGAAGTATTCCACGTGTGTAATAGTACTATTAGTAGTACTATGTGTAGTTGAAGTATTCCACGTGTGTAATAGTACTAGTAGTAGTACTATCTGTAGTTGAAACATTCCACATGTGTGTTGTTGTAGTAGTAGTAGTAGTAGTACTATGTGTAGTTGAATTATTCCATATGTGTGTAGTAATAGTAGTAGTACTATGTGTAGTTGAAGTATTCCACATGTGTAGTAGTAGTAGTAGTAGTAGTAGTTGTAGTAATAGTGCTATGTGTAGTTGAAGTATTCCACATGTGTGTAGTTGTACTAGTAGTATTAGTAGTACTATGTGTAGTTGAAGTATTCCACACGTGTGTAATAGTACTAGTAGTAGTACTATGTGTAGTTGAAATATTCCACATGTGTGTAATAGTACTAGTAGTAATACTTCAACTATGTGTAGTTGAAGTATTCCACATGTGTGTAGTAGTCGTACTAGTAGTAGTACTATGTGTGGTTGAAGTATTCCACATGTGTGTAGTAGTAGTAGTAGTAGTACTATGTGTAGTTTAAGTATTCCACATGTGTGTAGTATTAGTAGTAGTACTATGTGTAGTTGAAGTATTCCACATGTGTGTAGTATTAGTAGTAGTACTATGTGTAGTTGAAGTATTCCACATGTGTGTAGTATTAGTAGTAGTACTATGTGTAGTTGAAGTATTCCACATGTGTGTAGTAGTCGTACTAGTAGTAGTACAATGTGTAGTTGAAGTATTCCACATGTGTGTATTACTAGTAGTAGTACTATGTGTAGTTGAAGTATTCCACATGTGTGTAGTATTAGTAGTAGTACTATGTGTAGTTGAAGTATTCCACATGTGTGTAGTATTAGTAGTAGTACTATGTGTAGTTGAAGTATTCCACATGTGTGTAATAGTACTAGTAGTAGTACTATGTGTAGTTGAAGTATTCCACATGTGTGTAATAGTACTAGTAGTAGTACTATGTGTAGTTGAAGTATTCCACATGTGTGTAGTAGTACTAGTAGTAGTACTACCTGTAGTTGAAGTATTCCACATGTGTGTAGTATTAGTAGTAGTACCATGTGTAGTTGAAGTATTCCACATGTGTGTAGTATTCGTAGAAGTACTATGTGTAGTTGAAGTATTCCACATGTGTGTAGTATTCGTAATAGTACTATGTGTAGTTGAAGTATTCCACATGTGTGTAATAGTAGTAGTAGTAGTACTATGTGTAGTTGAAGTATTCCACATGTGTGTAGTAGTCGTACTAATAGTAGTACTATGTGTAGTTGAAGTATTCCACATGTGTGTAGTATTCGTAATCGTACTATGTGTAGTTGAAGTATTCCACATGTGTGTAATAGTACTAGTAGTAGTACTATGTGTAGTTGAAGTATTCCACATGTGTGTGGAGTCCAGAGAGTTTTATGAGACTTGAGGCCTCTGCCTGGAATTCCATGACATCATTCTAGAAAACAGAAGAAGACTTTTTTCCACACGCGCTGACTAGACGGGTCTGGGGACACGAGACACACACACACACACACACACACACACACACACACACACACACACACACACACACACACACACACACACACACACACACACACACACTCACACTGAACCTTCTAATACTTCATCTATATGCACGTGTGTACTATTGCCATGTACTAATAATTCTTGATGATGTACATTTGAGAGTAAGTTGATATTCAGCAGCTGCAGGCACCAAAGGTCTCAGACTCAAATAGATTGGAGTTATTATTAGCATCCATTCTGTGACTCATGAATGTCAATTAGAGCAGCACATCTTGTAAACACTTGCTGTGCTTGTAGTAGTAGTAGTAATAATAATAATAATAATAATAATAATAATGTAACATAACAATGTAATATAATAATAATGTAACATAACAATGTAATATAATAATAGTGTAACATAACAATGTAATATAATAATAATGTAACTTAACAATGTACAATCATTGGAACTTTAACTTAACTTAATATAATAATAATGTAACATAACAATGTAATATAATAATAATGTAACATAACAATGTAATACAATAATAATGTAACATAATGTACTATAATAACAATGTAACATAACAATGTCATATAATAATAATGTAACATAACAATGGCATATAATAATAACGCAACATAACATAATATCATGATAATGTACCATAACAATGTAATATAATAATAATGTAACATGACATTGTAATTTAATAATAATGTAACATAACAATGTAATATAATAATAATGTAACATAACAATGTCATATAATAATAGTGTAACATAACAATGGCATATAATAATAATGCAACATAACATAACATCATGATAATGTACCATAACAATGTAATATAATAATAATGTAACATAATAATAATGTAACACAACAATGTAATATAATTATAATGTAACATAGCAACGTAATATAATAATAATGTAACATAACAATGTAATATAATAATAATGTAACATAACAATGTCATATAATAATAGTGTAACATAACAATGGCATATAATAATAATAATGCAACATAGCATAATATCATGATAATGTACAATAACAATGTAATATAATAATAATGTGACATAGCAATGTAATATAATAATAATGTAACATAACAATGTAATATAATAATAATGTAATATAACAACGTAATATAATATAAATGTAACATAACAATGTAATATAATAATAATGTAACATAACAATGTAATATGATAATAGTGTAACATAACAATGGCATATAATAATAATGTAAAATAACATAATATCATGATAATGTACCAATACAATGTAATATAATAATAATGTAACATAACAATGTAATATAATAATAATGTAACATAACAATGTAATATAATAATAATGTAATATAACAACGTAATATAATATTAATGTAACATAACAATGTAATATAATAATAATGTAACATAACAATGTCATATAATAATAGTGTAACATAACAATGGCATGTAATAATAATGCAACATAACATAATATCATGATAATGTAGTAGTAGTAGTACTATGTGTAGTTGAAGTATTCCACATGTGTGTAGTAGTCGTACTAATAGTAGTACTATGTGTAGTTGAAGTATTCCACATGTGTGTAGTATTCGTAATCGTACTATGTGTAGTTGAAGTATTCCACATGTGTGTAATAGTACTAGTAGTAGTACAATGTGTAGTTGAAGTATTCCACATGTGTGTGGAGTCCAGAGAGTTTTATGAGACTTGAGGCCTCTGCCTGGAATTCCATGACATCATTCTAGAAAACAGAAGAAGACTTTTTTCCACACGCGCTGACTAGACGGGTCTGGGGACACGAGACACACACACACACACACACACACACACACACACACACACACACACACACACACACACACACACACACACACACACACACACACACACACACACACACTCACACTGAACCTTCTAATACTTCATCTATATGCACGTGTGTACTATTGCCATGTACTGTATATGTACTAATAATTCTTGATGATGTACATTTGAGAGTAAGTTGATATTCAGCAGCTGCAGGCACCAAAGGTCTCAGACTCAAATAGATTGGAGTTATTATTAGCATCCATTCTGTGACTCATGAATGTCAATTAGAGCAGCACATCTTGTAAACACTTGCTGTGCTTGTAGTAGTAGTAGTAATAATAATAATAATAATAATAATGTAACATAACAATGTAATATAATAATAATGTAACATAACAATGTAATATAATAATAGTGTAACATAACAATGTACAATCATTGGAACTTTAACTTAACTTAATATAATAATAATGTAACATAACAATGTAATATAATAATAATGTAACATAACAATGTAATACAATAATAATGTAACATAATGTACTATAATAACAATGTAACATAACAATGTCATATAATAATAATGTAACATAACAATGGCATATAATAATAACGCAACATAACATAATATCATGATAATGTACCATAACAATGTAATATAATAATAATGTGACATTACAATGTAATATAATAATAATGTAACATAACAACGTAATATAATAATAATGTAACATAAGAATGTCATATAATAATAGTGTAACATAACAACGGCATGTAATAATAATGCAACATAACATAATATCATGATAATGTACCATAACAATGTAATAATAATGTAACATTACAATGTAATATAATAATAATGTAACATAACAACGTAATATAATAATAATGTAATATAACAATGTCATATATTAATAGTGTATTATAACAATGGCATATAATAATAATGCAACATAACATAATATCATGATAATGTACCATAACAATGTAATATAATAATAATGTAACATGACATTGTAATTTAATAATAATGTAACATAACAATGTAATATAATAATAATGTAACATAACAATGTCATATAATAATAGTGTAACATAACAATGGCATATAATAATAATGCAACATAACATAACATCATGATAATGTACCATAACAATGTAATATAATAATAATGTAACATAATAATAATGTAACACAACAATGTAATATAATTATAATGTAACATAGCAACGTAATATAATAATAATGTAACATAACAATGTAATATAATAATAATGTAACATAACAATGTCATATAATAATAGTGTAACATAACAATGGCATATAATAATAATAATGCAACATAGCATAATATCATGATAATGTACAATAACAATGTAATATAATAATAATGTGACATAGCAATGTAATATAATAATAATGTAACATAACAATGTAATATAATAATAATGTAATATAACAACGTAATATAATATAAATGTAACATAACAATGTAATATAATAATAATGTAACATAACAATGTAATATGATAATAGTGTAACATAACAATGGCATATAATAATAATGTAAAATAACATAATATCATGATAATGTACCAATACAATGTAATATAATAATAATGTAACATAACAATGTAATATAATAATAATGTAACATAACAATGTAATATAATAATAATGTAATATAACAACGTAATATAATATTAATGTAACATAACAATGTAATATAATAATAATGTAACATAACAATGTCATATAATAATAGTGTAACATAACAATGGCATGTAATAATAATGCAACATAACATAATATCATGATAATGTACCATAACAATGTAATATAATAATAATGTAACATAACAATGTAATATAATAATAATGCAACACAACAATGTAATATAATAATAATGTAACATAACAATGTAATATAATAATAATGTAACATAACAATGGCATATAATAATAGTGTAACATAACAATGGCATATAATAATAATGCAACATAATATAATATCATGCTAATGTACCATACCAATGTAATATAATAATAATGTAACATAACAACGTAATATAATATTAATGTAACATAACAACATAATATGATAATAATGTAACATAACAATGTAATATAATAATAATGTAACATAAACATGTAAAATAATAATAATGTAACATAACAATATAATATTAATAATGTAAAATAATGATGTCATATAAGTTACAAGTAAAACAAAGCTTACATTAAAAATGTCATAACTTCTGCTTCAAAGCGTGAAGTCAAGTTTTTACATTTCATGTTTTTATTAAACTTTTACATTATTATTTTTACATTTTGAAGTTTTATTGAAATGTTACATTATTTGTTTTACTTTTTCAGGTTATTAAACTTTAAAAAAAAAATTTTTTTACATGTTCACGTTATTATTAAACTTTTACAATATTATTTTTACATTTTCACGTTTTTATTTAACTTTTGAATTTTTAACATTTTTACATTTTCACGTTTTATTGAACTTTTACATTATCATTTTTAAATTTTCTCATTTTCATTAAACTTTTCCTGTTGTATTATTTTTACATTTTCACGTTTTTATTACACTTTTACATTATTATGTTTACATTTTCACGTTTTTATTGAACATTCCCGTTTGCATTATTTTAAATTTTCACGTTATTATTAAACTTTTACATTTTTATTTTGAAATGGTCACGTTTTTATTAAACTTTTCCGTTTGTATTATTTTTTCATTTTAACGTTATTAAACTTTCACAATATGATTTTTACATGTTCACGTTTTTATTAAACGTTTACATTTTTATCATTTTTAAATGTTCACGTTTTATTCAATTTTTAAATTATAATTTTGACATTTTCACGTTATTAAACTTTCACAATATTATTTTTACATTTTCACGTTTTATTAAACTTTTACATTATTATTTTTACATTTTCACATTTTATTGAACTTTTACATTATTATTTTTTAAATGTTTGCGTTATTATTAAACTTTTACATTATTAATTTTACATTTTCACGTTTTTATAAAACTTTTAATTTGTATTACTGTTAAATGTTCACGTTTTATTGAACTTTTACATTATTATTTTTACATTTTCACGTTATTATTCAACTTTTACATTATTATGTTT
>NC_084548.2:63425000-63430000 GCF_033978685.3 Nerophis lumbriciformis
TTAAGTTTGTGTGACATGAGATGTTCTCCTTGTGTTTGTGTGACATGAGATGTTCTCCTTAAGTTTGTGTGACATGAGATGTTCTCCTTAAGTTTGTGTGACATGAGATGTTCTGCTTGTGTTTGTGTGACATGAGATGTTCTGCTTGTGTTTGTGTGACATGAGATGTTTTGCATAAGTTTGTGTGACATGAGATGTTCTCTTTAAGTTTGTGTGACAAGAGATGTTGTGCTTAAGTTTGTGTGACATGAGATGTTCTGTTTGTGTTTGTGTGACATGAGATGTTCTCCTTAAGTTTGTGTGACATGAGATGTTCTCCTTAAGTTTGTGTGACATGAGATGTTCTGCTTGTGTTTGTGTGACATGAGATGTTCTGCTTAAGTTTGTGTGACATGAGATGTTCTGCTTACGTTTGTGTGACATGAGATGTTCTGCTTAAATTTGTGTGACATGAGATGTTCTCCTTAAGTTTGTGTGACATGAGATGTTCTGCTTAAGTTTGTGTGACATGAGATGTTCTGCTTAAGTTTGTGTGACATGAGATGTTCTGCTTAAGTTTGTGTGACATGAGATGTTCTGCTTGTGTTTGTGTGACATGAGATGTTCTGCTTAAGTTTGTGACATGAGATGTTCTCCTTAAGTTTGTGTGACATGAGATGTTCTCCTTAAGTTTGTGTGACATGAGATGTTCTCCTTAAGTTTGTGTGACATGAGATGTTCTGCTTAAGTTTGTGTGACATGAGATGTTCTTAAGTTTGTGTGACATGAGATTTTCTGCTTATGTTTGTGTGACATGAGATGTTCTCCTTAAGTTTGTGTGACATGAGATGTTCTGCTTAAGTTTGTGTGACATGAGATGTTCTCCTTAAGTCTGTGACATGAGATGTTCTCCTTGAGTTTGTGTGACATGAGATGTTCTCCTTAAGTTTGTGTGACATGAGATGTTCTGCTTGTGTTTGTGTGACATGAGATGTTCTGCTTGTGTTTGTGTGACATGAGATGTTCTCCTTAAGTTTGTGACATGAGATGTTCTCCTTAAGTTTGTGTGACATGAGATGTTCTCCTTAAGTTTGTGTGACATGAGATGTTCTGCTTAAGTTTGTGTGACATGAGATGTTCTCCTTAAGTTTGTGTGACATGAGATGTTCTCCTTAAGTTTGTGTGACATGAGATGTTCTCCTTAAGTTTGTGTGACATGAGATGTTCTCCTTAAGTCTGTGACATGAGATGTTCTCCTTGAGTTTGTGTGACATGAGATGTTCTCCTTAAGTTTGTGTGACATGAGATGTTCTGCTTGTGTTTGTGTGACATGAGATGTTCTGCTTGTGTTTGTATGACATGAGATGTTCTCCTTAAGTTTGTGTGACATGAGATGTTCTGCTTAAGTTTGTGTGACATGAGATGTTCTCCTTAAGTTTGTGTGACATGAGATGTTCTGCTTAAGTTTGTGTGACATGAGATGTTCTCCTTAAGTTTGTGTGACATGAGATGTTCTCCTTAAGTTTGTGTGACATGAGATGTTCTCCTTAAGTTTGTGTGACATGAGATGTTCTCATTGTGTTTGTGTGACATGAGATGTTCTCCTTAAGTTTGTGTGACATGAGATGTTCTCCTTAAGTTTGTGTGACATGAGATGTTCTCCTTAAGTTTGTGTGACATGAGATGTTCTGCTTGTGTTTGTGTGGCATGAGATGTTCTCCTTAAGTTTGTGACATGAGATGTTCTCCTTAAGTTTGTGTGACATGAGATGTTCTCCTTAAGTTTGTGTGACATGAGATGTTCTCCTTAAGTTTAAGTGACATGAGATGTTCTGCTTAAGTGTGTGTGACATGAGATGTTCTCCTTAAGTTTGTGTGACATGAGATGTTCTCCTTAAGTTTGTGTGACATGAGATGTTCTCCTTAAGTTTGTGTGACATGAGATGTTCTCCTTAAGTTTGTGTGACAAGAGATGTTCTCCTTAAGTTTGTGTGACATGAGATGTTCTCCTTAAGTTTGTGTGACATGAGATGTTCTCCTTAAGTTTGTGTGACATGAGATGTTCTGCTTAAGTTTGTGTGACATGAGATGTTCTCCTTAAGTTTGTGTGACATGAGATGTTCTGCTTGTGTTTGTGTGACATGAGATGTTCTCCTTAAGTTTGTGTGACATGAGATGTTCTCCTTAAGTTTGTGTGACATGAGATGTTTTGCTTGTGTTTGTGTGACATGAGATGTTCTCCTTAAGTTTGTGTGACATGAGATGTTCTGCTTGTGTTTGTGTGATATGAGATGTTCTCCTTAAGTTTGTGTGACATGAGATGTTCTCCTTAAGTTTGTGTGACATGAGATGTTCTGCTTGTGTTTGTGTGACATGAGATGTTCTCCTTAAGTTTGTGTGACATGAGATGTTCTCCTTAAGTTTGTGTGACATGAGATGTTCTGCTTAAGTTTGTGTGACATGAGATGTTCTCCTTAAGTTTTTGTGACATGAGATGTTCTCCATAAGTTTGTGTGACATGAGATGTTCTGCTTAAGTTTGTGTGACATGAGATGTTCTCCTTAGGTTTGTGTGACATGAGATGTTCTCCTTAAGTTTGTGTGACATGAGATGTTCTCCTTAAGTTTGTGTGACATGAGATGTTCTCCTTAAGTTTGTGTGACATGAGATGTTCTGCTTAAGTTTGTGTGACATGAGATGTTCTCCTTAAGTTTGTGTGACATGAGATGTTCTCCTTAAGTTTGTGTGACATGAGATGTTTTGCTTGTGTTTGTGTGACATGAGATGTTCTCCTTAAGTTTGTGTGACATGAGATGTTCTGCTTGTGTTTGTGTGATATGAGATGTTCTCCTTAAGTTTGTGTGACATGAGATGTTCTCCTTAAGTTTGTGTGACATGAGATGTTCTGCTTGTGTTTGTGTGACATGAGATGTTCTCTTTGAGTTTGTGTGACATGAGATGTTCTGCTTAAGTTTGTGTGACATGAGATGTTCTCCTTAAGTTTGTGTGACATGAGATGTTCTCCTTAAGGTTGTGTGACATGAGATGTTCTGCTTAAGTTTGTGTGACATGAGATGTTCTCCTTAAGTTTGTGTGACATGAGATGTTCTCCTTAAGTTTGTGTGACATGAGATGTTCTGCTTAAGTTTGTGTGACATGAGATGTTCTCCTTAAGTTTGTGTGACATGAGATGTTCTGCTTAAGTTTGTGTGACATGAGATGTTCTGTTTGTGTTTGTGTGACATGAGATGTTCTCCTTAAGTTTGTGTGACATGAGATGTTCTCCTTAAGTTTGTGTGACATGAGATGTTCTCCTTAAGTTTGTGTGACATGAGATGTTTTGCTTGTGTTTGTGTGACATGAGATGTTCTCCTTAAGTTTGTGTGACATGAGATGTTCTCCTTAAGTTTGTGTGACATGAGATGTTCTGCTTGTGTTTGTGTGATATGAGATGTTCTCCTTAAGTTTGTGTGACATGAGATGTTCTCCTTAAGTTTGTGTGACATGAGATGTTCTGCTTGTGTTTGTGTGACATGAGATGTTCTGTTTGTGTTTGTGTGACATGAGATGTTCTGCTTGTGTTTGTGTGACATGAGATGTTCTGCTTGTGTTTGTGTGACATGAGATGTTCTGCTTGTGTTTGTGTGACATGAGATGTTCTGCTTGTGTTTGTGTGACATGAGATGTTCTGCTTGTGTTTGTGTGACATGAGATGTTCTGCTTGTGTTTGTGTGACATGAGATGTTCTGCTTGTGTTTGTGTGACATGAGATGTTCTGCTTGTGTTTGTGTGACATGAGATGTTCTCCTTAAGTTTGTGTGACATGAGATGTTCTCCTTAAGTTTGTGTGACATGAGATGTTCTGCTTAAGTTTGTGTGACATGAGATGTTCTCCTTAAGTTTGTGTGACATGAGATGTTCTCCTTAAGTTTGTGTGACATGAGATGTTCTCCTTAAGTTTGTGTGACATGAGATGTTCTGCTTAAGTTTGTGTGACATGAGATGTTCTCCTTAAGTTTGTGTGACATGAGATGTTCTGCTTAAGTTTGTGTGACATGAGATGTTCTGTTTGTGTTTGTGTGACATGAGATGTTCTCCTTAAGTTTGTGTGACATGAGATGTTCTCCTTAAGTTTGTGTGACATGAGATGTTCTCCTTAAGGTTGTGTGACATGAAATGTTTTGCTTGTGTTTGTGTGACATGAGATGTTCTCCTTAAGTTTGTGTGACATGAGATGTTCTCCTTAAGTTTGTGTGACATGAGATGTTCTGCTTGTGTTTGTGTGATATGAGATGTTCTCCTTAAGTTTGTGTGACATGAGATGTTCTCCTTAAGTTTGTGTGACATGAGATGTTCTGCTTGTGTTTGTGTGACATGAGATGTTCTGCTTGTGTTTGTGTGACATGAGATGTTCTGCTTGTGTTTGTGTGACATGAGATGTTCTCCTTTAGTTTGTGTGACATGAGATGTTCTCCTTAAGTTTGTGTGACATGAGATGTTCTGCTTGTGTTTGTGTGACATGAGATGTTCTGCTTGTGTTTGTGTGACATGAGATGTTCTGCTTGTGTTTGTGTGACATGAGATGTTCTGCTTGTGTTTGTGTGACATGAGATGTTCTGCTTGTGTTTGTGTGACATGAGATGTTCTCCTTAAGTTTGTGTGACATGAGATGTTCTCCTTAATTTTGTGTGACATGAGATGTTCTCCTTAAGTTTGTGTGACATGAGATGTTCTGCTTAAGTTTGTGTGACATGAGATGTTCTCCTTAAGTTTGTGTGACATGAGATGTTCTCCTTAAGTTTGTGTGACATGAGATGTTCTCCTTAAGTTTGTGTGACATGAGATGTTCTGCTTAAGTTTGTGTGACATGAGATGTTCTCCTTAAGTTTGTGTGACATGAGATGTTCTGCTTAAGTTTGTGTGACATGAGATGTTCTGTTTGTGTTTGTGTGACATGAGATGTTCTCCTTAAGTTTGTGTGACATGAGATATTCTCCTTAAGTTTGTGTGACATGAGATGTT
>NC_084548.2:63435000-63515000 GCF_033978685.3 Nerophis lumbriciformis
AGTCTAATTGTTATTGTTCAAGTCTAATTGTTACTGTTCCAGTGTAATTGTTACTGTTCCAGTGTAATTGTTATTGTTCCAGTCTAATTGTTACTGTTCCAGTCTAATTGTTACTGTTCCAGTCCAATTGTTACTGTTGCAGTCTAATTGTTACTGTTCCAGTCTAATTGTTATTGTTCAAGTCTAATTGTTACTGTTCCAGTGTAATTGTTACTGTTCCAGTGTAATTGTTATTGTTCCAGTCTAATTGTTACTGTTCCAGTCTAATTGTTATTGTTCCAGTCTAATTGTTACTGTTCTAGTCTAATTGTTATTGTTCCAGTCTAATTGTTACTGTTCCAGTCTAATTGTTATTGTTCCAGTCTAATTGTTACTGTTCCAGTCTAATTGTTACTGTTCCAGTCTAATTGTTTTTGTTCCAGTGTAATTGTTACTGTTCCAGTCTAATTGTAACTGTTCAGTCTAATTGTTACTGTTCCAGTCTAATTGTTACTGTTCCAGTCTAATTGTTACTGTTCCAGTCCAATTGTTACTGTTGCAGTCTAATTGTTACTGTTCCAGTCTAATTGTTATTGTTCAAGTCTAATTGTTACTGTTCCAGTGTAATTGTTACTGTTCCAGTGTAATTGTTATTG
Source organism: Nerophis lumbriciformis (assembly GCF_033978685.3). NCBI lineage: Eukaryota > Metazoa > Chordata > Actinopteri > Syngnathiformes > Syngnathidae > Nerophis > Nerophis lumbriciformis. The sequence continues at coordinate 63,435,636 of NC_084548.2, forward strand.
TTCCAGTCTAATTGTTACTGTTCCAGTCCAATTGTTACTGTTGCAGTCTAATTGTTACTGTTCCAGTCTAATTGTTATTGTTCAAGTCTAATTGTTACTGTTCCAGTGTAATTGTTACTGTTCCAGTGTAATTGTTATTGTTCCAGTCTAATTGTTACTGTTCCAGTCTAATTGTTATTGTTCCAGTCTAATTGTTACTGTTCCAGTCTAATTGTTACTGTTCCAGTCTAATTGTTTTTGTTCCAGTGTAATTGTTACTGTTCCAGTCTAATTGTTACTGTTCAGTCTAATTGTTACTGTTCCAGTCTAATTGTTATTGTTCCAGTCTAATTGTTACTGTTCCAGTCTAATTGTTACTGTTCCACTCTAATTGTTATTGTTCCAGTCTAATTGTTATTGTTCCAGTCTAATTGTTACTGTTCCAGTCTAATTGTTATTGTTCCAGTCTAATTGTTACTGTTGCAGTCTAATTGTTACTGTTCCAGTCTAATTGTTACTGTTCCAGTCTAATTGTTATTGTTCCAGTCTAATTGTTACTGTTCCAGTTTAATTGTTACTCTTCCAGTCTAATTGTTACTGTTCCAGTCTAATTGTTATTGTTCCAGTCTAATTGTTACTGTTCCAGTCTAATTGTTATTGTTCCAGTCTAATTGTTACTGTTCCAGTCTAATTGTTACTGTTCCAGTCTAATTGTTACTGTTCCAGTCTAATTGTTACTGTTCCAGTCTAATTGTTATTGTTCCAGTCTAATTGTTACTGTTGCAGTCTAATTGTTACTGTTCCACTCTAATTGTTATTGTTCCAGTCTAATTGTTGCTGTTCCAGTGTAATTGTTTTTGTTACAGTCTAATTGTTACTGTTCCAGTCTAATTGTTATTGTTCCAGTCTAATTGTTACTCTTCCAGTCTAATTGTTATTGTTCCAGTCTAATTGTTACTGTTCCAGTCTAATTGTTACTGTTCCAGTCTAATTGTTATTGTTCAAGTCTTATTGTTACTGTTCCAGTCTAATTGTTACTGTTGCAGTCTAATTGTTACTGTTGCAGTCTAATTGTTATTGTTCCAGTCTAATTGTTACTGTTCCAGTCTAATTGTTATTGTTCCAGTCTAATTGTTACTGTTCCAGTCTAATTGTTATTGTTCCAGTCTAATTGTTACTGTTACAGTCTTATTGTTACCGTTCCAGTCTATTTGTTATTGTTACAGTCTTATTTTTCCCGTTCCAGTCTATTTATTATTGTTCCAGTCTAATTGTTACTGTTCCAGTCTAATTGTTATTGTTCCAGTCTAATTGTTTGCGCCTATAACAATCCGGATGGTTCCTTTCCTCTTTGGTCCGGAGGACACGACGTCCACAGTTTCCAAAAACAATTTGAAATGTGGACTCGTCAGACCACAGAACACTTTTCCACTTTGAGCTCGGGCTCAGCGAAGCTGGCGGCATTTCTGGGTGTTGTTGATAAATGGCTTTCGCTTTGTATAGTAGAGTTTTAACTTGCACTTACAGATGTAGCGACCAACTGTAGTTACTGACAGCGGTTTTCTGAAGTGTTCCTGAGCCCATGTGGGGATATCCTTTACAATGATGTCGCTTTTGAGTCCTGAGCCTTGCCGCTTACGTGCAGTGATTTCTCCAGATTCTCTGAACCTTTTGATGATATTACGGACCGTAGATGGTGAAATCCCTAAATTCCTTGCAATAGCTGGTTGAGAAATGTTGTTCTTAAACTGTTGGACAATTTGCTCACGCATTTGTTGACAAAGTGGTGACCCTCGCCCCATCCTTGTTTGTGAAGCTGCTTTTATACCCAACCATGGCACCCACCTGTTCCCAATTTGCCTGTTCACCTGTGGGATGTTCCAAATAAGTGTTAGATGAGCATTCCTCAACTTTCTCGGTCTTTTTTGCCACTTGTGCCAGCTTTTTTGAAACACGTTGCAGGCATCAAATTCAAATGAGCTAATATTTGCATGAAATAACACAGTTTTCCAGTGTGAACATTAAATATCTTGTCTTTGCAGTCTATTCAATTGAATATAAGTTGAAAAGGATTTGCAAATCATTGTATTTTGTTTTTATTTACCATTTACACAACGTGACAATTTCATTATTTTGGTTTTGTATTATTTACAGAATATAAAGTATACTTTACAGTATGCTCATGCTGCATATGAAGTACTATTTACAGTGTATAAAGTATACTTTACAGCATGCTCATACTGCATACAGTATGAAGTAGTATTTACAGTATATAAAGTATACTTTACAGCATGCTGCATACAGTATGTAGTAATATTTACAGTACATATGTATACCAAGTGTAGTTACAGTATATAAAGTATACTTTACAGCATGCTGCATACAGTATGTAGTAATATTTACAGTACATATGTATACTAAGTGTAGTTACAGTATATAAAGAATACTTTACAGTATGCTGCGTACAGTATGGAGTAATATTTACAGTACATATGTATACTAACTGTATTTACAGTACATAAAGTATACTTTACAGCAGGCTGCATACAGTATGTAGTAATATTTACAGTACATAAAGTATACTTTACAGTATGTAATATTTACAGTACATGTGATGTATGCTAAGTATATTGACAGTACATAAAGTGTACTTTACAGCATGCTGCATACAGAATGTAGTAATATTTACACGATATAAAGTATACTTTACAGCATGTTACATACAGTATGTAGTAATATTTACAGTACATATGTATACTAACTATATTTACAGTACATAAAGTATACTTTTCAGCATGCTGCATACAATATGTAGTAATATTTACAGTACATAAATTATACTTTATAGTATAATATTTACAGTACATGTGATGTATACTTAGTACATTTACAGTACATAAAGTATACTTTACAGCATGCAGTAATCTTTCCAGTACATATGATCTACACTAAGTATATTTACAGTAAATTAAGTATACTTTACAGCATGCAGTAATATTTACAGTGCATAAAGTATACTTTACTGTGCATATGTATACTAAGTATATTTACAGTACATAAAGTATAGGTTACAGCATGCAGTAATATTCACAGTACATATGATGTACACTAAGTACATTTATAGTACATATGATGTACACTAAGCATGTTTACAGTACATATGATGTACACTAAGTACATTCACAGTACATATTATGCATACTAAGTACATTCACAGTACATATAATGTATACTAAGTACATTCACAGTACATATGATGTATACAAAGTACATTCACAGTACATATTATGCATACTAAGTGCATTCACAGTACATATAATGTATACTAAGTACATTCACGGTACATATGATGTATACAAAGTGCATTCACGGTACATATGATGTATACAAAGTACATTCACAGTACATATGATGTATACAAAATACATTCACGGTACATATGATGTATACAAAGTACAGTCACAGTACATATGATGTATACAAAGTATATTCACGGTACATATGATGTATACAAAGTACATTCACGGTACATATGATGTATGTAAAGTACATTCACAGTACATATGATGTATACAAAGTGCATTCACGGTACATATGATGTATACAAAGTACATTCACAGTACATATGATGTACACTAAGTACATAAGATGGCGTGTGCTCCTTCCTAGTGAAGCGTGTGCGGACGTGAGCGATGTTTTCCGGGAGCAGGAATGTTTGTCCCTGAGGTCCAGTTGAGGTCGGAGGAACAAAAAAAAAAAAAACAGCAAATGACTTCCAGCTGAGCGTCTTAAACGTTGCATCAAAGACAAACAGTATTTGGAGGAGCAATATTTAGTATTTCACTTATTTATGCTACGCCCATTTTTTTTCCTCCACATATTTCCGCTTTTTGCTGCGTTTGCGTTTCTTTCTCCATTTTCCATTGGCAGCGTGAGAGAAAGTCTCCTCCTCGGACACAAAATGGCAGCAAAGAAACGTTTTTATGCAACAAAAACCAAACTTGTTATTGTTTTGGACTTTTACATCAATTCTGTAGCTGTGTGAATAAACGTTTTTATGAATATATTAACAGTCATTTAATTAATATTGTTACTGTAGTTTTAATACTGTGTTTATATTAACAATATTTTTAATTATTTTGACTGTCATTTTAATACTGTGGAGGTTTTTTTACAGTATTTTTAATTAATATTGTTAATGTAGTTGTAATACTGTATTTATAAATATATATTAACAGTATGTTTAATTAGTATTGTTACTGTCATTTTAATACTGTATTTATAAATATATATATTAACAGTCTTTTTCATTAATATTCTTACTGCAGTTTTAATACTGCGTTTGTGAATACATTAACAGTATTTTTAATTAAAATTGTTAATGTAGTTTTAATACTGTATTTATAAATATATATTAACAGTATGTTTAATTAATATTGTTACTGTCATTTTAATACTGTGTTTATGAATATATTAACAGGCTTTTTAATTATTATTGTTACTGTCATTTTAATACTGTATTTATAAATATATATATATTAACAGTCTTTTTCATTAATATTCTTATATTAATATTCTTGTGAATACATTAACAGTATGTTTAATTAATATTGTTACTGTAGTTTTAATACTATGTTTATGAATATTTTTGCAATATTTTTAATTAATATTGTTAATGCAGTTTTAATACTGCGTTTGTGAATAAATTAACAGTATTTTTGAATTAATATTGTTACTGAAGTTTTAATACTGTGTTTATGAATATATTAACAGTATTTTTAATTAATTTTGTTAATGTAGTTTTAATACTGTAGTTATAAATATATATTAACAGTATTTTTTATTAATATTGTTACTGTAGTTTTAATACTGTGTTTATATTAACAGTATTTTTAATTAATATTTTGACTGTCATTTTAATACTCTGGGGGTTTTTTTTACAGTATTTTTAATTAATATTGTTAATGTAGTTTTAATACTGTATTTATAAATATATATTAACAGTATGTTTAATTAATATTGTTACTGTCATTTTGATACTGTATTTATAAATATATATATTAACAGTCTTTTTCATTAATATTCTTACTGCAGTTTTAATACTGCCTTTGTGAATACATTAACAGTATTTTTAATTAATATTGTTATTGCAGTTTTAATACTGTGTTTATGAATAATTTTGCAATATTATTAATTAATATTGTTACTGCAGTTTTAATACTGCGTTTGTGAATAGATTAACAGTATTTTTAATTAATATTGTTACTGAAGTTTTAATACTGTGTTTATGAATATATTAACAGTATTTTTAATGAATTTTGTTAATGTAGTTTTAATACTGTAGTTATAAATATATATTAACAGTATTTTTTATTAATATTGTTAATGTAGTTTTAATACTGTATTTAAAAATGCATATTTACAGTCTTTTTAATTAATATTGTTAATGTAGTCTTAATACTGTATTTAAAAATATATATTTACAATCTTTTTCATTAATATTGTTACTGTCATTTTAATACTCTATTTATAAATATATATTAACAGTCTTTTTAATGAATATTCCTAATGCAGTTTGTGAATAAATTAACAGTAGTTTTAATACTGTGTTTATGAATATTTTAACAGTATTTTAACTAATATTGTTACTGCAGTTTTAATACTGCGTTTGTGAATAAATTAATAGTATTTCTGAATTAATATTGTTAATGTAGTTTTAATACTGTATTTATAAATTTATATTTACAATCTTTTTAATTAATTTTGTTACTGTCATTTTAATACTGTATTTATAAATCTATCTTACCAGTCTTTTTAATGAATATTGTGAGTGACTTATGATTTTACTAAGAGTTTCCATGACCCGCCTTATCTTGCCTCTGATTGGCCAGTCTGTAATGTTTCGCCCTAACCTTAGCCAATCGTGACTCATCATCGGAACACCAACCAATCATCATGGATGTTCTCCTTCATCCAGGTCGTTGTGTTTTCGACATATTTGTTGTTGTTGTTGCCCTGGATTCACATAACAGTCCATCTTCTCTCTTTGTAGCTTTGATATAAGCTACGTTGCTTAATGGCTCTAAAAGTAGCTAAGCTACAGGAAAAGCTACTCATTGAAAAAGTGGCTAAGCTACTGCCAAGCTAATGGGAAATGCTATGTAGCTTAGCTACATGTAGCTTGCGACTGCCCATCACTGGTTGTTTATGTACAGTATGTCATACAGTATGTTGTACAGTGTGATGTACAATGTGTTGTATTGTATGTTGTACAGTGTGATGTACAATATGTTGTATAGTATGTTGTATAGTATGTTGTGCAGTGTGATGTACAATATGTTATATAGTATGTTGTACAGTGTGATGTACAATATGTTGTATAGTATGTTGCACAGTATGTTGTACAGTGTGATGTACAATATGTTGTACAGTATGTTGCACAGTATGATGTACAATATGTTGTATAGTATGTTGTACAGTGTGATGTACAATATGTTGTACAGTATGTTGCACAGTATGATGTACAATATGTTGTATAGTATGTTGTACAGTGTGATGTACAATATGTTGTATAGTATGTTGTACAGTGTGATGTACAATATGTTGTATAGTATGTTGTATAGTATGTTGTGCAGTGTGATGTACAATATGTTATATAGTATGTTGTACAGTGTGATGTACAATATGTTGTATAGTATGTTGCACAGTATGTTGTACAGTGTGATGTACAATATGTTGTACAGTATGTTGCACAGTATGATGTACAATATGTTGTATAGTATGTTGTACAGTGTGATGTACAATATGTTGTATAGTATGTTGTACAGTGTGATGTACAATATGTTGTATAGTATGTTGTACAGTGTGATGTGCAATATGTTATATAGTATGTTGTACAGTGTGATGTACAATGTGTTGTATAGTATGTTGTACAGTGTGATGTACAACATTTTGTACAGTATGTTGTACAGTGTGATGTACAATATGTTGTATAGTATGTTGTACAGTGTGATGTGCAATATGTTATATAGTATGTTGTACAGTGTGATGTACAATATGTTGTATAGTATGTTGTACAGTGTGATGTACAACATTTTGTACAGTATGTTGCACAGTATGTTGTACAGTGTGATGTACAATATGTTGTACAGTATGTTGCACAGTATGTTGTACAGTGTGATGTACAATATGTTGTACAGTATGTTGTACAGTGTGATGTACAATATGTTGTATAGTATGTTGTACAGTGTGATGTGCAATATGTTATATAGTATGTTGTACAGTGTGATGTACAATATGTTGTATAGTATGTTGTACAGTGTGATGTACAACATTTTGTACAGTATGTTGCACAGTATGTTGTACAGTGTGATGTACAATATGTTGTACAGTATGTTGTACAGTGTGATGTACAATATGTTGCACAGTATGTTGTATAGTGGGCTTTGTACCGAGGATGTCGTTGTGGCTTGTGCAGCCCTTTGAGACACTTGTGATTTAGGGCTATATAAATAAACATTGATTTGTTGATTGATTGATTGATGTACAGTATGTTGTACATTGTGATGTACAATATGTTGTACAGTATGTTGCACAGTGTGATGTACAATATGTTGTACATTATGTTGCACAGTATGTTGTACAGTGTGATGTACAGTATGTTGTACAGTACATTGTATAGTGTGATTTACAGTGTGATGTACAGTATGTTGCACAGTGTGATGTACAGTATGTTTCACAGTATGTTGTACAGTGTGATGTGCAGTATGTTGCACATTGTTTTGTACAGTGTGATGTACAATGTGGTGTACAGTATGTTGCACAGTATGTTGTACAGTGTGATGTACAATATGTTGTACAGTATGTTGTACAGTGTGATGTACAATATGTTGCACTGTATGTTGTATAGTGGGCTTTGTACCGAGGATGTTGTTGTGGCTTGTGCAGCCCTTTGAGACACTTGTGATTTAGGGCTATATAAATAAACATTGATTGATGATTGATTGATGTACAGTATGTTGTATAGTGTGATGTACAATATGTTGTACAGTATATTGCACAGTGTGATGTACAATATGTTGTACAGTATGTTGTACAGTGTGATGTACAGTGTGATGTACAATATGTTGCACAGTATGTTGTACAGTGTGATGTACAATATGTTGTATAGTATGTTGTACAGTGTGATGTACAATATGTTGTATAGTATGTTGTACAGTGTGATGTACAATATGTTGTACAGTATGTTGTATAGTGGGCTTTGTACCGAGGATGTCGTTGTGGCTTGTGCAGCCCTTTGAGACACTTGTGATTTAGGGCTATATAAATAAACATTGATTGATGATTGATTGATGTACAGTATGTTGTATAGTGTGATGTACAATATGTTGTACAGTATATTGCACAGTGTGATGTACAATATGTTGTACAGTATGTTGTACAGTGTGATGTACAGTGTGATGTACAATATGTTGCACAGTATGTTGTACAGTGTGATGTACAATATGTTGTATAGTATGTTGTACAGTGTGATGTACAATATGTTGTATAGTATGTTGTACAGTGTGATGTACAATATGTTGTACAGTATGTTGTATAGTGGGCTTTGTACCGAGGATGTCGTTGTGGCTTGTGCAGCCCTTTGAGACACTTGTGATTTAGGGCTATATAAATAAACATTGATTGATGATTGATTGATGTACAGTATGTTGTATAGTGTGATGTACAATATGTTGTACAGTATATTGCACAGTGTGATGTACAATGTGTTGTATTGTATGTTGTACAGTGTGATGTACAATATGCTGTATAGTATGTTGTATAGTATGTTGTACAGTGTGATGTACAATGTGTTGTACAGTATGTTGTACAGTGTGATGTACAATATGTTGTATAGTATGTTGTACAGTGTGATGTACAATATGTTGTATAGTATGTTGTACAGTGTGATGTACAATATGTTGTATAGTATGTTGTATAGTATGTTGTGCAGTGTGATGTACAATATGTTATATAGTATGTTGTACAGTGTGATGTACAATATGTTGTATAGTATGTTGCACAGTATGTTGTACAGTGTGATGTACAATATGTTGTACAGTATGTTGCACAGTATGATGTACAATATGTTGTATAGTATGTTGTACAGTGTGATGTACAATATGTTGTATAGTATGTTGTACAGTGTGATGTACAATATGTTGTACAGTGTGATGTACAATATGTTGTATAGTATGTTGTACAGTGTGATGTACAATATGTCATATAGTATGTTGTACAGTGTGATGTACAATATGTTGTACAGTATGTTGTACAGTGTGATGTACAATATGTTGTATAGTATGTTGTATAGTATGTTGTGCAGTGTGATGTACAATATGTTGTACAGTGTGATGTACAATATGTTGTATAGTATGTTGTACAGTGGGATGTACAATATGTTGTATAGTATGTTGTACAGTGTGATGTACAATATGTTGTATAGTATGTTGTACAGTGTGATGTACAATATGTTGTATAGTATGTTGTACAGTGTGATGTACAATATGTTGTATAGTATGTTGTGCAGTGTGATGTACAATATGTTATATAGTATGTTGTACAGTGTGATGTACAATATGTTGTACAGTATGTTGTACAGTGTGATGTACAGTATGTTGCACAGTATGTTGTATAGTATGTTGTACAGTGTGATGTACAATATGTTGTATAGTATGTTGTACAGTGTGATGTACAATATGTTGTACAGTATGTTGCACAGTATGTTGTACAGTGTAATGTACAATATGTTGTATAGTATGTTGCACAGTATGTTGCACAGTATGATGTACAATATGTTGTATAGTATGTTGTACAGTGTGATGTACAATATGTTGTATAGTATGTTGTACAGTGTGATGTACAATATGTTGTACAGTGTGATGTACAATATGTTGTATAGTATGTTGTACAGTGTGATGTACAATATGTTGTATAGTATGTTGTACAGTGTGATGTACAATATGTCATATAGTATGTTGTACAGTGTGATGTACAATATGTTGCACAGTATGTTGTATAGTATGTTGTACAGTGTGATGTACAATATGGTGTACAGTATGTTGCACAGTATGTTGTACAGTGTGATGTACAATATGTTGTACAGTATGTTGTATAGTGGGCTTTGTACCGAGGATGTCGTTGTGGCTTGTGCAGCCCTTTGAGACACTTGTGATTTAGGGCTATATAAATAAACATTGATTGATGATTGATTGATGTACAGTATGTTGTATAGTGTGATGTACAATATGTTGTACAGTATGTTGCACAGTGTGATGTACAATATGTTGTACAGTATGTTGTACAGTGTGATGTACAGTGTGATGTACAATATGTTGCACAGTATGTTGTACAGTGTGATGTACAATATGTTGTATAGTATGTTGTACAGTGTGATGTACAATATGTTGTATAGTATGTTGTACAGTGTGATGTGCAATATGTTATATAGTATGTTGTACAGTGTGATGTACAATATGTTGTATAGTATGTTGCACAGTATGTTGTACAGTGTGATGTACAATATGTTGTACAGTATGTTGTATAGTGGGCTTTGTACCGAGGATGTCGTTGTGGCTTGTGCAGCCCTTTGAGACACTTGTGATTTAGGGCTGTATAAATAAACATTGATTTGTTGATTGATTGATGTACAGTATGTTGTACATTGTGATGTACAATATGTTGTACAGTATGTTGCACAGTGTGATGTACAATATGTTGTACATTATGTTGCACAGTATGTTGTACAGTGTGATGTACAGTATGTTGCACAGTATGTTGTATAGTATGTTGTACAGTGTGATGTACAATATGTTGTATAGTATGTTGTACAGTGTGATGTACAATATGTTGTACAGTATGTTGCACAGTATGTTGTACAGTGTAATGTACAATATGTTGTATAGTATGTTGCACAGTATGTTGTACAGTGTGATGTACAATATGTTGTACAGTATGTTGCACAGTATGATGTACAATATGTTGTATAGTATGTTGTACAGTGTGATGTACAATATGTTGTATAGTATGTTGTACAGTGTGATGTACAATATGTTGTACAGTGTGATGTACAATATGTTGTATAGTATGTTGTACAGTGTGATGTACAATATGTTGTATAGTATGTTGTACAGTGTGATGTACAATATGTTGTATAGTATGTTGTACAGTGTGATGTACAATATGTCATATAGTATGTTGTACAGTGTGATGTACAATATGTTGTACAGTATGTTGTACAGTGTGATGTACAATATGTTGCACAGTATGTTGTACAGTGTGATGTACAATATGTTGTATAGTATGTTGTACAGTGTGATGTACAATATGTTGTATAGTATGTTGTACAGTGTGATGTGCAATATGTTATATAGTATGTTGTACAGTGTGATGTACAATATGTTGTATAGTATGTTGTACAGTGTGATGTACAACATTTTGTACAGTATGTTGTACAGTGTGATGTACAATATGTTGTACAGTATGTTGCACAGTATGTTGTACAGTGTGATGTACAATATGTTGTACAGTATGTTGTACAGTGTGATGTACAATATGTTGCACAGTATGTTGTATAGTGGGCTTTGTACCGAGGATGTCGTTGTGGCTTGTGCAGCCCTTTGAGACACTTGTGATTTAGGGCTATATAAATAAACATTGATTTGTTGATTGATTGATGTACAGTATGTTGTACATTGTGATGTACAATATGTTGTACAGTATGTTGCACAGTGTGATGTACAATATGTTGTACATTATGTTGCACAGTATGTTGTACAGTGTGATGTACAGTATGTTGTACAGTACATTGTATAGTGTGATTTACAGTGTGGTGTACAATGTGTTGTACAGTACATTGTATAGTGTGATTTACAGTGTGATGTACAGTATGTTGCACAGTGTGATGTACAGTATGTTTCACAGTATGTTGTACAGTGTGATGTACAGTATGTTGCACATTGTTTTGTACAGTGTGATGTACAATATGGTGTACAGTATGTTGCACAGTATGTTGTACAGTGTGATGTACAATATGTTGTACAGTATGTTGTATAGTGGGCTTTGTACCGAGGATGTCGTTGTGGCTTGTGCAGCCCTTTGAGACACTTGTGATTTAGGGCTATATAAATAAACATTGATTGATGATTGATTGATGTACAGTATGTTGTACAGTGTGATGTACAATATGTTGTACAGTATATTGCACAGTGTGATGTACAATATGTTGTACAGTATGTTGTACAGTGTGATGTACAGTGTGATGTACAATATGTTGCACAGTATGTTGTACAGTGTGATGTATAATATGTTGTATAGTATGTTGTACAGTGTGATGTACAATATGTTGTATAGTATGTTGTACAGTGTGATGTGCAATATGTTATATAGTATGTTGTACAGTGTGATGTACAATGTGTTGTATAGTATGTTGTACAGTGTGATGTACAACATTTTGTACAGTATGTTGTACAGTGTGATGTACAATATGTTGTATAGTATGTTGTACAGTGTGATGTGCAATATGTTATATAGTATGTTGTACAGTGTGATGTACAATATGTTGTATAGTATGTTGTACAGTGTGATGTACAACATTTTGTACAGTATGTTGCACAGTATGTTGTACAGTGTGATGTACAATATGTTGTACAGTATGTTGCACAGTATGTTGTACAGTGTGATGTACAATATGTTGTACAGTATGTTGTACAGTGTGATGTACAATATGTTGTATAGTATGTTGTACAGTGTGATGTGCAATATGTTATATAGTATGTTGTACAGTGTGATGTACAATATGTTGTATAGTATGTTGTACAGTGTGATGTACAACATTTTGTACAGTATGTTGCACAGTATGTTGTACAGTGTGATGTACAATATGTTGTACAGTATGTTGTACAGTGTGATGTACAATATGTTGCACAGTATGTTGTATAGTGGGCTTTGTACCGAGGATGTCGTTGTGGCTTGTGCAGCCCTTTGAGACACTTGTGATTTAGGGCTATATAAATAAACATTGATTTGTTGATTGATTGATTGATGTACAGTATGTTGTACATTGTGATGTACAATATGTTGTACAGTATGTTGCACAGTGTGATGTACAATATGTTGTACATTATGTTGCACAGTATGTTGTACAGTGTGATGTACAGTATGTTGTACAGTACATTGTATAGTGTGATTTACAGTGTGATGTACAGTATGTTGCACAGTGTGATGTACAGTATGTTTCACAGTATGTTGTACAGTGTGATGTGCAGTATGTTGCACATTGTTTTGTACAGTGTGATGTACAATGTGGTGTACAGTATGTTGCACAGTATGTTGTACAGTGTGATGTACAATATGTTGTACAGTATGTTGTACAGTGTGATGTACAATATGTTGCACTGTATGTTGTATAGTGGGCTTTGTACCGAGGATGTTGTTGTGGCTTGTGCAGCCCTTTGAGACACTTGTGATTTAGGGCTATATAAATAAACATTGATTGATGATTGATTGATGTACAGTATGTTGTATAGTGTGATGTACAATATGTTGTACAGTATATTGCACAGTGTGATGTACAATATGTTGTACAGTATGTTGTACAGTGTGATGTACAGTGTGATGTACAATATGTTGCACAGTATGTTGTACAGTGTGATGTACAATATGTTGTATAGTATGTTGTACAGTGTGATGTACAATATGTTGTATAGTATGTTGTACAGTGTGATGTACAATATGTTGTACAGTATGTTGTATAGTGGGCTTTGTACCGAGGATGTCGTTGTGGCTTGTGCAGCCCTTTGAGACACTTGTGATTTAGGGCTATATAAATAAACATTGATTGATGATTGATTGATGTACAGTATGTTGTATAGTGTGATGTACAATATGTTGTACAGTATATTGCACAGTGTGATGTACAATATGTTGTACAGTATGTTGTACAGTGTGATGTACAGTGTGATGTACAATATGTTGCACAGTATGTTGTACAGTGTGATGTACAATATGTTGTACAGTGTGATGTACAATATGTTGTATAGTATGTTGTACAGTGTGATGTGCAATATGTTGTACAGTATGTTGTACAGTGTGATGTACAATATGTTATATAGTATGTTGTACAGTGTGATGTACAATATGTTGTACAGTATGTTGTACAGTGTGATGTACAATATGTTATATAGTATGTTGTACAGTGTGATGTACAACATTTTGTACAGTATGTTGCACAGTATGTTGTACAGTGTGATGTACAATATGTTGTACAGTATGTTGCACAGTATGTTGTACAGTGTGATGTACAATATGTTGTACAGTATGTTGTATAGTGGGCTTTGTACCGAGGATGTCGTTGTGGCTTGTGCAGCCCTTTGAGACACTTGTGATTTAGGGCTATATAAATAAACATTGATTTGTTGATTGATTGATGTACAGTATGTTGTACAGTGTGATGTACAATATGTTGCACAGTATGTTGTAAAGTGTGATGTACAATATGTTGTATAGTATGTTGTACAGTGTGATGTACAATATGTTGTATAGTATGTTGTACAGTGTGATGTGCAATATGTTATATAGTATGTTGTACAGTGTGATGTACAATATGTTGTATAGTATGTTGTACAGTGTGATGTACAACATGTTGTACAGTATGTTGCACAGTATGTTGTACAGTGTGATGTACAATATGTTGTACAGTATGTTGCACAGTATGTTGTACAGTGTGATGTACAATATGTTGTACAGTATGTTGTATAGTGGGCTTTGTACCGAGGATGTCGTTGTGGCTTGTGCAGCCCTTTGAGACACTTGTGATTTAGGGCTATATAAATAAACATTGATTTGTTGATTGATTGATGTACAGTATGTTGTACATTGTGATGTACAATATGTTGTACAGTATGTTGCACAGTGTGATGTACAATATGTTGTACATTATGTTGCACAGTATGTTGTACAGTGTGATGTACAGTATGTTGTACAGTACATTGTATAGTGTGATTTACAGTGTGATGTACAGTATGTTGCACAGTGTGATGTACAGTATGTTTCACAGTATGTTGTACAGTGTGATGTACAGTATGTTGCACATTGTTTTGTACAGTGTGATGTACAGTATGTTGTACAGTATGTTGCATAGTTTGTTGTACAGTGTGATATACAGTATGTTGCACAGTTTGATGTACAGTTTGCTGCACAGTATGTTGCACAGTGTGATATACAGTTTGCTGTACAGTTTGATGTACAGTATGTTGCTCAGTATTTTGTACAGTGTGATGTACACTATGTTGTACAGTATGTTGCACAGTGTGTTGTGCAGTATTTTGTACAGTTTGATGTACAGTATGTTGTACAGTGTGATGTACAGTTCATTGTACAGTGTGATGTACAGTATGTTGCATAGTTTGTTGTACAGTGTGATATACAGTATGTTGCACCGTTTGATGTACAGTTTGCTGCACAGTATGTTGTACAGCATGATGTACAGTACGTTGTACAGTATGTTGCACAGTATGTTGTACAGTGAAATGTAGAGCATGTTGTACAGTATGTTGTACAGTATGTTGCACAGTGTGTTGTACAGTGTAATGTAGAGTATGTTGTACAGTATGTTGCACAGTGTGTTGTACAGTGTAATGTAGAGTATGTTGTACAGTATGTTGCACAGTGTGTTGTACAGTGTAATGTAGAGTATGTTGTACGGTTTGATGCACAGTATGATGTACAGTGTGTTTCACAGTATGTTGTACAGTGTGATGTACAGTATGTTGTACAGTGTGATGTACAGTGTATTGTACAGTATGTTGTACAGTGTAATTTACAGTATGTTGCACAGCATGTTGTGCAGTATGTCATACAGTATGTTGCACAGTATGATGTACAGTGTGATGTACAGTATGTTGCACATTACGTTGTGTAGTGATGTACAGTATGATGTACAGTGTATTGTACAATATGTTGTACAGTATGTTGCACAGATATGTTGTACAATATGTTGTATAGTATGTTACACAATGTGTTGTACAGTGTGATGTACAGTATGTTGTACAGTGGGATGTGCATTATGTTGTACAGTATGTTAAGTTAATGCTGCACATTATGTTGTTTAGTGTAATGTACATCTTTCATGCACATTTTTAATTTCTTTACTTTGTATTCAGCCTAAGTCAGTAGATGTGCACATTTATATTCATAAATGTACATATGTTTATACATTATAATCATACATTTACATATGTTTGTACAATATTATCATACATTTGCATATGTTTATACATCATATTCATCCATTCACAAGTGTTTCTAGGAAGTTGTGTTTGCTTAGCTCGTCTGTCCCAAATTGGACTTTGAGACGACGTCGCTGTGGCAAACATGACGCGGCTCCCAGGAGTCACTGATTGGTCCTTTAGGTGGCAGACAGGCTGCTTCCTGCAGTAGCGCTTGTACTCTGGACCTGGCTGGACCAGACTAAAGAATGGTGGACAAAATATGGAGGAAAAGTTGGCATTTTCTAGAAAAGCGAAAGTCTTTTCGCAATAAACAGCCTTGTTGTCAGAGTCAGTGAGTAACCGCTTGTTTACTCTTCCTAAGTTGTTTACTCTTCTGACGTTGTTTACTCGTCTGACGTTGTTGACGCTTCCTAATTCTCCCAATCAGTTGACATCTTGAAGAAGAGGAGATGATTTTGTCGATTACTTCTTAGGTCACAACTTGCGCAGTGTCAGTTATCTTTATTCATAAAGAATCTGACTACTGGTTACTGTTAGTTTTTTTGCGCCGTGAATGAAAAGGTTGTTTAGATTGTTGCTCAGATATAAATGTCATGGTCATTGATGATTATTATATTTTTTTAGCTTTGACTGCCCACATCTCTTATGAGACAAAAAAAAATATTTTTGTCGGAACGCGACAGAATAATATTTGAGTCATAGTGTTGAGGAGATGTTATATAGGTGTAGTTCTCCTGTGGTGAAGGTAACGATCCTTCCGTAGGTCCACACACACAAACTGTGTACTTCCTCCATTTGGTCAAGTTGAAGGTCTAAACGATCCCATCTCAACCGCTTGTATTTGTTGTACTTCCTCCATTTGGTCAAGTTGAATGTCTTCTATACTAAACGATCCCATCTCAACCGCTTTTATTTGTTGTACTTCCTCCATTTAGTCAAGTTAAATGTCTTCCACACTAAACGATCCCACCTTGATCGCTTTTATTTGTTGTACTTCCTCCATTTAGTCAAGTTGAATGTCTAAACGATTCCATCTTGACTGCCTTTATTTGTTGTACTTCCTCCATTTAGTCAAGTTGAATGTCGAAACAATCCCATCTTGACCGCCTTTTTTTTGTTGTACTTCCTCCATTTAGTCAAGTTGAATGTCTTCCACACTAAACGATCCTATCTCGACCGCTTTTATTTGTTGTACTTCCTCCATTTAGTCAAGTTCAATGTCTTCCATACTAAACAATCCTATCTCGACCACTTTTATTTGTTGTACTTCCTCCATTTAGTCAAGTTGAATGTCTAAACGATCCCATCTCGACCGCTTTTATTTGTTGTACTTCCTCCATTTAGTCAAGTTCAATGTCTTCCATACTAAACAATCCTATCTCGACCGCTTTTATTTGTTGTACTTCCTCCATTTAGTCAAGTTCAATGTCTTCCATACTAAACAATCTTATCTCGACCGCTTTTATTTGTTGTACTTCCTCCATTTAGTCAAGTTCAATGTCTAAACGATCCCATCTCGACCGCTTTTATTTGTTGTACTTCCTCCATTTAGTCAAGTTGAATGTCTAAACGATTCCATCTTGACTGCCTTTATTTGTTGTACTTCCTCCATTCAGTCAAGTTTAATGTCTAAACAATTCCATCTCGACCGCTTTTATTTGTTGTATTTCCTCCATTTAGTCAAGTTGAATGTCGAAACAATCCCATCTTGACCGCCTTTTTTTGTTGTACTTCCTCCATTTAGTCAAGTTGAATGTCTTCCACACTAAACGATCCTATCTCGACCGCTTTTATTTGTTGTACTTCCTCCATTTAGTCAAGTTCAATGTCTTCCATACTAAACAATCCTATCTCGACCGCTTTTATTTGTTGTACTTCCTCCATTTAGTCAAGTTGAATGTCTAAACGATCCCATCTCGACCGCTTTTATTTGTTGTACTTCCTCCATTTAGTCAAGTTCAATGTCTTCCATACTAAACAATCCTATCTCGACCGCTTTTATTTGTTGTACTTCCTCCATTTAGTCAAGTTCAATGTCTTCCATACTAAACAATCCTATCTCGACCGCTTTTATTTGTTGTACTTCCTCTATTTAGTCAAGTTCAATGTCTAAACGATCCCATCTCGACCGCTTTTATTTGTTGTACTTCCTCCATTCAGTCAAGTTTAATGTCTAAACAATTCCATCTCGACCGCTTTTATTTGTTGTACTTCCTCCATTTAGTCAAGTTGAATGTCAATACGATTCCATCTTGACCGCCTTTATTTGTTGTACTCCCTCCATTTAGTCAAGTTGAATGTCTTCCACACTAATCGATCCTATCTCGACCGCTTTTATTTGTTGTACTTCCTCCATTTAGTCAAGTTGAATGTCGAAACAATTCCATCTCGACTGCCTTTATTTATTGTACTTCCTCCATTTAGTCAAGTTGAATGTCCAAACAATCCCATCTCGACCGCTTTTATTTGTTGTACTTCCTCCATTTAGTCAAGTTGAATGTTTTCCACAGTAAACGATCCCATCTCGACCGCTTTTATTTGTTGTACTTCCTCCATTTAGTCTAGTTGAATGTCAATACGATTCCATCTTGACTGCCTTTATTTGTTGTACTTCCTCCATTCAGTCAAGTTTAATGTCTAAACGATTCCATCTTGACTGCCTTTATTTGTTGTACTTCCTCCATTTAGTCAAGTTGAATGTCTTCCACACTAATCGATCCTATCCCGACCGCTTTTATTTGTTGTACTTCCTCCATTTAGTCAAGTTGAATGTCTAAACAATCCCATCTCGACCGCTTTTATTTGTTGTACTTCCTCCATTTAGTCAAATTGAATGTTTAAACAATCCCATCTCGACCGCCTTTATTTGTTGTACTTCCTCCATTTAGTCAAGTTGAATGTCTTCCACACTAAACGATGCCATCTCGACCGCTTTTATTTGTTGTACTTCCTCCATTTAGTCAAGTTGAATGTCGAAACAATCCCATCTTGACCACCTTTATTTGTTGTACTTCCTCCATTTAGTCAAGTTGAATGTCGAAACAATCCCATCTTGACCACCTTTATTTGTTGTACTTCCTCCATTCAGTCAAGTTGAATGTCTTCCACACTAAACGATCCTATCTCGACCGCTTTTATTTGTTGTACTCCCTCCATTTAGTCAAGTTCAATGTCTTCCATACTAAACGATCCTATCTCGACCGCTTTTATTTGTTGTACTTCCTCCATTTAGTCAAGTTGAATGTCTAAACGATTCCATCTTGACTGCCTTTATTTGTTGTACTTCCTCCATTTAGTCAAGTTGAATGTCGAAACAATCCCATCTTGACCGCCTTTATTTGTTGTACTTCCTCCATTTAGTCAAGTTGAATGTCTAAACAATCCCATCTCGACAGCTTTAATTTGTTGTACTTCCTCCATTTAGTCAAGTTGAATGTCTAAACGATTCCATCTTGACTGCCTTTATTTGTTGTACTTCCTCCATTCAGTCGAGTTGAATGTCTTCCACACTAAACGATCCTATCTCGACCGCTTTTATTTGTTGTACGTCCTCCATTTCGTCAAGTTCAATGTCTTCCATACTAAACGATCCTATCTCGACCGCTTGTATTTGTTGTACTTCCTCCATTTAGTCAAGTTGAATGTCTAAACGATTCCGTCTTGACTGCCTTTATTTGTTGTACTTCCTCCATTTAGTCAAGTTGAATGTCGAAACAATCCCATCTTGACCGCCTTTATTTGTTGTACTTCCTCCATTAAGTCAAGTTGAATGTCTTCCACATTAAACGATCCCATCTCGACGGCTTTAATTTGTTGTACTTCCTCCATTTAGTCAAGTTTAATGTCTAAACGATTCCATCTTGACTGCCTTTATTTGTTGTACTTCCTCCATTTAGTCAAGTTGAATGTTTAAACAATCCCATCTCGACCGCCTTTATTTGTTATACTTCCTCCATTTAGTCAAGTTGAATGTCTTCCACACTAAACGATGCCATCTCGACCGCTTTTATTTGTTGTACTTCCTCCATTTAGTCAAGTTGAATGTTGAAACAATCCCATCTTGACCACCTTTATTTGTTGTACTTCCTCCATTCAGTCAAGTTGAATGTCTTCCACACTAAACGATCCTATCTCGACCGCTTTTATTTGTTGTACTTCCTCCATTTAGTCAAGTTCAATGTCTTCCATACTAAACGATCCTATCTTGACCGCTTTTATTTGTTGTACTTCCTCCATTTAGTCAAGTTGAATGTCTAAACGATTCCATCTTGACTGCCTTTATTTGTTGTACTTCCTCCATTTAGTCAAGTTGAATGTCGAAACAATCCCATCTTGACCGCCTTTATTTGTTGTACTTCCTCCATTCAGTCAAGTTGAATGTCTTCCACATTAAACGATCCCATCTCGACAGCTTTAATTTGTTGTACTTCCTCCATTTAGTCAAGTTGAATGTCTAAACGATGCCATCTTGACTGCCTTTATTTGTTGTACTTCCTCCATTCAGTCGAGTTGAATGTCTTCCACACTAAACGATCCTATCTCGACCGCTTTTATTTGTTGTACGTCCTCCATTTCGTCAAGTTCAATGTCTTCCATACTAAACGATCCTATCTCGACCGCTTTTATTTGTTGTACTTCCTCCATTTAGTCAAGTTGAATGTCTAAACGATTCCATCTTGACTGCCTTTATTTGTTGTACTTCCTCCATTTAGTCAAGTTGAATGTCGAAACAATCCCATCTTGACCGCCTTTATTTGTTGTACTTCCTCCATTAAGTCAAGTTGAATGTCTTCCACATTAAACGATCCCATCTCGACGGCTTTAATTTGTTGTACTTCCTCCATTTAGTCAAGTTGAATGTCTAAACGATTCCATCTTGACTGCCTTTATTTGTTGTACTTCCTCCATTTAGTCAAGTTGAATGTCGAAACAATCCCATCTTGACCGCCTTTATTTGTTGTACTTCCTCCATTTAGTCAAGTTGAATGTCTTCCACACTAAACGATCCTATATCGACCGCTTTTTTTGTTGTACTTCCTCCATTTAGTCAAGTTGAATGTCTAAACGATCCCAACTCGACCGCTTTTATTTGTTGTACTTCCTCCATTTAGTCAAGTTGAATGTCTAAACGATCCCATCTCGACCGCTTTTATTTGTTGTACTTCCTCCATTTAGTCAAGTTGAATGTCTTAACGATCCCATCTCGACCGCTTTTATTTGTTGTACTTCCTCCATATAGTCAAGTTGAATGTCTTCCACAGTAAGCGATCCCATCTCGACCGCCTTTATTTGTTGTACTTCCTCCATTTAGTCAAGTTGAATGTCTAAACAATCCCATCTCGACCGCTTTTATTTGTTGTATTTTCTCCATTTAGTCAAGTTGAATGTCTAAACGATTCCATCTTGACTGCCTTTATTTGTTGTACTTCCTCCATTTAGTCAAGTTGAATGTCGAAACAATCCCATCTTGACCGCCTTTATTTGTTGTACTTCCTCCATTAAGTCAAGTTGAATGTCTTCCACATTAAACGATCCCATCTCGACGGCTTTAATTTGTTGTACTTCCTCCATTTAGTCAAGTTGAATGTCTAAACGATTCCATCTTGACTGCCTTTATTTGTTGTACTTCCTCCATTTAGTCAAGTTGAATGTCGAAACAATCCCATCTTGACCGCCTTTATTTGTTGTACTTCCTCCATTTAGTCAAGTTGAATGTCTTCCACACTAAACGATGCCATCTCGACCGCTTTTATTTGTTGTACTTCCTCCATTTAGTCAAGTTGAATGTCGAAACAATCCCATCTTGACCACCTTTATTTGTTGTACTTCCTCCATTCAGTCAAGTTGAATGTCTTCCACACTAAACGATCCTATCTCGACCGCTTTTATTTGTTGTACTTCCTCCATTTAGTCAAGTTCAATGTCTTCCATACTAAACGATCCTGTCTCGACCGCTTTTATTTGTTGTACTTCCTCCATTTAGTCAAGTTGAATGTCTAAACGATTCCATCTTGACTGCCTTTATTTGTTGTACTTCCTCCATTTAGTCAAGTTGAATGTCGAAACAATCCCATCTTGACCGCCTTTATTTGTTGTACTTCCTCCATTCAGTCAAGTTGAATGTCTTCCACATTAAACGATCCCATCTCGACAGCTTTAATTTGTTGTACTTCCTCCATTTAGTCAAGTTGAATGTCTAAACGATTCTATCTTGACTGCCTTTATTTGTTGTACTTCCTCCATTCAGTCGAGTTGAATGTCTTCCACGCTAAACGATCCTATCTCGACCGCTTTTATTTGTTGTACGTCCTCCATTTCGTCAAGTTCAATGTCTTCCATACTAAACGATCCTATCTCGACCGCTTTTATTTGTTGTACTTCCTCCATTTAGTCAAGTTGAATGTCTAAACGATTCCATCTTGACTGCCTTTATTTGTTGTACTTCCTCCATTTAGTCAAGTTGAATGTCGAAACAATCCCATCTTGACCGCCTTTATTTGTTGTACTTCCTCCATTTAGTCAAGTTGAATGTCTAAACAATCCCATCTCGACAGCTTTAATTTGTTGTACTTCCTCCATTTAGTCAAGTTGAATGTCTAAACGATTCCATCTTGACTGCCTTTATTTGTTGTACTTCCTCCATTCAGTCGAGTTGAATGTCTTCCACACTAAACGATCCTATCTCGACCGCTTTTATTTGTTGTACGTCCTCCATTTCGTCAAGTTCAATGTCTTCCATACTAAACGATCCTATCTCGACCGCTTGTATTTGTTGTACTTCCTCCATTTAGTCAAGTTGAATGTCTAAACGATTCCGTCTTGACTGCCTTTATTTGTTGTACTTCCTCCATTTAGTCAAGTTGAATGTCGAAACAATCCCATCTTGACCGCCTTTATTTGTTGTACTTCCTCCATTAAGTCAAGTTGAATGTCTTCCACATTAAACGATCCCATCTCGACGGCTTTAATTTGTTGTACTTCCTCCATTTAGTCAAGTTGAATGTCTAAACGATTCCATCTTGACTGCCTTTATTTGTTGTACTTCCTCCATTTAGTCAAGTTGAATGTTTAAACAATCCCATCTCGACCGCCTTTATTTGTTATACTTCCTCCATTTAGTCAAGTTGAATGTCTTCCACACTAAACGATGCCATCTCGACCGCTTTTATTTGTTGTACTTCCTCCATTTAGTCAAGTTGAATGTCGAAACAATCCCATCTTGACCGCCTTTATTTGTTGTACTTCCTCCATTTAGTCAAGTTGAATGTCGAAACAATCCCATCTCGACCGCCTTTATTTGTTGTACTTCCTCCATTCAGTCAAGTTGAATGTCTTCCACACTAAACGATCCTATCTCGACCGCTTTTATTTGTTGTACTTCCTCCATTTAGTCAAGTTCAATGTCTTCCATACTAAACGATCCTATCTCGACCGCTTTTATTTGTTGTACTTCCTCCATTTAGTCAAGTTGAATGTCTAAACGATTCCATCTTGACTGCCTTTATTTGTTGTACTTCCTCCATTTAGTCAAGTTGAATGTCGAAACAATCCCATCTTGACCGCCTTTATTTGTTGTACTTCCTCCATTCAGTCAAGTTGAATGTCTTCCACATTAAACGATCCCATCTCGACAGCTTTAATTTGTTGTACTTCCTCCATTTAGTCAAGTTGAATGTCTAAACGATTCCATCTTGAATGCCTTTATTTGTTGTACTTCCTCCATTCAGTCGAGTTGAATGTCTTCCACACTAAACGATCCTATCTCGACCGCTTTTATTTGTTGTACGTCCTCCATTTCGTCAAGTTCAATGTCTTCCATACTAAACGATCCTATCTCGACCGCTTTTATTTGTTGTACTTCCTCCATTTAGTCAAGTTGAATGTCTAAACGATTCCATCTTGACTGCCTTTATTTGTTGTACTTCATCCATTTAGTCAAGTTGAATGTCGAAACAATCCCATCTTGACCGCCTTTATTTGTTGTACTTCCTCCATTCAGTCAAGTTGAATGTCTTCCACATTAAACGATCCCATCTCGACAGCTTTAATTTGTTGTACTTCCTCCATTTAGTCAAGTTGAATGTCTAAACGATTCCATCTTGACTGCCTTTATTTGTTGTACTTCCTCCATTTAGTCAAGTTGAATGTCTAAACGATTCCATCTTGACTGCCTTTATTTGTTGTACTTCCTCCATTTAGTCAAGTTGAATGTCTAAACGATTCCATCTTGACTGCCTTTATTTGTTGTACTTCCTCCATTTAGTCAAGTTGAATGTCGAAACAATCCCATCTTGACCGCCTTTATTTGTTGTACTTCCTCCATTAAGTCAAGTTGAATGTCTTCCACATTAAACGATCCCATCTCGACTGCTTTAATTTGTTGTACTTCCTCCATTTAGTCAAGTTGAATGTCTAAACGATTCCATCTTGACTGCCTTTATTTGTTGTACTTCCTCCATTTAGTCAAGTTGAATGTCGAAACAATCCCATCTTGACCGCCTTTATTTGTTGTACTTCCTCCATTTAGTCAAGTTGAATGTCTTCCACACTAAACGATCCTATATCGACCGCTTTTTTTTGTTGTACTTCCTCCATTTAGTCAAGTTGAATGTCTAAACGATCCCAACTCGACCGCTTTTATTTGTTGTACTTCCTCCATTTAGTCAAGTTGAATGTCTAAACGATCCCATCTCGACCGCTTTTATTTGTTGTACTTCCTCCACTTAGTCAAGTTGAATGTCTTAACGATCCCATCTCGACCGCTTTTATTTGTTGTACTTCCTCCATATAGTCAAGTTGAATGTCTTCCACAGTAAGCGATCCCATCTCGACCGCCTTTATTTGTTGTACTTCCTCCATTTAGTCAAGTTGAATGTCTAAACAATCCCATCTCGACCGCCTTTATTTAGTCAAGTTGAATGTCTTCCACACTATACACATATATATATATATATATATATATATATATATATATATATATATATATATATATATATATATATATATATATATATATATATATTGAGCCTGTTGCTCAAACTGTGATTTTGCATGATTGCCAGGAGATGGGAGCACAATAATTGTTATTAAGGGTTATATAAATGAAGTGGGATTGATTTGCGAAGTTCTACCTTCCTGTGCAACAAAATATGTATTTTTAAACCTGTCTGCTTTGTGTCGGCAGTGTGGAAGGAGACGGTCGGTCCAATGAAGGCGGTTCTTCTTCACTGGACGCAGCAGCAGGCTACGGCCAGGGTCCGGTGACCCACGGGTCGGCCATCGGTCCAGAGCGCTTGGACGGTTCCCTGTACAGCCACGGCGTTCCACCCGGGCCTCAGAGACCTCGCCGGCCGAAGCTCCAGCACTCGCAGTCCATCCTGCGGAAGCAGGCGGAGGAGGAGGCCATCAAGCGATCTCGCTCGCTGTCGGAGAGCTACGAGCTCTCTGCCGACCTGCAGGACAAGCAGGTACGTACGCAAGCTAGCGCCACACCTGAGAAAGCATCTAGTTGCCACCTTTGTTGTCCTTGGTCCAGGTGGAGATGCTGGAGCGCAAGTACGGCGGGCGGTTCATAACTCGACATGCGGCTCGCACCATCCAGACGGCTTTCCGCCAGTACCAGATGAACAAGAACTTTGAACGCCTCAGGAGCTCCATGTCTGAGAACCGCATGTCCAGACGCATCGTTCTGTCCAACATGAGGATGCAGCTGTCCTTTGAGGGCGCCGAGAAGGTGCACAGTTCCTACTTCGAAGGCAGGCAGGTGTCCATGACGGAGGACGGCGCCATGATGCAGTCGGAATGTGGAGACCTTCAGCTCCATCAGCAGGCCAACATGGCGTCTCACCCGCCGCCACAGGGGGATCTCACGGACGCCATCACAGAACTGGAGGACGCCTTCTCCAGGCAGGTCAAGTCTTTGGCGGAGTCCATCGACGACGCCCTGAACTGCCGCAGCCTTCAAGGGGACGAAGGCCCCGACTCTGAGGCGGGCAGGGAGCTCTCCTATCAGGTCAAATCCCAACGCCGGGCAGGCGGACACCTTCACGATGACACCATGGCGTCTTACAGCGATGTCACTCTCTTCATCGACGAGGACGACATGTCGCCTCCAATCGCTCTGTCCAGGTCGGGGGAGCAGCCCCCGGCCACGGAATCGGACCTGCGCTTGTCCCAGGACTACTGGCCTATGGACTCCAAAGACGAGGGTCGCGACACGGACACTAGCTGCCGCAGTACCCCGTCTCTGGAGTGCCAAGAGCAGCGCCTGAGGATGGACCACCTTCCTCTGCTGACCATAGAACCTCCCAGCGACAGTTCCGCCGAGCTCAGCGATCGGTCGGACCGGAGCTCGGTCAAACGGCCGCCCGTGTACGAATCCCACGGCCACATGGTCACGTCGTCCCAAGCCAGTCCCAAACACATCTCCCATGGACCTCCGCCGCGGGCGCCATCCCGCGACGAGGACGCGCCGCTCCGCCACCGCCACCGGCAGCTGGAGAGCCACCTGGCCATCAACGGCTCGGCCAACCGGCAGAGCAAGTCGGAGTCAGACTTTTCCGACGGGGACAACGACAGCATCAACAGCACGTCCAACTCCAACGACACCATCAACTGCAGCTCCGAGTCCTCGTCCAGGGACAGCCTGAGGGAGCAGACCCTCAGCAAGCAGACGTACCACAAGGAGACGCGCAACAGCTGGGACTCGCCCATCTTCAGCAACGACGTCATCCGCAAGAGACACTACCGGATCGGCCTCAACCTCTTCAACAAGTAAGACCTGGATCCGCTAGAACTGCATCATCCACAATCCTTACGGAGGCTTTGCCCTTTCTGTGCCACTAAATAGTCAAAACCTGATAGGCAGTTAACAAGGAGTCATGGGATCGGTATAGCTCGGTTGGTAGAGCGGCCGTGCCAGCAACTTTAAGGTTGCAGGTTCGATCCCTGCTTCCGCCATCCTAGTCACTGCCGTTGTGTCCTTGGGCAAGACACTTTACCCACCCGCTCCCAGTGCCACCCACACTGGTTTAAATGTAACTTAGATATTGGGTTTGAGTCACTAGAGAAAAGCGCTAAAGAAATATAATTCACTTCACCTAAAACCTTCAGTTTTACAGTGGGTCTGGGTTCTAGTGTTTGTTCCTGTGAGAAATGTACAGTTTTTTGCTTATTTGAAGCATTATTTCTGTCAACAACAACAAAAATAGCTCTTTGTGTATTAAGGTCAGACTTGGTGACGGCCTTGGAGTGTTAACATGTAGCGCGACATCAAACAGCGACTTACAATTTCCGCTCTCGTGATGGGATGGTTGTATCTTTCAGCACTCGTGCTCTCCTTCAGCTGCTAAATTCAGACTAATCTTCACTACTCCTCAATAAAAAAAATTAAAAAATGCTTCCTAGCGTTGGTTTAGTAGCTGACTACTCGCTAGTGGTGAAGGTGCAGTGTGAGCAAGGCCACGTGTCACTACGCCAGGAAAGTAGTTCCTCGGTGTTAGCACCTACAACAAAATGCATGTTAATAAATCGTTGTTGCGGGTTTTTTAGAGGACTCTAGAGAATCCTTTTATTAGCCACCTCTTGCTAGCAGCTTTTCACTATTTAGTATGCACAGAAAGGAGAAGACTTGTTTTGTCTCACATAAAGATTGTGGATGACGGAGGAAATTAAAAAAGGGCTTCCAAGAAACACAACACTGTACTGCAATACATCCCTGCAGTACTTGTACATGATGGTGTGTACTTTCATCAGGAAACCGGAAAAGGGCATCCAGTACTTGACCGAGCGAGGATTCATCCCCGACACGCCAGTCGGTGTCGCTCACTTCTTGCTTCAGAGGAAAGGTCTGAGCAGGCAAATGATCGGAGAGTTCCTCGGGAACCGACAGAAGCAATTCAACCGAGACGTCTTGGAGTGAGTCGAAAACTTCTCCACGTCGAGTCCTACTTTTTTACTGTCCGCGATATCACACGCACGTAGACACCGGTTGTATCGCACATGATATCACACACACGTAAACACTGATTGTATCGCACATGACACCACACAAAAGTAAACACGCTGCAGGAATGGTTGTATCGCACATGATATCACACATACGTAAACACACTGCAGGATTGCTTGTATCGCACATGATATCACACATACTTTAAACACACTGCAGGATTGCTTGTATCGCACATGATATCACACACACGTAAACTATCTGCAGGACTGCTTGTATCACACATGATATCACACACAAGTAAACACACTGCAGGACTGCTTGTATCGCCCTTGATATCACACACTTAAACACTGATTGTATCACACATGATATCACACACACGTAAACACTGATTGTATCGCACATGATCTCACACACACGCAAACTATCTGCAGGACTGCTTGTATCGCACATGATATCACACAAAAAAAACCTGCTGCAGGACTGCTTGTATTCCACATGATATCATCACATGCAAGTAAACACGCCAAAGGACTGCTTGTAACGCACAGGATATCACACACAAGTAAACACGCTGCAGGAATGCTTGTATCTCCCATGATATCACACACACGTAAACACACTGCAGGACTGCTTGTATCACACATGATATCACAAAAAGTAAACACGCTGCAGGACTGCTTGTATTGCACATGATATCACACACACGTAAACTATCTGTAGGACTGCTTGTATCACACATGATATCACACAAAAGTAAACACACTGCAGGACTGCTTGTATCGCACATGATATCACACGCAAGTAAAAACGCTGCAGGACTGCTTGTATCGCACATGATATCACACACACGTAAACTCTCTGCAGGACTGCTTGTATCGCACATGATATCACACATGCGTAAACACTCTGCAGGACTGCTTGTATCGTACATTATATTACACACACGTAAGCTCTCTTCAGTACTGCTTGTATCGCACATGCTATCACACACACGTAAACACACTGCAGGACTGCTTGTATCGCACATGACATCACACACAAGTAAACACTGTGCAGCACTGGTTGTATCGCACATGATATCACACATACGTAAACACATTGCAGGATGGCTTGTATCGCGCATGATATCACACACACGTAAACTATCTGCAGGACTGCTTGTATCGCACATGATATCACACACAAGTAAACACTGTGCAGGACTGCTTGTATCGCACATGATATCACACACAAGTAAACACACTGCAGGATTTCTTGTATCGCACATGATATCACCCACGAGTAAACACACTGCAGGACAGCTTGTATTGCACATGATATCACACAAAAGTAAACACGCTGCAGGACTGCTTGTATCGCACATGATATCACACACAAATAAACACACTGCAGGACTGCTTGTATCGCACATGATATCACACACAAGTAAAAACGCTGCAGGACTGCTTGTATCTCCCATGATATCACACACACATAAACTCTCTGCAGGACTGCTTGTATTGCACATGATATCACACACGAGTAAACACACTGCAGGACAGTTTGTATCACACATGATATCACAAAAAGTAAACACGCTGCAGGACTGCTTGTATTGCACATGATATCACACACGGGTAAACACACTGCAGGACTGCTTGTATCGCACATGATATCACACAAAAGTAAACATGCTGCAGGATTGCTTGTATCGCACATGATATCACACAAAAGTAAACACGCTGCAGGACTGCTTGTATTGCACATGATATCACACACAAGTAAACACACTGCAGGACTGCTTATTGCACATTATATCACACAAAAGTGAACACGCTGCAGGACTGCTTGTATTGCACATGATGTCACACACAAGTACACACGCCGCAAGACCGCTTGTATCGCACATTATATCACACACACGTAAACACAATGCAGGACTGCTTGTATCGCACATGACATCACACACAAGTAAACACTTTGCAGCACTGGTTGTATCGCACATGATATCACACATACGTAAACACACTGCAGGATTGCTTGTATCGCGCATGATATCACACACATGTAAACTATCTGCAGAACTGCTTGTATCGCACATGATATCATACAAAAATAAACACGCTGCAGGACTGCTTGTAATGCACATGATATCACACACAAGTAAACACACTGCAGGACTGCTTGTATCACACATGATATCCCACACAAGTATGCACGCCGCAAGACTGCTTGTATCGCACATGATATCACACACAAGTAAAAACGCTGCAGGACTGCTTGTATCTCCCATGATATCACACACACGTAAACTCTCTGCAAGACTGCTTGTATTGCACATGATATCACACACGAGTAAACACACTGCAGGACAGCTTGTATCACACATGATATCACACAAAAGTAAACACGCTGCAGGGCTGCTTGTATTACACATGATATCACACACGGGTAAACACACTGCAGGACTGCTTGTATCGCACATGATATCACACAAAAGTAAACACGCTGCAGGACTGCTTGTATCGCACATGATATCACACAAAAGTAAACACGCTGCAGGACTGCTTGTATCGCACATGATATCACACACAAGTAAACACACTGCAGGACTGCTTGTATTGCACATGATATCACACACAAGCACACACGCCGCGAGACCGCTTGTATCGCACATGATATCACACACACGTAAACACATTGCAGGACTGCTTGTATCGCACATGACATCACACACAAGTAAACACTGTGCAGCACTGGTTGTATCGCACATGATATCACACATACATAAACACACTGCAGGATTGCTTGTATCGCGCATGATATCACACACATGTAAACTATCTGCAGAACTGCTTGTATCGCACATGATATCATACAAAAATAAACGCGCTGCAGTACTGCTTGTATTGCACATGATATCACACACAAGTAAACACACTGCAGGACTTTTTGTATTGCACATGATATCACACACAAGTACACACGCCGCAAAACCGCTTGTATTGCACATGCTATCACACACACACACATAAACACACTGCAGGACTGCTTGTATCGCACATGACATCACACAAGTAAACACTGTGCAGCACTGGTTGTATCGCACATGATATCACACATACGTAAACACTGCAGGACTGCTTGTATCGCACATGATATCACACACAAGTAAACACACTGCATGACTCTTTGTATCGCACATGATATCACACAAAAGTAAACACACTGCAGGACTGCTTGTATCGCACATGATATTACACAAAAGTAATTACACTGCAGGACTGCTCGTATCACACATGATATCACACACAAGTAAACACTGCAGGGCTGCTTGTATCGCACATGATACCACACAAGTAAACATTATCCAGGACTACTTGTATCGCACATGATATCACACACAAGTAAACACTGTGCAGCACTGCTTGCCTGATGTTTACTTGTGTGTGATATTGTTATTGAGTAACAAACTATTACTATTATGATACATTATTGGTATATAGTTTTTAGCATATATTGTTTAATACTTATATGTTCTTAGCTGATACTATTAATACTCAGTGGCCTAGTGGTTAGAGTGTCCGTCCTGAGATCGGTAGGTTGGGAGTTCAAATCCCGGCCGAGTCATACCAAAGACTATAAAAATGGGACCCATTACCTCCCTGCTTGGCACTCAGCATCAAGGGTTGGAATTGGGGGTTAAATCACCAAAATGATTCCCGGGCGCAGCCACCGCTGCTGCCCACTGCTCCCCTCACCTCCCAGGGGGTGATCAAGGGTGATGGGTCAAATGCAGAGAATAATTTCGCCACACCTAGTGTGTGTGTGACAATCATTGGTACTTTAACTTTAACTTTTAACTTTATATTATGTTACACTTTGATCAAATAATACTGTCATTTTATGATGAAATTATTATATAATATGATGGTATTAATATATGATATTATACTATATGATATGATGGAATACTACTATTGAATCATATATGATACTACTAATACATGATGTAACATTATTATTATATGGTATTATGTGTTATTGTTATAATTATTATTATATGATATAACATTAATATTATATGGTGTGTGTGTGTGTGTGTGTGTGTGTGTGTGTGTGTGTGTGTGTGTGTGTGTGTGTGTGTGTGTGTGTGTGTGTGTGCAGTTGTGTGGTGGATGAGATGGACTTCCAGAGCATGGAGTTGGACGAGGCCCTCAGGAAGTTTCAG
Organism: Nerophis lumbriciformis; assembly: GCF_033978685.3. Classification (NCBI taxonomy): domain Eukaryota; kingdom Metazoa; phylum Chordata; class Actinopteri; order Syngnathiformes; family Syngnathidae; genus Nerophis; species Nerophis lumbriciformis. Next base: position 63,468,046 of record NC_084548.2, read on the forward strand.
AATCACATTCGTGTGCAAGGAGAAGCTCAGAAGGTGGAGCGACTTATTGAAGCTTTCAGGTACACAACAGACACACAAAGTAAACAACATCAAACAAAAGTAAACAAAAGACAGTTTGTTGTACTATATCATGTACTATGTGTTGTACTATATCATGTACTATGTGTTGTACAATATCATGTAGTATGTGTTGTTCTATATCATGTAGTATGTGTTGTACTATATCATGTACTATGTGTAGTACTGTGTCATGTAGTATGTGTTGTACTGTATCATGTACTATGTGTTGTACTATATCATGTACTATGTGTTGTACAATATCATGTACTATGTGTTTTACTACGTCATGTGTCCTGTCATGTGCTATATCATGTACTATGTGTTGTACTATATCATGTACTATGTGTTGTACAATATCATGTACTATGTGTTGTACTACATCATGTACTATGTGTTGTACAATATAATTTACTATGTGTTTTACTACGTCATGTGGGCTGTCATGTACTACATCATGTATTCCGTGTTGTACTATAACATGTACCATGTGTTGCACTATGTCACGTAGTATGTGTAGTACTATATCATGTACTACGTGTTGCACTATGTCACGTAGTATGTGTAGTACTATATCATGTACTACGTGTTGTACTATATCATGTACTATGTGTTGTACTATATCATGTAGTATGTGTTGTTCTATATCATGTACTATGTGTTGTACTGTATCATGTATTATGTGTTGTACTGTATCATGTACTAAATCATGTACTATGTGTTGTACTATATCACATACTATGTGTAGTACGATATCATGTACTATGTGTTGTACTGTATCATGTACTATGTGTTGTACTATATCACGTACTATGTGTAGTACTATATCACATACTATGTGTAGTACTATATCCAGAGGTGGGTAGTAACGCGCTACATTTACTCCGTTACATCTACTTGAGTAACTTTTGGGATAAATTGTACTTCTAAGAGTAGTTTTAATGCAACATACTTTTACTTTTACTTGAGTATATTTATAGAGAAGAAACGCTACTTTTACTCCGCTACTTTTATCTACATTCAGCTCGCTACTCGCTACTAATTTTTATCGATCTGTTAATGCACGCTTTGTTTGTTTTGGTCTGTCAGACAGACCTTCAAAGTGCCTGCCTTACTGGTGACGTTTCACTTCGTTCCACCAATCAGAAGCAGTCACTGGTGACGTTGGACCAATCAAACAGAGCCAGGGGTCACATGACCTGACTTAAACAAGTTGAAAAACTTATTGGGGTGTTACCATTTAGTGGTCAATTGTACAAAATAAGTACTGTACTGTGCAATCTACTAATACAAGTTCCAATCAATCAATCAAAAGTGTGAAGGAAAAAAGACCATTTTTTATTTCAACCGTACACCCCGTCAAAAGCCTAAAGACTGACTGCACAGTTCCTGTCTTCACAATAAAAGTGCCGCTCCATCGCGCCTGCGCTTTCAAAATAAGAGTCTCCGAAAGCCTGCGCAAACAAGCTAGCAAGCTACGGAGTTTGCCGCCAATGTATTTCTTGTAAAGTGTATAAAAACGAATATGGAAGCTGGACAAATAAGATGCCAAAAACCAACCACTTTCATGTGGTATTAGACAGAAAGGAGGAACTTTTTTTCTCCTCCATTTGAAAACGTGGACGTTTGTCATCACTATTGTCTGATCCCAATCAATGCAAGTCATCAGAATCAGGTAATACACCAACTTATATTCTTGTCTTCATGAAAGAAAGGAATCTATATGTGTTAAACATGCATGTATATTCATTAAAACACTATTAACATGTAAACAAAAATCAATGTATGTATATATATATATATATATATATGTGTGTGTGTGTGTGTGTATATATATATATATATATATATATGTATATATGCAGTGTTGGGTTAGTTACTGAAAACCAGTAACTAGTTACAGTTACTAGTTACTTTATTTCAAAAGTAACTCAGTTACTAACTCAGTTACTTAAACCAAAAAGTAATGCGTTACTGTGAAAAGTAACTATTTAGTTACTTATATATTTATTTTTTATTTTTTTAAGGCCCCATTTAATGCCCTTTTAGCCTTAATTTTAGTACTGTTATTGCACTGGAGAATAATACAATCTGTTGATCAACTTGACATGCATTTGCATCACTCAACTCTGCTAAGCAATGTGGTCTACATACAACACACAAAGACAAAGATATGTTTCAAAGGGCCAATTTGTTTCAGACCAGAACAAATTGACAAAACTATTTTAAATAGCTGCAACTTAACATACATAAGTAACAAACAGCATAATAACAACATAGCTGTAAACCAAGAAAGGCACACACTACATACATAAAGCCTAACCAGGCGTTTTCTCAAGGAATTCTGAAATAAAATCATGTCTGAAGCCCAGAACACTCTACACATTTCCCCACTTAGTTTAGAGAAAAGGAAATATTAGCCTGGCCCACTAGTATCCCTCTTTAGGTTTGTGAACTTTATAGTCTAAACATTTAGAGTGATGTGATAATCAAACACTCTAAAAGTTTAAAATGAAAGAGTATATAAGAGAATTGACAGAGTGTGTGTACCTTCAGTGTGCAGTGCCTCATTAAAATCCAGCCGCTGTTGGAGGTGAAGTGTGTGTCTCTTTACTAGCTTCGTCGAAGCATGTTGTTTTTGTCGCTGTTTCAGCATATTTGAAACTTACATTCAACTAAAATGTTCTTTTCTTTGTGGTCGATAAAAGAAACGTACTGAAAATATCTCCATTTTAAGAAACTCGGCTTCGGGGTTCGCCATGACGTCTTGATAGTAGACACAGACACGCCCCCTCCCACACACACACACTCACACACACACGCACACACACACACGTACACACAGACAGCGCGCGGCGCGCCTCTTTTTTGTCGCCTCTTCAGCAGTGCTGCAACACTCAGATCTTCTCAGTTTCTAGCCGATACTACATAAAAAATAACGCAAAATAACGCAGTAACGCATCATGTAGTAACGGTAACGGAGTTACTGAATATAAAAAATAACGCGTTAGATTACTAGTTACCGCCGATACTTACTTTGTAACGCGTTAGTCCCAACACTGTATATATGTGTGTGTGTGTATATATATATATATGATATGTGTGTGTATGTTACTCATCAGTTACTCAGTACTTGAGTAGTTTTTTTACAACATACTTTTTACTTTTACTCAAGTAAATATTTGGGTGACTACTCCTTACTTTTACTTGAGTAATTAATCTCTAAAGTAACAGTACTCTTACTTGAGTACAATTTCTGGCTACTCTACCCACCTCTGACTATATCATGTAGTATGTGTAGTACTGTGTCATGTACCATGTGTTGTACTGAATCATGTACTATGTGTTGTACTGTATCATGTACTATGTGTAGTACTATATCACATACCATGTGTTGTACTACGTCACGTAGTATGTGTAATGCTATATCACGCCGTATGTGTTGTACTGCGTCAGGTAGTATGTGTTGTACTATATCATTAACTATGTGTTGTACTATATCATGTACTATGTGTTTTACTATGTCACGTAGTATGTGTTTTACTATACCATTAACTGTGTTGTACTATATCATGTACTATGTGTTGTACTATATCATGTACTATGTGTTGACGTAGTATGTGTTGTACTATATGACGTAGTATGTGTTGTACTATATGACGTAGTATGTGTAGTACTATATGACGTAGTATGTGTTGTACTATATGCTATATGACGTAGTATGTGTTGTACTATATGACGTAGTATGTGTTGTACTATATGATGTAGTATGTGTTGTACTATAAGACGTAGTATGTGTTGTGCTATATGACGTAGTATGTGTTGTACTATATGACGTAGTATGTGTAGTACTATATGACGTAGTATGTGTTGTACTATATGCTATATGACGTAGTATGTGTTGTACTATATGATGTAGTATGTGTTGTACTATAAGACGTAGTATGTGTTGTGCTATATGACGTAGTATGTGTTGTACTATATGGCATAGTATGTGTTGTACTATATGACGTAGTATGTGTTGTACTATATGGCATAGTATGTGTTGTACTATATGACGTAGTATGTGTTGTACTATATGATGTAGTATGTGTAGTACTATATGACGTAGTATGTGTTGTACTATATGACGTAGTATGTGTTGTACTATATGGCATAGTATGTGTTGTACTATATGACGTAGTATGTGTTGTACTATATGACGTAGTATGTGTTGTACTATATGACGTAGTATGTGTTGTACTATATGACGTAGGATGTGTAGTACTATATGACGTAGTATGTGTAGTACTATATGACGTAGTATGTGTTGTACTATATGACGTAGTATGTGTTGTACTATATGGCATAGTATGTGTTGTACTATATGACGTAGTATGTGTTGTACTATATGACGTAGTATGTGTTGTACTATATGACGTAGTATGTGTTGTACTATATGACGTAGGATGTGTAGTACTATATGACGTAGTATGTGTAGTACTATATGACGTAGTATGTGTAGTACTATATGACGTAGTATGTGTTGTACTATATGACGTAGTATGTGTAGTACTATATGACGTAGTATGTATTGTACTATATCACGTAGTATGTGTAGTACTATATGACGTAGTATGTGTTGTACTATATGACGTAGTATGTGTAGTACTATATGGCGTACCATGTGTTGTACTATATGACGTAGTATGTGTTGTACTATATGACGTAGTATGTGTAGTACTATATGACGTAGTATGTGTTGTACTATATGACGTAGTATGTGTAGTACTGTATGACGTAGTATGTGTTGTACTACGTCTGCAGCCAGCGGTACTGCATCTGCAACCCGACAGTGGTGCGTCAGTTCCGTAACCCCGACACCATCTTCATCCTGGCCTTCGCCATCATCCTGCTCAACACCGACATGTACAGTCCCAACGTCAAGCCCGAGAGGAAGATGAAGCTGGAGGACTTCATCAAGAACTTACGAGGTTAGTACTACTTGGACAAGTACTTGACACAAGTAGTTCTTGTCAACAACCAATCAAAGCGCAGAGTAGAAGTGAGTACTCCAAAAGTACGTGGTGAATACTTTCCCGTTGAACATGATTTGTCTCAAGCTCTCGTTTGGTTTCAAAGATGACGTGATTGCAAGGTGGTCCTGCCTGGTCCTGTGTGTGTGTGTGGCAGGTGTGGACGATGGGGAAGATATTCCCAGGGAGACTCTGGTTGGAATCTACGAGAGGATCCGGAAACGGGAGCTGAAGACCAATGAAGACCACGTGTCTCAAGTTCAGAAGGTGGAGAAGCTCATTGTGGGAAAGAAACCCGTAAGTAACATCGATAGTATATATTTAAAGAAACTATCAGTAGCATTGTAGTCTATATTTAAAGAAACTATCAGTAACATTGTAATATATATGTAAATAAACAATCAGTGACATTGTAGTCTATATTTAAAGAAACAATCAGTAACATTGTAGTATATATTTAAAGAAACAATCAGTGACATTGTAGTATATATTTAAAGAAACTATCAGTAGCATTGTAGTCTATATTTAAAGAAACTATCAGTAGCATTGTGGTCTATATTTAAAGAAACTATCAGTAGCATTGTAGTCTATATTTAAAGAAACTATCAGTAACATTGTAATATATATGTAAATAAACAATCAGTGACATTGTAGTCTATATTTAAAGAAACAATCAGTAACATTGTAGTCTATATTTAAAGAAACAATCAGTAACATTGTAGTATATATTTAAAGAAACAATCAGTGACATTGTAGTATATATTTAAAGAAACTATCAGTAGCATTGTAGTCTATATTTAAAGAAACTATCAGTAACATTGTAATATATATGTAAATAAACAATCAGTGACATTGTAGTCTATATTTAAAGAAACAATCAGTAACATTGTAGTATATATTTAAAGAAACAATCAGTGACATTGTAGTATATATTTAAAGAAACTATCAGTAGCATTGTAGTCTATATTTAAAGAAACTATCAGTAGCATTGTAGTCTATATTTAAAGAAACTATCAGTAGCATTGTAGTCTATATTTAAAGAAACTATCAGTAACATTGTAATATATATGTAAATAAACAATCAGTGACATTGTAGTCTATATTTAAAGAAACAATCAGTAACATTGTAGTCTATATTTAAAGAAACAATCAGTAACATTGTAGTATATATTTAAAGAAACAATCAGTGACATTGTAGTATATATTTAAAGAAACTATCAGTAGCATTGTAGTCTATATTTAAAGAAACTATCAGTAGCATTGTAGTCTATATTTAAAGAAACTATCAGTAACATTGTAATATATATGTAAATAAACAATCAGTGACATTGTAGTCTATATTTAAAGAAACAATCAGTGACATTGTAGTCTATATTTAAAGAAACAATCAGTAACATTGTAGTCTATATTTAAAGAAACAATCAGTATCATTGTAGTATATATTTAAAGAAACAATCAGTGACATTGTAGTCTATATTTAAAGAAACTATCAGTAACGTTGTAGTATTTTTTTTTTTTAACTATCAGTAACATTGTAATATATATGTAAATAAACTATCAGTAACATTGTAGTCCATATTTAAAGAAACTATCAGTAACATTGTATTCTATATTTAAAGAAACAATCAGTGACATTGTAGTCTATATTTAAAGAAACAATCGTGACATTGTAGTCTATATTTAAAGAAACAATCAGTAACATTGTAGTCCATATTTAAAGAAACTATCAGTAACATAGTAGTATATATTTAAATAAACTATCAGTAACATAGTAGTATATATTTAAATAAACTATCAGTAGCATTGTAGTCTATATTTAAAGAAACTATCAGTAACATTGTAATATATATGTAAATAAACAATCAGTGACATTGTAGTCTATATTTAAAGAAACAATCAGTAACATTGTAGTCTATATTTAAAGAAACAATCAGTATCATTGTAGTATATATTTAAAGAAACAATCAGTGACATTGTAGTCTATATTTAAAGAAACTATCAGTAACGTTGTAGTATTTTTTTTTTTAAACTATCAGTAACATTGTAATATATATGTAAATAAACTATCAGTAACATTGTAGTCCATATTTAAAGAAACTATCAGTAACATTGTATTCTACATTTAAAGAAACAATCAGTGACATTGTAGTCTATATTTAAAGAAACAATCGTGACATTGTAGTCTATATTTAAAGAAACAATCAGTAACATTGTAGTCCATATTTAAAGAAACTATCAGTAACATAGTAGTATATATTTAAATAAACTATCAGTAACATTGTAGTCTATATTTAAAGAAACAATTACTGACATTGTAGTCTATATTTAAATAAACTATCAGTAACATTGTAGTCTATATTTAAAGAAACAATTACTGACATTGTAGTCTATATTCAAAGAAACTATCAGTAACATTGTAGTCCATATTTAAATAAACTATCAGTATCATTGTTGTCCATATTTAAATAAACTATCAGTATCATTGTAGTCTATATATTTAAAGAAACTATCAGTAACATTGTTGTCCATATTTAAATAAACTATCAGTATCATTGTAGTCTATATTTAAAGAAACAATCAGTGACATTGTAGTCTATATTTAAAGAAACAATCAGTAATATTGTAGTCTATATTTAAAGAAACAATCAGTAATATTGTAGTCTATATTTAAAGAAACAATCAGTAATATTGTAGTCTATATTCAAAGAAACAATTAGTGACATTGTAGTCTATTTTTAAAGAAACTATCAGTAAAATTGTAGTCTATATTTAAAGAAACAATTAGTAATATTGTAGTCTATATTTAAAGAAACAATTAGTGACATTGTAGTCTATTTTTAAAGAAACTATCAGTAAAATTGTAATATATATATGTAAAGAAACTATCAGTAACATTGTAGTCTATATTTAAAGAAACAATCAGTAATATTGTAGTCTATATTTAAAGAAACAATTAGTGACATTGTAGTCTATTTTTAAAGAAACTATCAGTAAAATTGTAATATATATGTAAAGAAACTATCAGTAACATTGTAGTCCATATTTAAAGAAACTATCAGTAACATTGTAGTATATATTTAAAGAAACAATCAGTGACATTGTAGTCTATATTTAAATAAACTATCAGTAACATTGTAATATATATGTAAAGAACCTATCAGTAACATTGTAGTCCATATTTAAATAAACTATCAGTAACATTGTAATATATATGTAAAGAACCTATCAGTAACATTGTAGTCCATATTTAAAGAAACTATCAGTAACATTGTATTCTATATTTAAATAAACTATCATTAACATTGTTGTCCATATTTAAATAAACTATCAGTAACATTGTAGTCTATATTTAAAGAAACTATCAGTAACTTTGTAGTACATATTCAAAGAGACTGTCAGTAACTTTGTAGTCCGTATTTAAAGAAACTATAAGTAACATTGTTGTTTGTATTTAAAGAAACCATAAGTAACATTGTAGTTTGTATTTAGAGAAACCATAAGTAGCATTGTAGTATGTATTTAAAGAAACCATACGTAACATTGTAGTTTGTAATTAAAGAAACCATAAGTAACATTGTAGTTTGTATTTAAAGCAACCATAAGTAACATTGTTGGTCCTATTTAAGTCACTGACATATTTGAAGCAGACTCGGTCAGGTAATCATTTTCCTTAATTCACATTAGTCATGTGTGGTCAGGGCAGGTACGTTCCAAGAGGTAACAGATTTACTCCATAATTCATATTGTTTGATTCATGTTGTAATGTTCAGTGTGAGGAACTAAAAATGTGTGTTCATGTCAAAAGTGTGAATTATTATGACACATGTTTGTGTTTCCCAATTTTACTTTCACTTTTTGTTTTGTGCTGCACAACGTTGAAGACTTGGGACAGAATTCATGACACAGTTTTATTGTTTCCTTCTAGATCGGATCCCTCCATCACGGCCTGGGATGTGTAAGTCATAACTGTCATGTCATCAATCACTTATTATGATCAATAAGTCATAACTGTCATGTCATCAATCACTTATTATGATCAATAAGTTATAACTGTCATGTCATTAATCACTTATTAAGATCAAAAGTCATAACTGTCAAGTCATCAATTACTTATTATGATCAATAAGTCATAACTGTCAAGTCATCAATCACTTATTATGATCAATAAGTCATAACTGTCATGTCATTAATCACTTATTAGGATCCATAAGTAATAACTGTCAAGTCATCAATCACTTATTATGATCAATAAGTCATAACTGTCAAGTCATCTATCACTTATTATGATCAATAAGTCATAACTGTCATGTCATCAATCACTTATTATGATCAATAAGTCATAACTGTCAAGTCATCAATCACTTATTATGATCAATAAGTCATAACTGTCAAGTCATCAATCACTTATGTGATCAATAAGTCATAACTGTCAAGTCATCTATCACTTATTATGGTCAAAAAGTCATAACTGTCAAGTCATCAATCACTTATTATGATCAATAAGTCATAACTGCCATGTCATCAATCACTTATTATGTGATCAATAAGTCATAACTGTCAAGTCATCAATCACTTATTAAGATCAAAAGTCATAACTGTCATGTCATCAATCACTTATTAGGATCAATACGTCATAACTGTCATGTCATCAATCACTCATTATGATCAATAAGTCATAACTGTCAAGTCATCAATCACTTATTAGGATCAATAAGTCATAACTGTCAAGTCATCAATCACTTATCATGATCAATAAGTCATAACTGTCAAGTCATCAATCACTTATTATGATCAATAAGTCATAACTGTCAAGTCATCAATCACTTATTATGATCAATAAGTCATAACTGTCAAGTCATCAATCACTTATTAGGATCAATAAGTAATAACTGTCAAGTCATCAGTCACTTATTAGGATCAATAAGTAATAACTGTCAAGTCATCAATCACTTATCATGATCAATAAGTCATAACTGTCAAGTCATCAATCACTTATTATGATCAATAAGTCATAACTGTCAAGTCATCAATCACTTATTATGATCAATAAGTCATAACTGTCAAGTCATCAATCACTTATTAGGATCAATAAGTAATAACTGTCAAGTCATCAGTCACTTATTAGGATCAATAAGTAATAACTGTCAAGTCATCAATCACTTTTTAGGATCAATGAATCATGACTGTCATGTCATCAATCACTTATTATGTGATCAATAAGTCATAACTGCCATGTCATCAATCACTTATTATGTGATCAATAAGTCATTACTGTCAAGTCATCAATCACGTATTATGTGATCAATAAGTCATAACTGCCATGTCATCAATCACTTATTAGGATCAATAAGTCATAATTGTCAAGTCATCAATCACTTATTAAGATCAAAAGTCATAACTGTCATGTCATCAATCACTTATTAGGATCAATATGTTATAACTGTCATGTCATCAATCACTTATTATGATCAATAAGTCATAACTGTCAAGTCATCAATCACTTATTAGGATCAATAAGTCATAACTGTCAAGTCATCAATCACTTATCATGATCAATAAGTCATAACTGTCAAGTCATCAATCACTTATTATGATCAATAAGTCATAACTGTCAAGTCACCAATCACTTATTATGATCAATAAGTCATAACTGTCAAGTCATCAATCACTTATTATGATCAATAAGTCATAACTGTCAAGTCATCAATCACTTATTATGATCAATAAGTCATAACTGTCAAGTCATCAATCACTTATTATGATCAATAAGTCATAACTGTCAAGTCATCAATCACTTATTATGATCAATAAGTCATAACTGTCAAGTCATCAATCACTTATTATGATCAATAAGTCATAACTGTCAAGTCATCAATCACTTATTATGATCAATAAGTCATAACTGTCAAGTCATCAATCACTTATTATGATCAATAAGTCATAACTGTCAAGTCATCAATCACTTATTAGGATCAATAAGTCATAACTGTCAAGTCATCAATCACTTATCATGATCAATAAGTCATAACTGTCAAGTCATCAATCACTTATTATGATCAATAAGTCATAACTGTCAAGTCATCAATCACTTATTATGATCAATAAGTCATAACTGTCAAGTCATCAATCACTTATTAGGATCAATAAGTAATAACTGTCAAGTCATCAGTCACTTATTAGGATCAATAAGTAATAACTGTCAAGTCATCAATCACTTATCATGATCAATAAGTCATAACTGTCAAGTCATCAATCACTTATTATGATCAATAAGTCATAACTGTCAAGTCATCAATCACTTATTATGATCAATAAGTCATAACTGTCAAGTCATCAATCACTTATTAGGATCAATAAGTAATAACTGTCAAGTCATCAGTCACTTATTAGGATCAATAAGTAATAACTGTCAAGTCATCAATCACTTTTTAGGATCAATGAATCATGACTGTCATGTCATCAATCACTTATTATGTGATCAATAAGTCATAACTGCCATGTCATCAATCACTTATTATGTGATCAATAAGTCATTACTGTCAAGTCATCAATCATGTATTATGTGATCAATAAGTCATAACTGCCATGTCATCAATCACTTATTAGGATCAATAAGTCATAATTGTCAAGTCATCAATCACTTATTAAGATCAAAAGTCATAACTGTCATGTCATCAATCACTTATTAGGATCAATATGTTATAACTGTCATGTCATCAATCACTTATTATGATCAATAAGTCATAACTGTCAAGTCATCAATCACTTATTAGGATCAATAAGTCATAACTGTCAAGTCATCAATCACTTATCATGATCAATAAGTCATAACTGTCAAGTCATCAATCACTTATTATGATCAATAAGTCATAACTGTCAAGTCACCAATCACTTATTATGATCAATAAGTCATAACTGTCAAGTCATCAATCACTTATTATGATCAATAAGTCATAACTGTCAAGTCATCAATCACTTATTATGATCAATAAGTCATAACTGTCAAGTCATCAATCACTTATTATGATCAATAAGTCATAACTGTCAAGTCATCAATCACTTATCATGATCAATAAGTCATAACTGTTATTGTGTGTAGAATTTTGAGGAGAAAATTTAATTGATTCCATTTTGCAATAAGATGAAATATTTCCTGCATGCTTTGTATTCAATCCCCAAGAAATATGAATGAATATTGCGAGTAAAGACAACAAGATGATGTTTCATATTGTTTGTTTGTTTGTTTGTTTGTTTGTTTGTTTTGAAGGTTCTTTCGCTTCCTCATCGACGTTTGGTTTGTTATTGTCGCCTCTTTGAAGTTCCTGATCCCAACAAACTGCAGAAACTTGGACTTCATCAGCGAGAAATCTTCTTGTTCAACGATCTACTTGTGGTAAATACTCCAGTACTTTTGAAATACTTTAACTTGTGGTAAATACTCAAGTACTTTTTAAATATGTCTACATGTGGTAAATACTCCAGTACTTTTTAAATACTTCTGCTTGTGGTAAATACTCGAGTACTTTTTAAATACTTCAACTTGTGGTAAAAACTCGAGTACTTTTTGAATAATTCTGCTTGTGGTAAATACTCGAGTACTTTTTAAATACTTCAACTTGTGGTAAATACTCGAGTACTTTTTTAATACTTCAACTTGTGGTAAATACTCCAGTACTTTTTAAATACTTCTACTTGTGGTAAATACTCCAGTACTTTTTAAATACTTCTGCTTGTGGTAAATACTCCAGTACTTTTTAAATACTTCTACTTGTGGTAAATACTCCAGTACTTTTTAAATACTTCTGCTTGTGGTAAATACTCCAGTACTTTTTAAATACTTCTACTTGTGGTAAATACTCCAGTACTTTTTAAATACTTCTGCTTGTGGTAAATACTCCAGTACTTTTTAAATACTTCTGCTTGTGGCAAATACTCCAGTACTTTATAAATACTTCTGCTTGTGGTAAATACTCCAGTACTTTTTAAATACTTCTACTTGTGGTAAATACTCCAGTACTTTTTAAATACTTCTGCTTGTGGCAAATACTCCAGTACTTTTTAAATAGTTTTACTTGTGGTAAATACTCCAGTACTTTTTAAATACTTCTGCTTGTGGTGAATACTTCAGTTTTGTTTGCTGTTATCTTGTTTCCTTTTTGCTGTTTTTTTGTTTCCTATTTGCTGCTTTCTTGTTTTCTGTTTGCTGTTTTCTTGTTTTCTATTTACTGTTTACTGTTTTCCTGTTTGTTGTTTTCTTGTTTCCTGTTTGCTGTTTCCTGTTTTTCCTTTCCCGTTTCCTGTCTCTTGTCTCCTCTTTCCTGTTTCCCATTTCATGTCCTTTTGTCCTCTTTCCTGTTCTTGTTTCCTGTTTCCTGTTTTTTCTTTCCTGTTTCCTGTGTCTTTTCTCCTGTTTAATGTCTCCTCTTTCCTGTTTCTTGTTTGCTGTTTCCTGTTTGCTGTTTTCTTGCTTCCTGTTTGCTGTTTTCCTGTTTTCTTGTTTCCTGTTTGCTGTTTTCCTGTTTCCTGTTTTCTGTTTGCTGTTATCTTGTTTCCCGTTTGCTGTTTTTTTGTTTCCTATTTGCTGTTTTCGTGTTTCCTGTTTGTTGTTTTCTATTTACTGTTTTCTTGTTTACTGTTTGCTGTTTCCTGTTTTTCCTTTCCTGTTTCCCTTTTCCTATCCTTGTTTCCTCCTTCCTGTTCTTGTTTCCTGGTTCCTGTTTTTTCTTTCCTGTTTCCTGTGTCCTTTCTCCTCTTTAATGTCTCCTCTTTCCTGTTTCCTGTTTGCTGTTTTCGGTTTGCTGTTTTCTTGTTTTCTGTTTCCTGTTTGCTGTTTTCTTGTGTTCATTTTACTGTTTGCTGTTTTCTTGTTTCCTGTTTGCTGTTTTCTTGTTTGCTGTTCCCTGTTACCTGTTTTCTTGCTTCCTGTTTGCTGTTTTCGGTTTCCTGTTTTCTTGTTTCCTGTTTCTTGTTTCCTTTTTGCTGTTATCTTGTTTCCTGTTTGCTGTTTTCTTGTTTCCTGTTTGCCGTGCCACCTGTGTCACCTAAACAATGTCCTCGCTGTTCTCAGGTGACCAAGATCTTCCAGAAGAAGAAGAACTCGGTGACCTACAGTTTCCGACAGTCCTTCTCTCTCTACGGGATGCAAGTTCTGTTGTTTGAAAATCAATGTAAGTTTTTTTCTTGTCAGATCTTCTTTTTCAAGTGATGACTGATGATCTTCATTAGTCTGCAAACTTGATTCAATAATCAATATTTAACTTTAATATATTATTTTAATTTGATACTTGATGAAAAAAATATTATTTTATTTAGTAACTATTTAATAAGTTACAAATTGATGCAATGGTTGTTGATTCAATGTAAAAAAAAAAAAAAAGAATTAAAAAAAAGTATATATACTCTTAATTATTGTTTTTTTATTTTAATAATTGATTTAGCAATTGTTGTTGTTTTTTTATTTAATAATTGGTTGTAGATTTAATATGTTTGTCTGATACAGTTTTTTTGTTATTTGTATTAGATTTTTCTGGATAATTGTATTGCATCTAATGTAATAAATAACAACGTTTATTTCAATATTTCAGTTAATAATTGTATTGATCATGTATTGAATATTAGTTTAGTGAGATGATTCAAATGTGATAATACAAAATAAAATAAAACATTTAAATGTAATAATAAAATTAAACTAGTAAAAATAGAAAATGTGTCAACAAACAAAATGAGTCAATCAAGAAGATTCCTTGTGGAATTAATACCAAATAACATTTTATTCATGATATCACTTTTATTTGATGAACAAAATAATTGATTATCCTGATCACACAAAAACATTTAAATGTGTTTCTCTCAAATGTAATACAACAAATTTCATGATTTTTGGTTGCTCTCTCTCTCTCTCTCTCTCTCTCTCTCTCTCTCTCTCTCTCTGTCTCTGTCTCTCTCTCTCTTTCTCTCTCTCAAACTCTCTGTCTCTCTCTTTCTTACTCTCTCTCTCGCTCTCTCTCTCTCTCTGTCTCTCTCTCTCTCTCTCTTTCTCTCTCTCAAACTCTCTGTCTCTCTCTTTCTTACTCTCTCTCTCGCTCTCTCTCTCTCTCTGTCTCTCTCTCTCTCTCTCTTTCTCTCTCTCAAACTCTCTGTCTCTCTCTTTCTTACTCTCTCTCTCGCTCTCTCTCTGTCTCTCTCTAACTGTTTCTGACTCTCTATCGCTCCCTCTTTTCTTGTCTCTTTCTCTCTAACTAACTCTCTCTCTTCCTGACTCTCTCTCTCTCTTTCTCTCTTCCTGTCTCTCTCTCTCTTTCTAACTCTCTGTTTCTCTCTCTCTATTACTCTCTCTCTCTCTCTGTCTCTCTCTAAATGTCTCTGACTCTATCGCTCCCTCTTTTCTTGTGTATCTCTCTAACTAACTCTCTCTCTCTTCCTGTCTCTCTCTCTCTCTCTCTTCCTGTCTCTGTCTCTCTCTCTCTCTCTCTCTCTCTCTCACTCTCTCTCTCTCTCTCTACCTCTCTCTCTAACTTTGTCTATCTCTCTTCCTGTCTCTGTCTCTCTCTCTCTCTCTCAATCTTTCTCTCTCTCTCTCTCTACCTCTCTCTCTAACTTTGTATATCTCTCTTTCTATCTCTCTCCCTCTCTAACTCGCTCCATCTCTCTCTCCCTCTCTAACTCTCTCTATCTGTCTCTATATCTCTTTCTCCCTATCTCTCTCTCTTCCTAACTCTTGCTCTGTCTCTCTCTCATTCTCTCTCGCTCTCATTCTCTCTCTCTCTTTCTGTCTCTCTCTCTCATTCTCTTTATCTCTCTCTCTCTTTCATACCCCCTTTCTCTCGCTCTCTCTCATTCTCTCTTTCTGTCTCTCTCTCTCATTCTCTCTCTCGCTCTCTCATTCTCTCTCTCTTTCTGTCTCTCTCTCTCTCTCTCTCTTTCTCTCATTCTTTCTCTCTTTCTGTCTCTCTCTCATTCTCTCTCTCTCTCTCTCTCATTCTCTGTCTCTCTCTCTCTCTCTCTCTCTCTCTATATATATATATATATATATATATATATTTATCTCTCTCTCTGTCCATCTCTCTCTCTCTTCCCATCCTTCTCTCACTCTCTCTCTTTCTCAACCCCTCTTTCTTTTTTCTCTCCTCCTCTCTTTCTCCCTCTCTCTCTGTCCAGACTATCCAAATGGAATCCGCCTCACGTCGGCTATTCCAGGAGCAGACATCAAAGTTCTCATCAACTTCAACGCACCAAACCCTCAGGACCGCAAGAAGTTCACAGACGACCTGAGAGAGTCCATTGCTGAGGTCCAAGAAATGGAGAAATACAGAATTGAATGTGAGCTCATGATTTTACGCGCATGCATGCGCGCACACACACACACACACACACACGGGAACTACAGTTGATAAGATAGCTACCAGATGTGGTTGATGATACATTTTCAGGTGTTTATGTATAAGTGTATAATGATAAGTATGTGTAGTAATAATAAAAATGTGTGTTTTAATAGTAAGTATGTATAATAAAAGGTTATGTGTAATAATAAGCATGTGTAATAATAGTAGGTGTAATATTATTACGTACATGTAATGATAATAAGTATTTGTAATGATAAGTGCATGTAATGTAAATAAATGTGTGTAATAATAAGTATTTGTAATAATAAGTATGTGTGTAATAATAAGTACTTGTGTAATAATGACAAGTACGCGTGTAATAATAATACGTATGTTAAATAATAATCAATATGTTTGTAATCATGATAAGTACAAGTAATAATAAGTATGTGTTTATTACTATTAAGTATGTGTCATAATGAGTATGTGTAATAATAATGAGTATGTGTAATAATAATGAGTATGTGTATAATAATAATATTAATAAATATGTGTAATAATAGTAGGTACGTGTGTAATAATAATATGTATGTTAAATCATAATAAATATGTTTGTAATAATGATAAGCACATGTAATAATAACTATGTGTTTATTACTAATAAGTATGTGTAATAATAAGTATGTGTAATTATAATAAATATGTGCGATAATAATAAGTACATGTAATGATAATAAGTATGTGTACAATAATAATAAATATGTGTAGAAATAATAAGTATATTCTAATATGTGTAATAATATTAAGTTTGTGTGATAATGAGTATGTGTAATAATAATGAGTATGTGTAAAATAATACTGATTATGTGTAATAATAATGAGTATGTGTATAAAAATAATAATAAATATGTGTAATAATAATAAGTATGTGTAATAATAATGAGTATGTGTATAATAGTAATATTAATAAATATGTGTAATAATAATATGTATGTGTAATACTAATGAGTATGTGTATAATAATAATATTAATAAATATGTGTAATGATAATAAGTATGTGTGTAATAATAATAATAATAATGAATATGTGTATAGTAATAATAATAAGTATATGTGTAATAATAATGAATTTGTGTATAATAATAATAATAATAATAAGTATGTGTGTAATAATAATAATAATAATATAATAATAAATATGTTTAATGACTATTAGTACATGTAATAATAAGTATGTGTACAATAATAATACATATGTGTAGAAATAATAAGTATATTCTAATATGTGTAATAATATTAAGTATGTGTGATAATGAGTATGTGTAAAAATAATGAGTATGTGTAAAATAATAATAATACTGATTATGTGTAATAATAATGAGTATGTGTAAAAATAATGAGTATGTGTAAAATAATAATAATACTGATTATGTGTAATAATAATGAGTATGTGTATAATAATAATAATAATAAATATGTGTAATGATAATAAGTATGTGTAATAATAATAAGTATGTGTAATAATGATGAGTATGTGTATAATAGTAATATTCATAAGTATGTGTAATAATAATATGTATGTGTAATACTAATGAATATGTGTATAATAATATTAATAAATATGTGTAATAATAATAAGTATGTGTGTAATAATAATAATAATGAATATGTGTATATTAATAATAATAAGTATGTGTGTAATAATAATACTAATGAGTATGTGTATAATAATGATAAGTTTGTGTGTAATAATAATGAGAATGTGTATGATAATAATATTAATAATAAGTATATGTGTAATAATATTAATAAGTATGTGGGTAATAATAATAATAATAATAATGAGTATGTGTATAATAATAATAATAATAAGTATGTGTATAATAATAATAATAATAATAATGAGTATGTGTACAATAATAATGATAATAAGTATGTGTGTAATAATAATAATAATAATAATAAGTATGTGTGTAATAATAATAAGTATGTGTGTAATAATAATAAGTATGTGTGTAATAATATTAATAATAATAATAATGAGTATGTGTATAATAATAATAATAAGTATGTGTATAATAATAATAATAATGAGTATGTATAATAAAAATGATAATAAGTATGTGTGTACCAATAATAATAATAAGTTTGTGTGTAATAATAATAAGTATGTGTGTAATAATAATAATGAGTATGTGCATAATAATAATAATGATAATAATAAGTATGTGTGTAATAATATTAATAATGAGTATGTGTGTAATAATGATAATAATGAGTATGTGTGTAATTATAATATGTGTATAATAATAATAATAATAAGTATGTGTGTAATAATAATAATAATAAGTATGTGGGTAATAATAATAATAATGAGTATGTGTATAATAATAATGATAATAAGTATGTGTGTAATAATAATAATAATGAGTATGTGTATAATAATAACAATAATAAGTATGTGTGTAATAATAATAATAATGAGTATGTGTGTAATAATTATAATAATAAGTATGTGTGTTGATGGACAGCGGAGCTGGAGAAGCAGAAAGGCGTGGTGAGGCCCAGCATGTCTCAGAGTTCGGGCCTGAAGAAAGAGGGGGGAAACGGCAGCATGAACCGAGCCAGTCTGGACGACTCGTACGCCATGAGCGAGGGTCTGAAGAGGAGTGCGCTCAGCAGCTCCTTACGAGATCTCTCTGAAGCAGGTATGAAATATGAGGGAGGAAATATGCTCCTCTCCTTCTTTTGTCCTAGCAAAATGTTCTGTCGCTGCACCACTCACTCAATATTTACATCTTCATCAACGTTCATCCATCTAGTCCCAGTTGCACTTTAGTCTGATGCCAGGAGAACATCTGGGCCACAGACCCATAATAGGACTTGTTCTCAAGTATCCATATTAGTCATCCGTGCCAAGAGCAACAAACCATTGACAAGCAAGAGATTAGCATGACAATTCATCAAATACAAAACCCAAAAGCAGTGAAGTTGGCTCGTTGTGTAAATGGTAAATAAAAACAGAATACAATGATTTGCAAATCCTTTTCAACTTATATTCAATTGAATAGACTGCAAAGACAAGATATTTAACCATCAAACTGGTAGACGTTGTTATTTTGTGCAAATATTAGCTCATTTGGAATTTGATGCCTGCAACATGTTTCAAAAAAGCTGGCACGAGTGGCAAAAAAGACTGAGAAAGTTGAGGAATGCGCATCAAACACTTATTTGGAACATCTCACAGTGGAACAGGCTCATTGGGAACAGGTGGGTGCCATGATTGGGTATAAAAGCATGGGGCAAGGGTCACCACTTTGTCAACAAATGCGTGAGAAAACTGTCCCAACAGTTTAAGAACAACATTTCTCAACCAGCTATTGCAAGGAATTTAGGGAGTTCACCATCTGCGGTCTGTAATATCATCAAAAGGTTCAGAGAAACTGGAGAAATCACTGCACGTAAGCGATGATATTACGGACATTGGATCCCTCAGGCGGTACCGCATCAAAAAGCGACATCGGTGTGTAAAGGATATCATGGGCTCAGGAACACTTCAGAAACCCACTGTCAGTAACTACAGTTGGTCGCTACATCTGTAAGTGCAAGTTAAAACTCTACTATGCAAAGCCAAAGCCATTTATCAACAACACCCAGAAACGCCGCCGGCTTCGCCGGGCCCGAGCTCATCTAAGATGGACTGATGCAAAGTGGAAAAGTGTTCTGTGGTCTGACGAGTCCACATTTCAAATTGTTTTTGGAAACTGTGGACGTCGTGTCCTCCGGACCAAAGAGGAAAAGAACCCTAGGCGCAAAGTTAAAAAAACAGCATGTGTGATAGTATGGGGGTGTATTAATGCCCAAGGCATGGGTAACTTACACATCTGTGAAGGCGCCATTAATGCTGAAAGGTACATACAGGTTTTGGAGCAACATATGTTGCCATCCAAGCGACGTTATCATGGACGCCCCTGCTTATTTCAGCAAGACAATGCCAAGCCACGTGTTACAACAGCGCAAGCCTGCCTGTTGTCCAGACCTGTACATCAAGCAAGAATGGGGAATAATTCCACCTGGAAAGCTTCAAAATGTGTCTCCTCAGTTCCCAAACGTTTACTGAGTGTTGTTAAAAGGAAAGGCCATGTAACACAGTGGTAAAAATGCCCCTGTGACAACTTTTTTTTCCATGTGTTGCTGCCATTAAATTCTAAGTGACGATTATTTGCAAAAAAAACAAAAACAAATTAAGTTTCTCAGTGTGAACATTAAATATCTTGTCTTTGCAGTCTATTCAATTGAATATAAGTTGAAAAGGATTTGATAATCATTGTATTTTGTTTTTATTTACCATTTACACAATGTGCCAACTTCACTGCTTCTGGGTGTTGCACATCATCGGCAGCCAAGGAAAACACACTTCAGTGCTCCGTGTTTGTCAACAGCAAGTAGATGAAGAATCATAATAAACATTCCGACTTGTGTTCACTGTGACGTGCTCCTTACAATACAAACTATCAAAAATATCATATTTCGCCAGCTGGCTCCTCCCCCTCTGAAGATTTTCACATACAACACGGACGGTTTTAGTATTAGCATTAGTATTAGTATTAAATAGCGTGAACACAAATGTGAGGCGATCCTTCATCGGCTTGTGTCCCGGTAGTGCCTTCCCCTCCGCCGTAATATAAGTTTGCTCTGGCATCTTTTTCCAAAAAAAGCCCTGTCTTATCACAATTAAGACTTGCTGGTCTTATTAACCCCTTTTGGCAAAGTTTTTTTATTAACAATGTTAACAATGCGCGTGCCATTGCTGTACTCCTTGCAATTAGTTTTGTGAATTTCTAAGTCCACAGCAAATCCCTCCTTCTTTGCAGGCGCCTTTGCCGACTTTTTGAGTAACAAAATAGACAAAGCTCGGCAAGAAAAGAAACACACGTTAGTTTTCCTCTCTCTCTCATAAATTTGCGGACAGGAAGTTCATGTTTTGTTTTAGCCAAATAAGTTCACGTTCCTACATCTTCATATTTTGCTCATGAACAAACGCGCACGGATGCCGGTCGTTGCCGGCACATGTTGTGTCAATATGACGTCGTTTTCCGCCAGGAGGCGATGAAGAGCGACTAAAGTCTTCCATCTTTCCAGAAATTTGAGTTCAGTCCTGACAGAGCTTCTTCTTTTTCTTCACGGGGTTCATTTTTTTTTCCTTTTCCTGCCATACGTCCATCATTCATGTGAATTCTTCTTCTTCGTCGTACACATCAGGTACTTCCTGTTTATGTGTAATTACTCCACATCCCATGTGTAATATGACCCCCCCCCCCACCCCCCTCCCCGGCCCCTCCCCCCGCCCCCACCTGTCACTGTCGCTAGGCAGCTTTGATCGCTGCGACTCTTATTGGCCACTTCAAATAGTTCATCTTCTTCACTGAGCTTTTACTTTGAAATCCTGCCCTGAGTGAGGAAGTGAGTTTTCAACTAGTGGCTGTTTCTCAGTACAACTAATTAACAAGTAGGTTAGTAGTGATGATACTCAGGCTTGCATGCCAGATCGTACACCAGCAGCGATACTGTGTCCCCTGCGTGTGTCTGTCGCTTTAAGAAAAAAGGTCAAATGATTGTTTTTTTAACGCCATCAAATAAGATCAATCTTCTTCCTGTTTACGATGTTTTTGTGCAGATAGTTCTTCAATACCTAAATTCATATCCGCTGAGGGTGTCCCGATCTGATATCAAATATAGCTCGCGTATCATGAAAAAACACGTATGAGATTATATGTCGAATGTGTGATATCATGTGCGATACAAGCGGTCCTGCGACGAGTTTACTTGTGTGTGATATCATGTGCGACACAAGCGGTCCTGCAACAAGTTTACTTGTGTGTGATATCATGTGCGATACAAGCGGCCCTGCAACGAGTTTACGTATGTGTGATATCATGTGCGACACAAGCGGTCCTGCGACGAGTTTACTTGTGTGTGATATCATGTGTGATACAAGCGGTCCTGCGGCGTGTTTACTTGTGTGTGATATCATGTGCGATAGAAGCAGTCCTGTACAGTGTTTACTTGTGTGTAGTATCATGTGCGATACAAGCAGTCCTGCAGATTGTTTACTTGGGTGTGATATCATGTGCGATGCAAGCGGTCCTGGGGCGTATTTACTTGTGTGGGATATCATGTGAGATACAAGCAGTCCTGCAGTGTGTTTACTTGTGTGTGATATCATGTGCGATAGAAGCAGTCCTGTACAGTGTTTACTTGTGTGTAATATCATGTGCGATACAAGCAGTCCTGCAGATTGTTTATTTGCGTGTGATATCATGTGTGATACGAGTAGTAGTGCGGCCTGTTTACTTGTGTGTGATATCATGTGCGATACAAGCAGTCCTGCGGCTTGTTTACTTGTCTGTGATATCATGTGCGATACAAGCAGTCCTGCGGCATGTTTACTTGTGTGTGATATCATGTGCGATACAAGCAGTCCTGCAGATTGTTTATTTGCGTGTGATATCATGTGTGATACAAGTAGTCCTGCGGCCTGTTTACTTGACTGTGATATCATGTGGGATACAAGCAGTCCTGCAGCGTGTTTACTTGTGTGTGATATCATGTGCGATACAAGCGGTCCTGCGGCGTGTTTACTTGTGTGTGATGTCATGTGTGATAGAAGCAGTCCTGTACAGTGTTTACTTGTGTGTAGTACCATGTGGGATACAAGCAGTCCTGCAGCGTGTTTACTTGCGTGTGATATCATGTGCGATACAAACGGTCCTGCGGCGTGTTTACTTGTGTGTGATATCATGTGCGATACAAGCAGTCCTGCGGCTTGTTTACTTGACTGTGATATCATGTGGGATACAAGCAGTCCTGTAGCGTGTTTACTTGTGTGTGATATCATGTGCGATACAAGCGGTCCTGCGGCGTGTTTACTTGTGTGTGATGTCATGTGTGATAGAAGCAGTCCTGTACAGTGTTTACTTGTGTGTAGTACCATGTGCGATACAAGCAGTCCTGCAGATTGTTTACTTGCGTGTGATATCATGTGCGATACAAACGGTCCTGCGGCGTGTTTACTTGTGTGTGATATCATGTGCGATACAAGCGGTCCTGCGGCGTGTTTACTTGAGTGTGATATCATGTGCGATAGAAGAAGTCCTGTACAGTGTTTACTTGTGTGTAGTATCATGTGCGATACAAGCAGTCCTGCAGATTGTTTATTTGCGTGTGATATCATGTGTGATACAAGTAGTCCTGCGGCCTGTTTACTTGTGTGTGATATCATGTGCGATACAAGCAGTCCTGCGGCTTGTTTACTTGTCTGTGATATCATGTGCGATACAAGCAGTCCTGCGGCATGTTTACTTGTGTGTGATATCATGTGCGATACAAGCAGTCCTGCAGATTGTTTATTTGCGTGTGATATCATGTGTGATATAAGTAGTCCTGCGGCCTGTTTACATGTGTGTGATATCATGTGCGATACAAGCAGTCCTACGGCTTGTTTACTTGTCTGTGATATCATGTGGGATACAAGCAGTCCTGCAGCGTGTTTACTTGTGTGTGATATCATGTGCGATACAAGCGGTCCTGCAGCGTGTTTACTTGTGTGTGATATCATGTGCGATACAAGCGGTCCTGCGGCGTGTTTACTTGTGTGTGATGTCATGTGTGATAGAAGCAGTCCTGTACAGTGTTTACTTGTGTGTAGTACCATGTGCGATACAAGCAGTCCTGCAGATTGTTTACTTGCGTGTGATATCATGTGTGATACAAACGGTCTTGCGGCGTGTTTACTTGTGTGTGATATCATGTGCGATACAAGCGGTCCTGCGGCGTGTTTACTTGAGTGTGATATCATGTGCGATAGAAGAAGTCCTGTACAGTGTTTACTTGTGTGTAGTATCATGTGCGATACAAGCAGTCCTGCAGATTGTTTATTTGCGTGTGATATCATGTGTGATACAAGTAGTCCTGCGGCCTGTTTACTTGTGTGTGATATCATGTGCGATACAAGCAGTCCTGCGGCTTGTTTACTTGTCTGTGATATCATGTGCGATACAAGCAGTCCTGCAGATTGTTTATTTGCGTGTGATATCATGTGTGATATAAGTAGTCCTGCGGCCTGTTTACATGTGTGTGATATCATGTGCGATACAAGCAGTCCTACGGCTTGTTTACTTGTCTGTGATATCATGTGGGATACAAGCAGTCCTGCAGCGTGTTTACTTGTGTGTGATATCATGTGCGATACAAGCGGTCCTGCAGCGTGTTTACTTGTGTGTGATATCATGTGCGATACAAGCGGTCCTGCGGCGTGTTTACTTGTGTGTGATGTCATGTGTGATAGAAGCAGTCCTGTACAGTGTTTACTTGTGTGTAGTACCATGTGCGATACAAGCAGTCCTGCAGATTGTTTACTTGCGTGTGATATAATAATAATAATAATAATACCTGGGATTTATATAGCGCTTTTCTAAATACCCAAAGTCGCTTAATCATGTGCGATGCAAGCGGTCCTGCGGCGTATTTACTTGTGTGGGATATCATGTGAGATACAAGCAGTCCTGCAGTGTGTTTACTTGTGTGTGATATCATGTGCGATAGAAGCAGTCCTGCACAGTGTTTACTTGTGTTTGGAATCATGTGCGATACAAGTAGTCCCACAGATTGTTTACTTAAGTGTGATATTATGTGCGATACAAGCAGTCCTGCGGTGTGTTTACTTGTGTGTGATATCATGTGTGATACAAGCAGTCCTGCGGCGTGTTTACTTGTGTGTGATATCATGTGCGATATAAGCGGTCCTGCGGCGTGTTTACTTGTGTGTGATATCATGTGTGATACAAGCAGTCCTGCGGCGTGTTTACTTGTGTGTGATATCATGTGCGATACAAGCAGTCCTGCAGCGTGTTAACTTTTGTGATATCATGTGGGATACAAGCAGTCCTGCGGAATATTTACTTGTGTGTGATATCATGTGCGAAACAAGCAGTCCTGCGGCGTGTTTACTTGTGTGGGATATCATGTGCGATACAAGTTGTCCTGCGGCCTGTTTACTTGTGTGTGATATCAAGTGCGATACAAGCAGTCCTGCGGCGTGTTTACTTGTGTGTGATATCATGTGCGATACAAGCGGTCCTGCAGCGTGTTAACTTTTGTGATATCATGTGGGATACAAGCAGTCCTGCGGAATATTTACTTGTGTGTGATATCATGTGCGAAACAAGCAGTCCTGCGGCGTGTTTACTTGTGTGGGATATCATGTGCGATACAAGTTGTCCTGCGGCCTGTTTACTTGTGTGTGATATCAAGTGCGATACAAGCAGTCCTGCGGCGTGTTTACTTGTGTGTGATATAATGTGAGATACAAGCAGTCCTGCGGAATATTTACTTGTGTGTGATATCATGTGCGAAACAAGCAGTCCTGCGGCGTGTTTACTTGTGTGTGATATCATGTGCGATAGAAGCGGTCCTGCAGATTGTTTACTTTTGTGTGATATCTGTGATACAAGCAGTTCTCCAGATTTTTTACTTGTGTGTGATATCACGTGCGATACAAGTAGTCCTGCGGCCTGTTTACTTGTGTGTGATATCATTTGAGATAGAAGCAGTCCTGCACAGTGTTTACTTGGAATCATGTGGGATACAAGCAGTCCGGCGGAATATTTACTTGTGTGTGATATCATGTGCGATACAAGCAGCCAGTCAACATCTAAATGTCCTTCAATAAACACACAATTGCGTCTATTTAATTCAAGTCATCTATGAAAGGTGAATGCGTTAAGCGAGGCTAGTTAACTATAGTTGTATGTGACTTACACGTACAAAGTCGCCAAGGCAGAGTAGAGAGTATCCAGTAAGAAACGTGTCCGCATCAGTCAACTTTATTCATTATTGTGGCCAAATAAAGAAATGATCACTTCGTTTCGACTTAAAGACAGCATGAATTTATTCAACTTACTGCGGCACGAGCTTAACTTGATAAATTATCGTGGCCAAATAATGAACTTACCACTCCGATTCAACTTAAAGACAGCATAAGTCCATTCCAGACGTTACTAATAAATAGATTCGTTTTTTCATAGCTACACTTGTTCTGTTTGCCTCATTCCACTCGAGCAAACCTTTGATATCGTATCGGGCCAATATCGGTATCGATCGATACACCCGGCTTCAGTATGGGTGTTGCGTGCTCGAGCAAACCTTTGATATCGTATCGGGCCAATGTCGGTATCGATCGATACAGTATCGGTGTTGCGTGGGGGGGACACCCCTAATATCTGACTGGCAGGCCCAAAGTTGTGAGCCCTAGCGTCCAGTAGACGGACGGACACAGTGTCACGTGACGCAATGCATTGTGGGCCAAGAAGTGAAGGCTAGCGTAGAAGAGGTGTTGACAAACAGGTAAAGGTGTGTCTCTAACGTGTTGCATGTCTCGGCCAGGCAGGCGGGGGCGTCGCAGCAGTGCAGGATCACTAGACAGCAATATGGAAGTAAGTTGGAAGCTGCTGGTCTCCAAACTACTCTTCATGTTTTCTTCTCTTCACCTGCGATGCTTCTTGACCTGCTTGCCTCACTCTAGTCTGCATGCCTTTGACCCCGCCCCCTCTTCCCCCCGAGTCATGTGACCACGAGAGCATGACTGGACCACTCCTTCCTGGTGTGTCTCTTGTCCCTCATTCACCTCATGTCCACCACACCTCCCGGGGTAGGGGATAGAGGCGGAGTTCGGGCATTGAAAAAGGGGCGGGGGAGGGGGGCGGAGCATGAGCGAGGTCAGGGGAAGGGGAGTTGAAGCTTTGACCTTTGACCTGCCAGGCGTGCATGTGGGCGGCGGCCAGGCGTGGAAGGAGTCGCATGAGTGATGTTTTTTGACTTTCTTCATCTGCATGCGCCACATTCTGCTAGTCACGGAGTGGCGGCCATCTCTGCGTCTGACGTCTTCCCTTTCTCGCCACCAGGGCTCCATCATTAGCAGCCCGCACACGCGGCGGAAAGCCGCCGCCGCCTCCCACGAGCCTCCCCCTCCCCCCAACTCGGCGCCCACCTCCATCCTGGGCTCGCTGTTCGCCACCAAGAGAAGCAAGGGGTCGGCGCCGGGCCACGCCCCCGCCGGCCACCCCACCCTCATATCCCACAAGCCCCACCCGACCAACCTGCACCACACGGCGCAGGTGGTGCACCACCACCCGCAGTACTGCCAGGTGCCGCAGAACCCGCCGCCGTACCACCACCACCACCACTACCACCCGCCGCCGCACACGCAGTACCACAAGCACCCCGCCTACTCCTCGCACGGCCACGCCCACTACGGCCAGCATCACGCCGCCCAGCCGCACGCTGCCCAGCAGGCGGGCGCCGCGCCCGGCGGACCCAAGCCCAAACACAGCGGCATCAGCACGGTGGTGTGACGCGGCGACACCAAAGGACCGACGGCACGACTGTCCACTGTGTTCACTGCTGTTGCCATGGAAACCACCTCGCACCCCCACCGCAAGCCTTGAAGGCCGCTCGGTCTCCTCTCGGTCCCCCTTTTTTTCAGCCGGGGGACAAAGTAGTATAATCAGCGGGTGGAAATATAATCTTTGACAAAGTGTAGTGAAGTATTTAGTGTAGATGATTAGTTCCTAATTAAATGTGCCAATTATTATATTGTGTGTATAGTACATCATCATCATTGTTGTTGTTGTCAGTGAAGATCCCTCCCACAAACTTGTTATTATTATTCCACATGAAGGAGACGTCATACGTTGTTGTTAATATTAGGAGTGTCACGATACCACTCTCTAAAGCAGTGTTTTTCAACCACTGTGCCGCGGCACACTCGTAATAGTCTGCAAATTCTGTGTTGTCGTTGAGTGTCGGTGCTGAGTAACCGTGTAATACTCTTCCATATCAGTAGGCGGCAGCCGGTAGCTAATTGCTTTGTCAATGTCGGAAACAGCGGGAGGCAGGGTGCAGGTAAAAAAGTGCTTAAACCAAAAATAAACAAAAGGTGAGAGCCCCTAAGAAAAGGCATTGAAGCTTAGGGAAGGCTATGCAGAACGAAACTACAACTGAACTGGCTACAGAGTAAACAAAAACCGAATGCTGGACGACAGCAAAGACTTACTGTGGAGCAAATGTACAATGTACATCCGAACACAACTAAAATATTCTTGATTGCTAAAATAAAGACGAGGCGGGGAATATCACACAAAGGAAGACATGAAACTACCAAAAAAAGAGAAAAAGCCACCAAAACTGAAACACTACACACAGGAAAACAGCAAAAAAACTCCAAATAAGTCACGATGGACGACAGCAAAGACTTACCGTGGAGCAAATGTACAATGTAGTCCTGCAGATTGTTTACTTGTGTGTGATATCTGCGATACAAGCAGTCCTGCAGATTGTTTACTTGTGTGTGATATCTGCGATACAACCA
This sequence comes from Nerophis lumbriciformis, assembly GCF_033978685.3. Classification (NCBI taxonomy): domain Eukaryota; kingdom Metazoa; phylum Chordata; class Actinopteri; order Syngnathiformes; family Syngnathidae; genus Nerophis; species Nerophis lumbriciformis. Next base: position 63,496,867 of record NC_084548.2, read on the forward strand.
GTCCTGCAGATTGTTTACTTGTGTGTGATATCAAGTGCGATACAAGCAGCCAGTCAACATCTAAATGTCCTTCAATAAACACACAATAAAGTCATTTATGAAAGGTAAATGCGTTAGGCTAGTTAATTATAGTTGTATGTTACTTACACGTACAAAGTCGCCAAGGCAGAGTAAAGAGTATCCGGTAAGAAACGTGTCCGCATCAGTCAACTTTATTCATTATTGTGGCCAAATAAAGAAATGAGCGCTACGATTCAACTTAAAGACAGCATAAGTCCATTCCAGACGTTGCTAATAAATAGATTCGGTTTTTCATAGCTACCCTTGTTCTGTTTGCCTCATTCCACTCGAGCAAACCTTTGATATCGTATCAGGCCAATATCGGTATCGATCGATGCAGTATGGGTGTTGCGTGCGACGTAAACAAAAGGTGAGTGCCCCTAAGAAAAGGCATTGAAGCTTAGGGAAGGCTATGCAGAACGAAACTACAACTGAACTGGCTACAGAGTAAACAAAAACCAGAATGCTGGACGACAGCAAAGACTTACTGTGGAGCAATGTACATCCGAACACAACTGAAATATTCTTGATTGCTAAAACAAAGTCGAGGCGGGGAATATCGCACAAAGGAAGACATGAAACTACCAAAAAAAGAGAAAAAGCCACCAAAACTGAAACACTACACACAGGAAAACAGCAAAAAAAAAACTCCAAATAAGTCACGGTGTGATGTGACAGGGGGTGACAGTACACCTACTTTGAGACAAGAGCTATAGTGATGAATGCTTGGTTATGGTTTAAAGTCATATCCAACAATTGCGACTTTTTACTGTCAACTGAGTTTCGTTTTTTTTTTTTTAATGATTTCTGCTGATTTTTTCAACGCAAAAAATGTGCCTCGGCTCTAAAAAGGTTGAAAAACACTGCTCTAAAAACGACCGTATCGCACCGGTGTCCGTCGGATATCAACAGGAATCACGCCTGCTCGTGTTGTTTTCCATCGCGACGATCCAACATCATAACAACTTTTGTAAAATGCAAAAAAAAAAAAAAATCACCAAAAGTCGGCTTTAAGTGGAAGTGGAGTGGTAATTGTTTTTTTTTTTGGGTTGAACGATGCGGACACGTTTGTTACCGGATACTTTCTGAGACTTTGTGCGTGTGAGTAAAGATGCGACGAGAATGATTTAGTACGTGTTTATATTTTTAATGTTCAATGGCTATTACTGTGTGTCTAGCTCCTGTGCTTTCGTGTGCTTAGCCGTTGTGTATCTGCTCGCTCCTAGTAGCCTGGCATGATTGCCTGTTCGTAAATGGAAGGAGAAGAAAAAAACAATAGAAGAAAGAGGACGTCTAGACGTTAACGCGCTGCTCGTGTCGCACGTGATGATATTTTTGATGATATCGGAGCGGCGGCAGGTGTAGATATTGGATGGTGACACCCCTAATGACAACGTGTGAATATGGACGTGATTTCAGACTTTGTTTTTGCTCACGCGTGCGATATCTTTGTGCTGATTAGGAACAAGTATCATTTGTCTTTCTATTTATTGACATGTTGCTTTTCTGTCTCACTTCATGCTCGTCAGCAGGAATGTCTATATGCTTCTGCATGTTTGCTGTCTACCTTCTCCACACTTTGTACAACAACATAGTGGTTAACGTTCTCCGCACATTGTACAACAACATAGTAGTTAACGTTCTCCGCGCTTTGTACAACAACATAGTAGTTAACGTTCTCCGCACATTGTACAACAACATAGTAGTTAACGTTCTCTACACTTTGTGCAACAACATAGTAGTTAACGTTCTCCGCACATTGTACAACAACATAGTAGTTAACGTTCTCTGCACATTGTACAACATAGGAGTCTACGTTCTCTGCACATTGTACAAAATAGTAGTTAACGTTCTCTGCACATTGTACAACACAGTAGTTAACGTTTTCTGCACATTGTACAACAACATAGTTGTTAACGTTCTCTGCACTTTGTTCAACAACACAGTAGTTAACGTTCTCTGCACATTGTACAACATAGGAGTCTACGTTCTCTGCACATTGTACAAAATAGTAGTTAACGTTCTCTGCACATTGTACAACACAGTAGGTAACGTTCTCTGCACATTGTACAACATGGTAGTTAATGTTCTCTGCACATTGTACAACAACGCAGTTGTTAACGTTCTCTGCACATTGTACAACATAGTAGTTAACGTTCTCCGCACATTGTACAACATAGTAGTTAACGTTCTCTGCACATTGTACAACATAGTAGTTGTTAACGTTCTCTGCACATTGTACAACATAGTAGTTAACGTTCTCTCTCTGCACATTGTACAACATAGGGGTCTACGTTCTCTGCACATTGTACAACATAGTAGTTAACGTTCTCCGCACTTTGTACAACATCATAGTAGTTAACGTTCTCCGCACATTTTACAACAACAACATAGTAGTTAACGTTCTCTGCACTTTGTACAACAACATAGTAGTTAACGTTCTCTGCACATTGTACAACATAGTAGTTAACGTTCTCCGCACTTTGTACAACAACGCAGTTGTTAACATTCTCTACACATTGTACAACATAGTAGTTAACGATCTCTGCACATTGTACAACATAGTAGTTAATGTTCTCTGCACATTGTACAACATAGTAGTTAATGTTCTCTGCACATTGTAAAACAACATTGTAGGTAACGTTCTCCACACTTTGTACTACAACATAGTAGTTAACGTTCTCCGCACATTGTACAACAACATAGTAGTTAACGTTCTCCACACTTTGTACAACAACATAGTAGTTAACGTTATCTGCACATTGTACAACGTAGTAGTTAATGTTCTCCGCACATTGTACAACATAGTAGTTAACGTTCTCTGCGCACTGTACAACAACAACAACATAGTAGTTAACATTCTCTGCACATTGTACAACATAGGAGTCTACGTTTTCTGCACATTGTACAACATAGTAGTTAACGTTCTCTGCACATTGTACAACATAGGAGTCTACGTTTTCTGCACATTGTACAACATAGTAGTTAACGTTCTCTGCACATTGTACAACATAGGAGTCTACATTCTCTGCACATTGTACAACATAGTAGTTAACGTTCTCCACACATTGTACAACAACATAGTAGTTAACGTTCTCTTCACATTGTACAACAACATTGTAGGTAACGTTCTCTGCACATTGTACAACAACATTGTAGGTAAAGTTCTCTGCACATTGTACAACAACATAATAGTTAATATTCTCTGCACATTGTACAACATAGTAGTTAACGTTCTCCGCACTTTGTTCAACAACACAGTAATTAACGTTCTCTGCACATTGTACAACAACATAGTAGTTAACGTTCTCTGCACATTGTACAACATAGTAGTTAACGTTCTCCGCACATTGTACAACAACATAGTAGTTAACGTTCTCTGCACATTGTACAACATAGTAGTTAACGTTCTCTGCACATTGTACAACATAGTAGTTAACGTTCTCTGCACATTGTACAACATAGTAGTTAATGTTCTCTGCACATTGTACAACAACATAGTAGTTAACGTTCTCCGCACATTGTACAACATAGTAGTTAACGTTCTCTGCACATTGTACAACATCATAGTAGTTAACGTTCTCTGCACATTGTACAACAACATAGTAGTTAACGTTCTCTGCACATTGTACAACAACATAGTAGTTAACGTTCTCTGCACATTGTACAACAACATAGTAGTTAACGTTCTCTGCACATTGTACAACATAGTAGTTAACGTTCTCCGCACATTGTACAACAACATAGTAGTTAACGTTCTCTGCACATTGTACAACATAGTAGTTAACGTTCTCCGCACATTGTACAACATAGTAGTTAACGTTCTCTGCACATTGTACAACAACATAGTAGTTAACGTTCTCTGCACATTGTACAACATAGTAGTTAACGTTCTCCGCACATTGTACAACATAGTAGTTAACGTTCTCTGCACATTGTACAACATAGTAGTTAACGTTCTCTGCACATTGTACAACATAGTAGTTAACGTTCTCTGCACATTGTACAACAACATAGTAGTTAACGTTCTCTGCACATTGTACAACATAGTAGTTAACGTTCTCCGCACATTGTACAACATAGTAGTTAACGTTCTCTGCACATTGTACAACAACATAGTAGTTAACGTTCTCTGCACATTGTACAACAACATAGTAGTTAACGTTCTCTGCACATTGTACAACATAGTAGTTAACGTTCTCCGCACATTGTACAACAACATAGTAGTTAACGTTCTCTGCACATTGTACAACATAGTAGTTAACGTTCTCCGCACATTGTACAACATAGTGGTTAACGTTCTCTGCACATTGTACAACATAGTAGTTAACGTTCTCTGCACATTGTACAACATAGTAGTTAACGTTCTCTGCACATTGTACAACATAGTAGTTAACGTTCTCTGCACATTGTACAACATAGTAGTTAACGTTCTCCGCACATTGTACAACATAGTAGTTAACGTTCTCTGCACATTGTACAACAACATAGTAGTTAACGTTCTCTGCACATTGTACAACATAGTAGTTAACGTTCTCCACACATTGTACAACAACATAGTAGTTAACGTTCTCTGCACATTGTACAACAACATTGTAGGTAACGTTCTCTGCACATTGTACAACAACATAGTAGTTAACGTTCTCTTCACATTGTACAACAACATTGTAGGTAACGTTCTCTGCACATTGTACAACAACATTGTAGGTAACGTTCTCTGCACATTGTACAACAACATAGTAGTTAACGTTCTCTGCACATTGTACAACATAGTAGTTAACGTTCTCCGCACATTGTACAACAACATAGTAGTTAACGTTCTCTGCACATTGTACAACATAGTAGTTAACGTTCTCCGCACATTGTACAACAACATAGTAGTTAACGTTCTCTGCACATTGTACAACAACATTGTAGGTAACGTTCTCTGCACATTGTACAACAACATAGTAGTTAACGTTCTCTGCACATTGTACAACATAGTAGTTAACGTTCTCCGCACATTGTACAACAACATAGTAGTTAACGTTCTCTGCACATTGTACAACATAGTAGTTAACGTTCTCCGCACATTGTACAACATAGTGGTTAACGTTCTCTGCACATTGTACAACATAGTAGTTAACGTTCTCTGCACATTGTACAACATAGTAGTTAACGTTCTCTGCACATTGTACAACATAGTAGTTAACGTTCTCCGCACATTGTACAACATAGTAGTTAACGTTCTCTGCACATTGTACAACAACATAGTAGTTAACGTTCTCTGCACATTGTACAACATAGTAGTTAACGTTCTCCACACATTGTACAACAACATAGTAGTTAACGTTCTCTGCACATTGTACAACAACATTGTAGGTAACGTTCTCTGCACATTGTACAACAACATAGTAGTTAACGTTCTCTTCACATTGTACAACAACATTGTAGGTAACGTTCTCTGCACATTGTACAACAACATTGTAGGTAACGTTCTCTGCACATTGTACAACAACATAATAGTTAATATTCTCTGCACATTGTACAACATAGTAGTTAACGTTCTCCGCACTTTGTTCAACAACACAGTAATTAACGTTCTCTGCACATTGTACAACAACATAGTAGTTAACGTTCTCTGCACATTGTACAACAACATAGTAGTTAACGTTCTCCGCACATTGTACAACATAGTAGTTAACGTTCTCTGCACATTGTACAACAACGCAGTGTTAGTCGACGTGCAATCCATCTTCCAAACGCTGAAATGAAGTCTTCTGTTGTCCGGGATGAGATTCAGCTCAAAGATCCACTCAATGTCCATTTAGGAATATGAATATAAATATATATAAATATATATAAATATAAATAGTTACAAGGGGAAGAAAGCCCGGAATGTGTGTACATATTTTAATAAAGGAATATACTTCTCCTTGGACTCAACACAAATATTTTGCTGGATAAGCACATGGAAAAAAAAAAGAAAAAAAAAGCTTAAGTCTTTCAGGAAATGAAGTTGAAGCGCGAAAATGTAAAAGAAAGAAAGTGAAATCTATGAAAGAATAAGTTTGTACAATAAGAGTTTATTATGAGCGTCCACATTGTTGTAATATTCTTGTGTCATCACATATCACCAGTATGTTTTGTATCATTCCCATGATGTTAGTCTGCAGGAGGAAGAACAAACAACAAAGCACTGCATGATTATGACTATGATTATCATTATGACTATGATTATCATTATGACTATGATTATCATTATGACTATGATTATGAACTTGAATATGATTACGATGATGACTATGATTTTGATTATGACTGAATATGATTATGATTATCATTATGAGTATGATTATGACTGATTATGATTATCATTATGGTTATATGGTTATTATTATGATTATGACTATCATTATGACTATGCTTATCATTATGATTATGACTATCATTATGACTATGCTTATCATTATGATTATCATTATGATTAAACTATGATTATGATGGTGATTATGATTCTAAATATTGATTATGATGGTGATTATTTTTGATTGTGATTATGTTTATGATTATGACTATGATGGTGATTATGATTCTGATCATGATTCTATCTAATGTTTATCATCCTGATTATGATTATGATGCATCACTCGTCCTTTTCACTGTGAGCTGAAAAAGGAAGAAAAATCAGCCTATTGATTGACTGTTTTTTAATGATTATTATTGTTTGTTTTGTATGTTTGTTTGTTTTTTGTTTTGGACTTTGTTAATATTTGTCTTGTCGCGTTTCTGCTGTCAGTCAGCATGTGTTCAACAACAACGTTTTTATTCACCTCATAAACATAAACAACAAAGTTATTGTGTACGGCACAAATAACATAACATAATAACTTTGTTGTTTATCAACAAAGTTATTATGTGCGTCACAAACAAACAATTTATTGTGTACGTCACAAACATAAACAGCAAAGTTATTGTGTATGTCACAAACATAAAGTTTTTGTGTACGTCATAAACATGTTTGTGTACGTCATAAACATGAACAAAGTTATTGTGTACATCATAAACAACAAAGTTATTGTGTACATCACAAACATAAACAAAGTGATTGTGTACGTCACAGACATAAACAACAAAGTTATTGTGTACGTCACAAACATAAACAAAGTTATTGTGTATGTCACAAACATAAACAAAGTTATTGTGTACGTCAGACATAAATAAAATGTTTGTGTACGTCACAAACATGAACAAAGTGATTGTGTACGTCACAAACATGAACAAAGATATTGTGTACGTCACAGACATAAACAACAAAGTTATTGTGTACGTCACAAACAAAGTCATTGTGTACATCACAAACAACAAAGTTATCGTGTACGTCACAAACATAAACAACAAAGTTATTGTGTACATCATAAACATAAAGTCATTGTGTACGTCACAAACAAACAACAAAGTTATTGTGTGTGTCACAAACAAAGTCATTGTGTACGTCACAAACAAACAACAAAGTTATTGTGTAACATAAACAACAAAGTTATTGTGTATGTCACAATTATAAACAACAAAGTTATTGTGTACGTCATAAACATAAACAAAGTCATTGTGTACGTCACAAACAAACAACAAAGTTATTGTGTGTGTCACAAACAAAGTCATTGTGTACGTCACAAACAAACAACAAAGTTATTGTGTGTGTCACAAACAAAGTCATTGTGTACGTCACAAACAAACAACAAAGTTATTGAGTAACATAAACAACACAGTTATTGTGTATGTCACAATTATAAACAACAAAGTTATTGTGTACGTAACAGACATAAACAACAAAGTTATTGTGTACGTCATAAACAAAGTCATTGTGTACGTCACAAACAAACAACAAAAATATTGTGTGCGTCACAAACAAACAACAAAGTTAGTGTGTACGTCATAAACATAAACAAAGTCATTGTGTACGTCACAAACAAACAAAGTTATTGTGTACGTCACAGACATAAACAAAGTCATTGTCTACGTCACAAACAAACAACAAAGTCATTGTGTACGTCACAGACATAAACATAGTCATTGTCTACATCACAAACAAACAACAAAGTCATTGTGTACGTCACAAACAAACAACAAAGTTATTGTGTACGTCATAAACATAAACAAAGTCATTGTGTACGTCACAAACAAACAAAGTTATTGTGTACGTCACAAACAACAAAGTTAGTGTGTACGTCATAAACATAAACAAAGTCATTGTCTACGTCACAAACAAAGAGCAAAGTCATTGTGTATGTCACAAACAAACAACAAAGTTATTGTGTTTGTCACAAACAAAGTTATTGTGTACGTCACAAACAAAGTCATTGTGTACGTCACAAACAAACAACAAAGTTATTGTGTACGTCACAAACAAAGTCATTGTGTATGTCACAAACAAACAACAAAGTCATTGTGTATGTCACAAACAAACAACACAGTTATTGTGTACGTCACAAACAAACAACAAAGTTATTGTGTACATCACAAACAAAGTCATTGTGTACGTCACAAACAAAGTTATTGTGTAGGTCACAAACAAACAACAAAGTTATTGTGTACGTCACAAACATAAACAACAAAGTTAGTGTGTATGTCACAAACAAACAACAAAGTCATTGTGTACGTCACAAACAAAGTCATTGTGTACGTCACAAACAAAGTTATTGTGTACGTCACAAACAAACAAAGTTATTGTGTACATCACAGACATAAACAACAAAGTCATTGTGTACGTCACAAACAAACAACAAAGTTATTGTGTACATCACAGACATAAACAACAAAGTTATTGTGTATGTCACAAACAAACAACAAAGTTATTGTGTACGTCACAAACAAACAACAAAGTTATTGTGTACATCACAGACATAAACAACAAAGTTGTTGTGTACGTCACAAACATAAACAAAGTCATTGTGTACGTCACAAACATAAACAAAGTCATTGTGTACGTCACAAACAAACAACAAAGTTATTGTGTACATCACAGACATAAACAACAAAGTCCTTGTGTACGTCACAAACATAAACAAAGTCATTGTGTACGTCACAAACATAAACAACAAAGTCATTGTGTACGTCACAAACATAAACAAAAAAGTTAGTGTGTACGTCACAAACATAAACAACAAAGTTAGTGTGTACGTCACAAACAAACAACAAAGTCATTGTGTACATCACAGACATAAACAACAAAGGCATTGTGTACGTCACAAACATAAACAAAAAAGTTAGTGTGTACGTCACAAACATAAACAACAAAGTCATTGTGTATGTCACAAACATAAACAACAAAGTTAGTGTGTACGTCACAAACAAACAACAAAGTCATTGTGTACATCACAGACATAAACAACAAAGTCATTGTGTACGTCATAAACATAAACAAAGTTATTGTGTACGTCACAAACATAAACAACAAAGTTATTGTGTATGTCATAAACATAAACAAAGTCATTGTGTACGTCACAAACAAAGTTATTTTGTCCGTCACCAACATAAACAACATGCACTTCCTTCCTGGGCTGAGGGCTTTTATTTTGTAAATATGTTGAATGTTGAAGTGAAAGTGTTTTGTCCTCCCGAGGTGTAAAGGACCAAGATGGCGCTAGAAGAAGTGTAAATATTGTCAATATGATGCAATCTATTCTATTCAACTTGTACAAACACGGACCAATGAAGCTCAACATATCAGAACGTGTCCTTCAAAGTCCCAAATACAAAAAGCACACACACACGCACACACACACACACACACACACACACACACACACACACACACACACACACACACACACACACGACATTGTTTGTGTGTTGTGGGACTCATTGAAAGGAAAACCACATGTTTGTTCTGTTTGTACAGTGAGTACAGTAGTGAGTCACTTCAGAGCCCAGTTATTGTACAACTTCAACTGTGACAATGTTGACAAGACAAAATAAACAACTATATGACTGATGGATATTGTGTTTGTGCCTGCAAACTGGGATGCAATGAAGCGGCAAGTAGGACCTGGGGTCACTCACCCGTCCTTTTTAACGACAGGAAGTAGGACCTGGGGTCACTCACCCGTCTGATGACATCATCAACATGTTAGTTACGATGACATCATCAACATGTATTACAAAGACATCATCAACATGTATATTATGATGACATCATCAACATGTTAGTTACGATGACATCATCAACATGTATTACAAGGACATCATCAACATGTATATTATGATGACATCATCAACATGTTTGTTACGATGACATAATCCACGTGTTTGTTACAGTGACATGTTGTGTTTGTTGCTGCAGAATGGAGGCGGACCGTGACTAATGTATGAACACGATGACATCATAGCTGGTGAAGGAAGTAGGAGGGCTGTCATTGGCTGATGCTGCTTTTCAAAGATAACATATTATCTCCGACAAGCACGAGGATTTCTCTGCTGCTGTGTAAACACATTCATGACGCCACGCCATAATGACCATGAACACATGAACCATCATCATGACCACATGGGCTATCATCATAAACACAATAACTATCCTCCCGAAAACATGAACCGTCATCATGAAAACATGGAATATCATCCTGAAAACATGAACTATCATCATGAACACATGAACCATCATCATGAAAACATGAACTATCATCATGGACACATGAACTATCATCCTGAACACATGAACCATCATCATGAAAACATGAACTATCATCATGAACACATGAACTATCATCATGAACACATGAACCATCATCATGAACACATGAACCATCATCATGAAAATATGGACTATCATCATGAAAACATGGACTATCATCATGAACACATGAACAACCAACATGAAAACATGGACTATCATCATGAACACATGAACTATCATCATGAAAACATGGACTATCATCATGAACCATCATCATGAACACATGGACTATCATCATGAAAACATGGACTATCATCATGAAAACATGGACTATCATCATGAACCATCATCATGAACACATGGACTATCATCATGAAAACATGAACTATCACCATGAAAACATGGACTATCATCATGAACACATGAACAATCAGCATGAAAACATGGACTATCATCATGAACACATGGACTATCATCATGAACCATCATCCTGAACACATGGACTATCATCATGAAAACATGAACTATCATCATGAAAACATGGACTATCATCATGAACACATGAAAACATGGACTATCATCATGAACATGAACCATCATCATGAAAACATGGACTATCATCATGAAAACATGGACTATCATCATGAACACATGAACAATCAACATGAAAACATGGACTATCATCATGAACACATGAACTATCATCATGAACCATCATCATGAACACATGGACTATCATCATGAAAACATGAACTATCATCATGAAAACATGGACTATCATCATGAACACATGAACAATCAACATGAAAACATGGACTATCATCATGCACACATGAACCATCATCATGAAAACATGGACTATCATCATGAAAACATGGACTATCATCATGAACACATGAACAATCAACATGAAAACATGGACTATCATCATGAACACATGAACTATCATCATGAACCATCATCATGAACACATGGACTATCATCATGAAAACATGAACTATCATCATGAAAACATGGACTATCATCATGAACACATGAACAATCAACATGAAAACATGGACTATCATCATGCACACATGAACCATCATCATGAAAACATGGACTATCATCATGAAAACATGGACTATCATCATGAACGCATGAACTATCATCATGAACCATCATCATGAACACATGGACTATCATCATGAACACATGAACCATCATCCTGAAAACATGGACTATCATCATGAAAACATGGACTATCATCATGAACCATCATCATGAACACATTAACTATCATCATGGACACATGAACCATCATCATGAACACATGAACCATCATCCTGAAAACATGGACTATCATCATGAACACATGAACTATCATCATGAACACATGAACTATCATCATGAAACCATGGGCTATCATCATGAACACATGGACTATCATCATGAACACATGAACTATCATGAACACATGGACTATCATCATGAAAACATGGACTATCATCATGAACACATGAACAATCAACATGAAAACATGGACTATCATCATGAACACATGAACTATCATCATGAACCATCATCCTGAACACATGGACTATCATCATGAAAACATGAACTATCATCATGGATACATGGACTATCATCATGAACACATGGACTATTATCCTGAACACGTGAACTATCATGAACACATGAACTATCATCATGAACACAAACTATCATCATGAACACATCGACTATCACCATGAACATATGAACTATCATCATGAACACATGGACTATCATCATGAACACATGAACTATCATTATGAACACATGGACTATCATCATGAACACATGAACTATTATCATGAACATAGGAACCATAATCATGAACACATGAACCATCATCATGAACACATGAACTATCATCATGAACACATGAACTATCAACATGAACACATGAACTATCATCCTGAACACATGAACCATCATTATGAACACATTAACTATCATAACACATGAACCATCATTATGATTACATGAACTATCATCATGAACACATGAACTATCATCATGAACACATGTACTATCATTTTGAACACATGAACTATCATCATGGATACATGGACTATCATCATGAACACATGGACTATCATCATGAACACATGAACAATCAACATGAAAACATGGACTATCATCATGAACACATGAACTATCATCATGAACCATCATCCTGAACACATGGACTATCATCATGAACACATGAACTATCATCATGAACCATCATCATGAACACATGGACTATCATCATGAAAACATGAACTATCATCATGAAAACATGGACTATCATCATGAACACATGAACAATCAACATGAAAACATGGACTATCATCATGCACACATGAACCATCATCATGAAAACATGGACTATCATCATGAAAACATGGACTATCATCATGAACGCATGAACTATCATCATGAACCATCATCATGAACACATGGACTATCATCATGAACACATGAACCATCATCCTGAAAACATGGACTATCATCATGAAAACATGGACTATCATCATGAACCATCATCATGAACACATTAACTATCATCATGGACACATGAACCATCATCATGAACACATGAACCATCATCCTGAAAACATGGACTATCATCATGAACACATGAACTATCATCATGAACACATGAACTATCATCATGAAACCATGGGCTATCATCATGAACACATGGACTATCATCATGAACACATGAACTATCATGAACACATGGACTATCATCATGAAAACATGGACTATCATCATGAACACATGAACAATCAACATGAAAACATGGACTATCATCATGAACACATGAACTATCATCATGAACCATCATCCTGAACACATGGACTATCATCATGAAAACATGAACTATCATCATGGATACATGGACTATCATCATGAACACATGGACTATTATCCTGAACACGTGAACTATCATGAACACATGAACTATCATCATGAACACAAACTATCATCATGAACACATCGACTATCACCATGAACATATGAACTATCATCATGAACACATGGACTATCATCATGAACACATGAACTATCATTATGAACACATGGACTATCATCATGAACACATGAACTATTATCATGAACATAGGAACCATAATCATGAACACATGAACCATCATCATGAACACATGAACTATCATCATGAACACATGAACTATCAACATGAACACATGAACTATCATCCTGAACACATGAACCATCATTATGAACACATTAACTATCATAACACATGAACCATCATTATGATTACATGAACTATCATCATGAACACATGAACTATCATCATGAACACATGTACTATCATTTTGAACACATGAACTATCATCATGGATACATGGACTATCATCATGAACACATGGACTATCATCATGAACACATGAACAATCAACATGAAAACATGGACTATCATCATGAACACATGAACTATCATCATGAACCATCATCCTGAACACATGGACTATCATCATGAAAACATGAACTATCATCATGGATACATGGACTATCATCATGAACACATGGACTATTATCCTGAACACGTGAACTATCATGAACACATGAACTATCATCATGAACACAAACTATCATCATGAACACATCGACTATCACCATGAACACATGAACTATCATCATGGATACGTGGACTATCATCATGAACACATGGACTATTATCCTGAACACGTGAACTATCATGAACACATGAACTATCATCATGAACACAAACTATCATCATGAACACATCGACTATCACCATGAACACATGAACTATCATCATGAACACATGGACTATCATCATGAACACATGAACTATCATTATGAACACATGGACTATCATCATGAACACATGAACTATTATCATGAACATAGGAACCATAATCATGAACACATGAACCATCATCATGAACACATGAACTATCATCATGAACACATGAACTATCAACATGAACACATGAACTATCATCCTGAACACATGAACCATCATTATGAACACATTAACTATCATAACACATGAACCATCATTATGATTACATGAACTATCATCATGAACACATGAACTATCATCATGAACACATGTACTATCATTTTGAACACATGAACTATCATCATGGATACATGGACTATCATCATGAACACATGGACTATCATCATGAACACATGGACTATCACCATGAACACATGAACTATCATCATGAACACATGGACTATCATCATGGACACAAGGATTATCATCATGAACACATGAACTATCATTATGAACACATGGACTATCATCATGAACACATGAACTATCATCATGAACATATGAACCATCAACATGAACACATGAACTATCATGAACACATGGACTATCATCATGAACACAAACTATCATCATGAACACATGGACTATCACCATGAACACATGAACTATCATCATGAACACATGATGGTTCATATGTTCATGATTATGGTGCATATGTTCATGATAATAGTTCATGTGTTCATGATGATAGTTCATGTGTTCAAAATGATAGTACATGTGTTCATGATGATAGTTCATGTGTTCATGATGATAGTTCATGTAATCATAATGATTACATGAACTATCATTTTGAACACATGAACTATCATTATGAACACATGAACTATCATCATGGATACATGGACTATCATCATGAACACATGGACTATTATCATGAACACATGAACTATCATCATGAACACATGAACTATCATCGGGAACACAGGGACCATCATCATGAACACATGGACTATCATCATGAACACATGAACTATCATCGTGAACACATGAACTATCATCATGAGCCCATGGACTGTCATCATGAACAAATGGACAATCACCATGAACACACAAATTATCATCATGAACACATGGACTATCATCATGAACACATGATCATGAACACATGGACTATCATCATGAACAACTGGACTATCACCATGAACACATGAACTATCATCTTGAACCATTTCACGGCAAAAGGTTGGCTTGGTTTTCAAGACTTTCCACTTTAAACTTTGAACTATTTGTTTCCTAAATATACTCAAATATTCAACGTATGAATAACTGGTGATTGTTTGTATTTGCAGTAACATCTGATATTAATACTGCAGTATTTCCCCTGGTGAAGTTCTGTAAAACTACATTCTTTACAGTAGTAGTGTGTGTACGACCTCTACTACAGTATGATCTGTAAAAGTACTACTTCTACTACACTATGTCTTTTAAAAGTACTACTTCTACTACACTATGTACTGTACAAGTACTACTACTAATACACCATTGTCTGTCAAAGTACTACTACACTATGTCATGTAAAAGTACTACTTCTACTACACCGTGTTCTTTTAAAGTACTACCACTATACTATGGCCTGTAAAAGTACTACTACACTATGATCGATAAAAGTAGTATTTCTACTATGTTATGTCCTATAAAAGTGCTACTTGTACTAAACTGTGTTGTGTAAAAGAACAACTACTACACTATGTTCTGTAAAAGTACTACTTTTATTACATTATGTGCTGTAAAAGTACTGCTTCTACTACACCATGTTCTGTAAAAGTACTACTACACTATGTCCTGTAAAAGTACTACTTCTACTACAACGTGTGCTTTATAAGTATTACCACTATACTTTGTTCTGTAGAAGTACTATTTCTACTACACTATATTCTTTAAAACATACTACTTCTACTACACTATGTACTGTAAATGTCCTATTTCCACTACACTATGATCTGTAAAATTACTACTTCTACTACACTATTTCTGTAAAAGTACTATTGCTACTAAACTATGATCTGTAAAAGTAGTACTTCTACTCCAGTAGGTTCTGTAAAATACTACTACTACACTATGATCTGTAAAAGTACTACTTCCACTTCACTATATTTTGTAAAAGTACTACAACTACTACTACAGTATGTTCCGTAAAAGTACTACTTCTACAACACTACGTCCTTTAAAAGTACTACTACACTATTTTACTACACTATTTTCTGTTAATGTACTACTTCTACAACACTATGTCTTGTAAAAGTACTACTACTACACTATTTTATTACACTATTTTATGTAAATGTACTACTTCTACTACACTATGTCCTGTAAAAATACTAGTACTGCTACAGTATGTTCTCTAGAAGTACTTCATCTTCCACACAGTAGTAGACACACCTTTACACACAGTTGTGTACTACATAGTGTAGGTGTAAGTAGTACGTGTTTATAGGCGTGTACAGGCTTGTAAAGGTGTGTAAGGGTGTATAAAGGAGTGTACAGGTGTGTACAGGTGTTTACAGGTGTGTAGAGACATGTAGGGGGGTACAGGTTTTTGAAGTCGTGTACAGGTATGGACAGGCGTGTACAGGTATGGACAGGCGTGTACAGGTGTTTGCATGTGTGTAAAGGTGAGTCCAGGTGTTCAAAGGAGTGTACAGGTGTGCACAGGTGTGTAAAGATGTTTAACGGTGTGTACAGGGGTTTACAGGTGTGTAGAGGCGTGTCCAGGTTGTGTGTGGGTCTGCAAAAGAGTTTGCATGTGTGTAAAGGTACTTAAAAGTGTGTACAGGTGTGTAAAGGTGTTTAAAAGGTTTATACAGGTGTGTCCAGGTGTAAAAAGATGTGTACAGGTGTGTACAGTTGTGTAAATGTGTGTAAATGTGTTTAAAGGTGTATACAGGTTTGTCCAGGCGTTTAAAGGAGTGTACAGGTGTGTCAAGGCGTATAAAGGTGTTTACAGGCATGTCCAGGTGTGTACAGGTGTGTAAATGTGTTTAAAGGTGTGTACCGGTGTTTAAAGGTGTGTACAGGTGTTTAAAAGTGTGTAGAGGTGGGTACAGGTGTGTCCAGGCATATAACGGTGTGTACAGTTGTGTGAAGGTGTGTAAATGTGTTTAAAGGTGCGTACAGATGTTTAAAGGAATGTACAGGCGTGTAAAGGTGTGGACATGTGTTGAAAGATGTTTAACAGTGTGTACAGGGGTTTACAGGTGTGTAGAGGTGTGTCCAGGTGTAGGTCTGCAAAAGAGTTTGCATGTGTGTAAAGGTGTGTAAAGGTATTTAAAAGTGTGTAAAGGTGTTTAAAAGTGTGTACAGGTGTGTAAAGGTGTTTAAAGGTTTGTACAGGTGCGTGGAGGCAGGTACAGGTGTGTACAGTTGTGTAAAGGTGTGTACAGATGTTTAAAGGAATGTACAGGTGTGTAAAGGTGTGGACATGTGTCGAAAGATGTTTAACGGTGTGGACAGGGGTTTACAGGTGTGTAGAGGCGTGTCCAGGTGTAGGTCTGCAAAAGAGTGTGCATGTGTGTAAAGGTGTGTAAAGTTATTTAAAAGTGTGTACAGGTGTGTAAAGGTGTTTAAAAGTGTGTA
>NC_084548.2:63522500-63602500 GCF_033978685.3 Nerophis lumbriciformis
TAAATACACACATACATACACACATACGTACATACAGTACATATATATGTACATAAATACAAACATAAATACATAAATACACACGTACATCCATAAAGTACGTACCCTATAGCGTAGAGGGAGGTGACAGGAAGTTGCCACTGTTTCTGCACAGCCTGTCCTCGGATGAGGTACTCAGCAAAATGGTAAGTCAGCTCGCTTGGTTTTCCCATCAGAGCCTCGTATTTGAGTTCTTGGCCAGTAATCTTCTTGTAGATGTTCTCCAAGCACACCAGGAAGGTGCCGTGACCAAACCTGCCATGTGACCAAAGATCAATGTTCAGGACATCATGTTGTGGACTGACCTACCCGGGAGACTGAGCCTCTGCCATCCACATCAGGTCAATGTTGTGGACTGACATACCTGGGAGACTGAGCCTCTGCCATCCAAATTAGGTCCATGTTGTGGACTGACCTACCTGGGAGACTGAGCCTCTGCCATCCACATCAGGTCCATGTTGTGGACTGACCTACCTGGGAGGCTGAGCCTCTGCCCTCCACATCAGGTCCATGTTGTGGACTGACCTACCTGGGAGACTGAGCCTCTGCCATATCACATCAGGTCCATGTTGTGGACTGACCTACCTGGGAGACTGAGCCTCTGCCATCCAAATCAGGTCCATGTTGTGGACTGACTTACCTGGGAGACTGAGCCTCTGCCATCCACATCAGGTCCATGTTGTGGACTGACCTACCTGGGAGACTGAGCCTCTGCCATCCACATCAGGTCCATGTTGTGGACTGACCTACCTGGGAGGCTGAGCCTCTGCCATCCACATCAGGTCCATGTTGTGGACTGACCTACCTGGGAGACTGAGCCTCTGCCATCCACATCAGGTCCATGTTGCAGGCTAGCAAGGGAAGGTGGGACCTCGAACTTTGATGACCGCTGCTCAGATTGCCGTCGGTCAGCAGAACATCGATGATGAGCTGCAGGTTGGTCTCCCATCGGATGGGCTCCCCGAACAGAACCACCGCTGGGAGGGAAACAAATGGAAACATACGTGTAGACCTGTAAAGATGATGAGTCAGCAGACTTGGAGAAGTTCATTCATCTACATGTTTTATTTTGTAGGAAATAAACGCAGAGAACACACACGACACAAACCCAGAATCCTTTCTGGCTTTAAGAAATCCAGAAAGTCATGTGTTGTAGTTGCAGAATGAAAACATGAAGGTTGACATGAATCATACACCAACATGTCAGTTGAAGCAAAGGAGAGGATGATTCAAGTTGTTCAAGAAGGTGAAATGTTGCCAAAGATGTTCATTGTTGAGTCAGCTAAGCTAAATGATGAGGCCGAGTCGGCATATGGGACGGTACTTGGACGGATCTGCTTTAGAGTCCCTTTTGTGAATTGGGATGACTCTTGCAGTTTTCCATTGGTCGGGAAACACGCCACGAGAGAAGAGGAGTTGAAGGAGACGGCGAAGGGGACTGGCCAGTTCTGCTGTGCACTTTTTGAGAGCCCTCAAAGGGATTTCAACCAGCCCTGAGGCCCCACCTGGGATCTTGGTTGTGTAGGATGTTCCTCGCCTCTTTGGATTTGAAGTGGACATGGCCAAAGTGAGAGGGTGGTGGTGGGCTCTGGAGCCGAGGTTGTGCCGATGCCCCAGGCAATGTGCACTTGACCACAAAGGTTTGGCAGAAGATATTGGTCTTGTCTCTTGCTGAGATATGGAGGGATACCCTGATGTTACATGACATACCCTTGCGGTGGAGCCGTCGCTTTTTATTGGCTACTCTTCTGCCATGTTCGTCAAACCCAGCTTCATCCTCAGGCGTTCTGGTTATGATCTTGCTTGGTATAAATGCAGCCATGGCGTCTTGCAACAAGTTAGTGAGAGTGGTGCAGATTGTTTCAGGATATTCTTCCTTGAAGACACTGGACCAATTCATGGAAGTTGGGTACCCTCTCATTTCTCAGAACTGAGCTTTGTCATAACTCCAGACTCTGCGTTTGTATGGCTCATCTCTGAAGACTGGTAGTTTTAGCTATATATTTACAGGGTTATGGTCCCAGGAGCCAACATTTGCCAAAGTCTTTGTAGTTTCTGGGGTGTTTGATAGAACCCACATCTGCGGTTTTCTCCGAGGTTTCTCATTGTGCCCATTGGGTTGAGTTTTTTCTTGCCCTGTTGTGGGATCTGAGCCGAGGATGTCGTTGAGGCTTGTGCAGCCCTTTGAGACACTTGTAATTAAGGGCTAAATAAATAAACTTTGATTGATTGGTTGACTGATTGAATGAACTAGTCCATCACAGAGAAGGTGTTTCTGTTGAGGTAGTCTAAGACTTCATTGGAGGCACTTGGCGGGCGGTAAACAGCATTTATCAGCATCATCCTGGTCTTCAGAACAACAGTGAACCCCATAAGCTGAAAGTTTTCAGGGTCTTTAGATGGATTGTGGTAGATGGATACACCTTCTAGACAGTAGACTGATATACCGCCTCCGGCCGCCCCAGTGCCATCTCTGCGACAGCTGAGTGAGTAGCCAGGAATCTGCATCTCATCTGCCCCGTCTGGAATGGTGAAGTCCAGGAATGTCTCTACCAAGATGACATTCGATAGCTTCTTCTCTGAGCACAGGTTGGAGAGGTCCCCAATACTGGTGCCTAATCCTCGGATGTTCACTTCTAGGATTTCCAGGTTATTTTCGCTAGGTCGTAGACAGTGTTGGGTTAGTTACTGAAAACCAGTAACTAGTTACAGTTACTAGTTACTTTATTTCAAAAGTAAATCAGTTACTAACTCAGTTACTTACACCAAAAAGTAATGCGTTACTGTGAAAAGTAACTATTTAGTTACTTTTTTTTTTTCTTTTCTTTTTTTTTTAAGGCTCCCATTAATGCCCTTTTAGCCTTCATTTCAGTACTGTTATTGCACTGGAGAATAATACAATCTGTTGATCAACTTGACATGTATTTGCATCACTGAACTCAGAAAGCAATGTGGTCTACATACAACACACAAAGACCAAGATATGTTTCAAAGGGCCAATTTATTTCAGGCCAGAACAAATTGACAAAACTATTTTAAATAGCTGCAACATAATGGCACTTTAACTTCAACTTTAAGTAGATAGGATCTTTGATCCAAGACACAACTTAAATTTAACTAAAATGTTAGTTTTTTTGTGCTCGACAAAAGAAAAGTATTGAGAATGTCTCCATGTTAAGAAACTCGACTTCTGGCTCCGCCATGATGTCTTGTTAGTTGTTATGAGAGTAGCGTATGTGTGTGTGGCCCTTTAAAGGGGAACATTATCACAATTTCAGAAGGGTTAAAACCATTACAAATCAGTTCCCAGTGGCTTATTTTATTTTTCGAAGTTTTTTTCAAAATTTTACCCATCACACAATATCCCTAAAAAAAGCTTAAAAGTGCCTGATTTAAACCATCGTTATATACACCCGTCCATTTTCCTGTGATGTCACATAGTGATGCCAACACAAACAAACTTGGCGCATAGAACTGCAAGCTATAGCGACATAAGCTCGGATTCAGACTCGGATTTCAGCGGCTTAAGCGATTCAACAGATTACGCATGTATTGAAACGGATGGTTGCAGTGTGGAGGCAGGTAGCGAAAACGAAATTGAAGAAGAAACTGAAGCTATTGAGCCATATCAGTTTGAACAGTATGCAAGCGAAAACGACGAAAACGACACGACAGCCAGCGACACGGGAGAAAGCGAGGACGAATTCGGCGATCGCCTTCTAACCAACGATTGGTATGTGTTTGTTTGGCATTAAAGGAAACTAACAACTATGAACTAGGTTTACAGAATATGAAATACATTTGGCAACAACATGCACTTTGAGAGTGCAGACAGCCCAATTTTCATCAATTAATATATTCTGTAGACATACCCTCATGTCAGCAGGCCAGGGAAGCTAGGGTCGATATTCTTCTCTTGATCATCTTCGGTGGCATAAGGGACGGTGTGAGCCAAGACATCCAGGGGGTTTAGCGTACTCGTCTGCGGGAACAAACTGCCGCCATTGCTTGCCGTGCTACCGAGGTCCTTTGTCCCTGAACTGCTCACACACTCCGGCAGATTCAATGGGGGTCTGGCGGCAGATTTCTTTGACTTTATCGTTGGAAATGCATCTGCTTTGAGTGTCGCAGGATATCCACACATTCTTGCCATCTCTGTCGTAGCATAGCTTTCGTCGGTAAAGTGTGCGGAACAAACGTCCAATTTCTTGCCACTTTCGCATCTTTGGGCCACTGGTGCAACTTGAATCCGTCCCTGTTCGTGTTGTTACACCCTCCGACAACACACCGACGAGGCATGATGTCTCCAAGGTACGGAAAACAGTCAAAAAAACGGAAAATAACAGAGCTGATTTGACTCGGTGTTTGAGAAAATGGCGGATTGCTTCCCGATGTGACGTCACGTTGTGACGTCATCGCTCCGAGAGCGAATAATAGAAAGGCGTTTAATTCGCCAAAATTCACCCATTTAGAGTTCGGAAATCGGTTAAAAAAATATATGGTCTTTTTTCTGCAACATCAAGGTATATATTGACGCTTACATAGGTCTGGTGATAATGTTCCCCTTTAAGATATGACAGTGTGTGAGGTGAGCGGCGACAGTGAGTGAGTGCAGGTGCTCTAGCTTGGTGGGTGGCTGCGTCCAATAAAGTCACAAAGTGGCAACAAACCGCCGGTCTCGTCATTCACCCTCAGCTGTAAAGATCCACTTCCGGGTAAAGTGAAAGTTGTTAGCCCCGAAGTACATAGGCCGTGGAGGAACGTCTCCCCTGCGCCCCTCAACTACGTCCCCACCCACACAAAGCACGCCTTTTCTTTTCCTTGTGACACAGAAGGACGACACCGCAGCGCTCCAATAAAACACACTTAGATCTTCTGTTTCTAACCGATACTACATAAAAAATAACGTAAAATAACGCAGTAACGCATCATGTAGTAACGGTAACCGAGTTACTGAATATAAAAAAGAACGCGTTAGATTACTAGTTACCGCCGAAACTAACGGCGCTACAGTAACGCGTTAGTCCTAACACTGGCCGTATATATATATGTACCGTATTTTCCGCACTATTAGCCGCACCTAAAAACCACAAATTTACTCAAAAGCTGACAGTGCGGCTTTTAACCCGGTGCGCTTTATATATGGACTAATATTACGATTCATTTTCATAAAGTTTCGATCTCGCAACTTCGGTAAACAGCCGCCATCTTTTTTCCCGGTAGAACAGGAAGCGCTTCTTCTTCTACGCAAGCAACCGCCAAGGTAAGCACCCGCCCCCATAGAACAGGAAGCGCTTCTTCTTCTACTGTAAGCAACCACCCGCCCGCGTAGAAGAAGAAAAAGCGCGCGGATATCACCGTACGTTTCATTTCCTTTGTGTGTTTACATCTGTAAAGACCACAAAATGGCTCCTACTAAGCGTCAGGGATCCGGTTCATGAAAAGACGCAATCTCTCCATCCGCACACGGATTACTATTTCACAGCAACTGATATTCCTGTGAAACGCACTGTGGATACAACGGGAGCACGTACGGTGAATATTCGTACCACAGGGAATGAGAAGTCATCCTTCACTGTGGTTCTAGCTTGCCATGCTAATGGCCAGAAACTTCCACCCATGGTGATATTCAAAAGGAAGACCTTGCCAAAAGAGACCTTTCCAGCCGGCGTCATCATAAAAAGCTAACTCGAAGGGATGGATGAAGAAAAGATGAGCGAGTGGTTAAGGTAAGTTTAAGTTTACGCGAAGAGGCCGGGTGGCTTTTTTCACGCAGCTCTGTCCATGTTGATATACGTATGTTTGTGATTGCACATTTGCGTACATTTTGGGAGTGAACAGAGTTGTTAGAACGCTGGTTTTTAATATATTATTAAAGTTTGACTGACCTATCTGACTGTTTTTTTGACATTCCTTTAGCGCAGTTAGATGCGGCTTACAACACCGGGCGGCTTATAGGTGGACAAAGTTTTGAAATATGCCGTTCATTGAAGGCGCGGCTTTTAACCCAGGGCGCCTTATGGTGCGGAAAATACGGTATATATATATACCGTATTTTCCGCACTATAAGGCGCACCTAAAAACCACAAATTTTCTCAAAAGCTAACAGTGCGCCTTATAACCCGGTGCGCTTTATTACGATTAATTTTCATAAAGTTTCGATCTCGCAACTTCGGTAAACAGCCGCCATCTTTTTTCCCGGTAGAACAGGAAGCGCTTCTTCTTCTACGCAAGCAACCGCCAAGGAAAGCACCCGCCCCCATAGAACAGGAAGCGCTTCACCCGCCCCCGGAAGAAGAAGAAAAAACGCGCGGATATCACCGTACGTTTCATTTCCTGTTTACATCTGTAAAGACCACAAAATGGCTCCTACTAAACGATCCGGTTCATAAAAAGACGCAATCTCTCCATCCGCACACGGATTACTACCGTATTTCACAGCAACTGAACCGCACTGTGGAACGGGAGCACGTACGGTGAATATTCGCTCCACAGGGAATGAGAAGTCATCCTTCACTGTGGTTCTAGCTTGCCATGCTAACTTCCACTCATGGTGATATTCAAAAGGAAGACCTTGCCAAAAGAGACCTTTCCAGCCGGCG
The DNA here is from genome assembly GCF_033978685.3 of Nerophis lumbriciformis. Classification (NCBI taxonomy): domain Eukaryota; kingdom Metazoa; phylum Chordata; class Actinopteri; order Syngnathiformes; family Syngnathidae; genus Nerophis; species Nerophis lumbriciformis. Next base: position 63,529,142 of record NC_084548.2, read on the forward strand.
TCATCATAAAAGCTAACTCGAAGGGATGGATGGATGAAGAAAAGATGAGCGAGTGGTTAAGGGAAGTTTACGCGAAGAGGCCGGGTGGCTTTTTTCACACAGCTCCGAAGGCGAACACACCTTCACTAAGACGGGCAGACAGCCTCGGACGACATACGCCAACATTTGCCAGTGGATCGTAAATGCTTGGGCAGATATTTCGGTCACAACTGTGGTCCGAGCTTTCCGGAAGGCAGGATTCACAGAACAACAGCGACACTGACTCCCGATGACTTCTACGAGACGGAACCGGCCATTTTGGATACCACGCTTGCGCAACTTTTCAATTCGGACACCGAAGACGAAGAATTCGAAGGATTTACGAATGAAGAATAACTTCAGAAGGTGAGCGCTATGTTTATTTTGTGTGTTGTGACATTAACGTTCGAGCAACATTATGTTACTATTGCTCTACACCATTTTGAATTTTACTATGTTTGTGATTGCACATTTGCGTACATTTTGGGACAGAGTTGTTAGAACGCTGGTTTTCAATATATTATTAAAGTTTGACTGAACTATCTGACTGTTTTTTTGACATTCACTTTAGCGCAGCGTTTTTTTGACATTCACTTTAGCGCAGCGTAGGCGCGGCTTATAGTCCGGGGCGGCTTATTGGTGGACAAAATTATGAAATATGTAATTCATAGAAGGTGCGGCTAATAATCCGGTGCGCCTTATAGTGCGGAAAATACGGTATGTATAAACACTTTAATGTCACTTTTACATTCATGTACTAAAAATGTAACTTTAAACACTTTAATGTCACTTTAACATTCATGCACTAAAAACGTAATTGTAAACACTTTATTGTCACTTTTACATTCATGTACTAAAAATGTAATTTTAAACACTTTAATGTCACTTTTACGTTTGTGCACTTAAGTAAAAGTTTGATACGGACGTAAGAACAGAAGATTTCTCACCTTCAACCTTGGGAAGTTTTCCGACAGGACTGGCCTGCAATGGCAGCAAAGAAATATAATATTATACAAATAATAAAATAAATATATATATGATATTTATCGGTGTGTGCGACAGTAGGCATAACTCAGATGTATTAACTAGCAAATAAACGCAGATGCGGTCACATATTTCAAATATTATCACACAAAAAGTAGCTTGTTTGGAATTGTACTTTAGTAAATGCATTCAAAAAAAATTCATGAATATTCAAAATATGATTTAAATTAAAAAAATAGGCTGCAAAAGCGTTTCTTGAAAATAACATTGTCATAACTATCCTGTTGTTCATCTTTTCTTTTAAAATGACAAAAATGTACCTTTTGCGTTTCTTATTTTACATATACTGTATGAATTCATGTGGAAACTAATGCAAATACAGATAAGAGTAAATCTCGAAATTTAGTAAACAAACGAAGAACAAAAAACAGGTATCGTCATTCATATGTGCTGTCAAATAATGATCTTCATGTACCATAATAATGATATTCTTGTGTCATAATAATGATCTTCATGTGTCATAATAATGATCTTCATGTGTCATCATTCATGTGTGCTGTCAAATAGTGATATTCGTGTGTCATAATAATGATCTTCATGTGTCATCATTCATGTGTGCTGTCAAATAGTGATATTCGTGTGTCATAATAATGATCTTCATGTGTCATCATTCATATGTGCTGTCAAATAGTGATCTTGGTGTGTCATAATAATGATCTTCATGTGTCAAATAGTGATCGTCATGTGTCATAATAATGATCATGTGTCATCATTCATGTGTGCTGTCAAATAGTGATCTTCATGTGTCAAATAGTGATCGTCATGTGTCATAATAATGATCATGTGTCATCATTCATGTGTGCTGTCAAATAGTGATCTTCGTGTGTCAAATAGTGATTGTCATGTGTCATAATAATGATCATGTGTCATCATTCATGTGTGCTGTCAAATAGTGATCTTCATGTGTCATAATAATGATCTTCATGTGTCAAATAGTGATCTTCATGTGTCATAATAATGATCTTCATGTGTCATCATTCATATGTGCTGTCAAATAGTAATCTTGGTGTGTCATAATAATGATCTTCATGTGTCAAATAGTGATCGTCATGTGTCATAATAATGATCATGTGTCATCATTCATGTGTGCTGTCAAATAGTTATCTTCATGTGTCATAATAATGATCTTCATGTGTCAAATAGTGATCTTCATGTGTCATAATAATGATCTTCATGTGTCACAATAATGATCTTCATGTGTCATCATTCATACTGTATGTGCTGTCAAATAGTGATCTTCATTTGTCATAATAATGATCTTCATGTGTCATCATTCATGTGCGCTGTCAAATAGTGATCGTCATGTGTCATAATAATGATCTTCATGTGTCATAATAATGATCTTCTTGTATCATAATAATGATCTTCATGTGTCATAATAATGATCTTCATGTGTCATCATTCATATATGCTGTCAAATAGTGATCTTCATGTGTCATAATAATGATCTTCATGTGTCATAATAATGATCTTCTTGTATCATAATAATGATCTTCATGTGTCATAATAATGATCTTCATGTGTCATCATTCATATATGCTGTCAAATAGTGATCTTCATGTGTCATAATAATGATCTTCATGTGTCATCATTCATATGTGCTGTCAAATAGTGATCGTCATGTGTCACAATAATGATCTTCATGTGTCACAATAATGATCTTCATGTGTAATAATAATTATCTTCATGTGTCATCATTCATGTGTGCTGTCAAATAGTGATCTTTGTGCGTCATAATAATGATCTTCATGTGTCAAATAGTGATCTTCATGTGTCGTAATAATGACCTTCATGTGTCAAATAGTGATCTTCATGTGTCGTAATAATGATCTTCATGTGTCATAATAAAGATCTTCATGTGTCATAATAACGATCTTCACGTGTCATAATAATGATCTTCATGTGTCATCATTCATGCGCGCTGTCAAATAGTGATCTTGGTGTGTCATAATGATGATCTTCATGTGTCAAATAGTGATCTTCATGTGTCATAATAATGATCTTCATGTGTCATAATAATGATCTTCATGTGTCATAGTAATGATCTTCATGTGTCAAATAGTAATCTTCATGTGTCATCATTCATGCGCGCTGTCAAATAGTGATCGTCATGTGTCATAATAATGATCTTCATGTGTCAAATAATGATCTTCATGTGTCAAATAGTGATCTTCATGTGTCATAATAATGATCTTCATGTGTCATAATAATGATCTTCATGTGTCAAATAGTGATCTTCATGTGTCAAATAGTGATCTTCATGTGGCATAATAATGATCTTCATGTGTCATAATAATGATCTTCATGTGTCAAATAGTGATCTTCATGTGTCATAATAATGATCTTCGTGTGTGTTGTCAGTGACGTCCTCTCACCGGCAGTTTGGGTCTGCGGTTGTGGTCCACCATGTCCAGAAGTGGGAAGGACTCCCTCAGCATGTCCACACTGATGACGTTCTTGAAGCCCAGACTGCAGACCACATGGATCACAAACATCTGTCATCACTCAATCGTGTCGTCCAAAATGCACGTCTTCAAGTCAGTGACAATTAAAGAAAGAAATTACTTTTTAGCAATTTCCAGAACCGGTCCTTGTCCGGACACCAAGACACACTTGTCATGGAACTTCTTGAACATCCTCAGTGGACTGTGAGACATGATGACCTGGTCCTGGCTCACCTGCAACACACACGTGTCATCAAGTACTTACACACGTCATAAAGTACACCTAGTACCGGTACTCATGTGTTGAAGGAGTACACCTAGTACTCATGTGTTGAAGGAGTACACCTAGTACTCATGTGTTGAAGGAGTACACCTAGTACTCATGTGTTGAAGGAGTACACCTAGTACTCATGTGTTGAAGGAGAAGACCTAGTACTCATGTGTTGAAGGAGAACACCTAAGTACTCAAATAGTACACCTAGTACTCACTGGTACTCCCAGGATGTGTGACAACTGGTCTGCCTTCTTCTGTCTCAGACAGTTCCCAGCGTTGGTGACAAAGACCAAGGGCACCACAAAGTCTCCTCCAGGATGCACCAACTTCTGAAAGGCCTTCTTCGCAGCCGGGATAAGCATCCTTCCCCGCAGCAACACTCCGTCAATGTCCAGCAGCAAACCGAACTGTGGCTGTGGCTGGAACACAACGCACTTTGAGTGTAGGACGCTTCATGGTTATTATTATCAATAATATACAGTATTTAATTATATAAGTGTAAGACACTTTATGGTTATTATCAATGATATACAGTATTCAATAATATGAGCTTAAGACACTTTAAGGTTGTTATTATCAATGATATACAGTATTCAATGATATTAGTGTAAGACACGTTATGGTTGTTATTATCAATAATATACAGTATTCAATAATGAGTGTAAGACGCTTTATGGTTATTATCAATAATGTACTCATACCATTGAATACTGTATACTATTGATAATAACAACCTTAAAGCGTCTTACACTCATATCATTGAATACTGTATAATATTGATAATAACCATAAATTGTCTTACACTCATATCATTGAATACTGTCTATTATTGATAATATTAACCATAAAGTGTCTTACACTCAAAGTGTGTTGTGTTCCAGCTTTATGGTTGTTATCCATAATATACAGTATTCAATGATATGATATTCTATGTGGGTCTCACTTAGACCTACATTTCATATATTGACAACCCCCAGCAAAAATCAACAGGAAGTTTGCAATTCCCCCTTCAAAACAAAAGTTTTGTAAAAACCGGTCAACTTTTTTCAAAAATTATCTCCTCTGAGCGCGTTTGTCGTGTCGGATTCAAACTAGCACAGGAGAGAGATTGAACCCTTCTGATTGAAAGTTGACCAAAGAGTTTTAATTACTGCTCCAGTTTGGATTTTATGTGCCGTTAAAGTCGGTCCTGTCCATTGCTGCTTGCAGCTTTAATTGTTCTTGTTTTTGAACACTGACTTTTTGCAGTGTTGGAAACATACTTGCCAACCCTCCCGGATTTTCCGGGAGACTCCCGAAATTCAGCGCCTCTCCCGAAAACCTCCCGGGACAAATTTTCTCCCGAAATTCAGGCGAAGCTGGAGGCCACGCCCCCTCCAGCTCCATGCGGACCTGAGTGACATGTTGACAGCCTGTTCTCACGTCCGCTTTCTCACCATATAAACAGCTAATGATCGAGGGCGAGTTCTTGGTTTCTTATGTGGATTTATTGTTAGGCAGTTTCATTAACGTCCTCCCAGCGCGGTAGCAACACACAACAACAGCAGTCAAGTTTTCGTCCCCCGTAAAGCAGTTCGTCTGCCGTAAACAGCAATGTTGTGACACTTTTAAACAGGACAATACTGCCATCTACTGTACATGCATATGTGACCCACCCATAATGTGTCACATTTTTGTGTTGATTTATTAATTTTATTTTGTGGTTTGAATTCGTTTTTGGAGCTGTCATTACACATTTATCAGTATTCACATTGGTCAGTAGGGGGCAGTAGGGCGTTTCTTCCCAATTGAATGGTATCACCTGCAGACCGGTAGTGTCTTGTCATTCTGATGAGCGCGACCAGTCTGTGAACAATTGAAACGTCCTGTGTGCTTTTTCCTCCTGTATAACAGGTTAGTTTTGGTGAATCAACTCACTGAATAATATCCATGTGATCTTTATAAGTTTAAGTACACATTCTGATGGTGGAGCCTAACTCTAAAGTGTTTGTGAGTTGTAGTTTGTATTTGTGAATGAATCCAGTGCACAGCTGCAGTAATCAATACAAAAAGGCGACGTGAGTGCGCAATGTTTATATAGGAACTTCTGATCCTAATTCAGACTCCCAAATTAGAGCTCCCGTTTTCTTAATGATTTTATAATGTATATTTGTATAATGTGTGTGTTCTGAAATAGTGACAGAGAATAGAACTAGGATGGACAATTCAACCCTTAACTCAACAATGAGTAGATGAGTGTTATGTGTGTGTAAATGTGTAAATAAATGAACACTGAAATTCAAGTATTTCTTTTATTTATTTATATATATATATATATATATATATATATATATATATATATATATATATATATATATATATGTATACATCCATCCATTTTCTACCGCTTATTCCCTTTGGGGTCGCGGGGGGCGCTGGAGCCTATCTCAGCTACAATATGTATACATATATATATATATATATATATGTATATATATGTAATAAAAAAAAATATATATATATATATAGCTAGAATTCACTGAAAGTCAAGTATTTCTTATATATATATATATATATCTTAACCACGCCCCCCACCCCCCGAAATCGGAGGTCTCAAGGTTGGCAAGTATGGTTGGAAATAATGAAGCAATTTCTTGCTTAATGTATTTGTTCTGTGAAAATGTTGACAGAACAATGTAATGCCTACATTAGCATATGTTCTCCCCTTTAATATTTTCCGATTATGCAACAAGCATTTCTCTGCCGCGGTTATCATCCATCCATTTTTTACCGCTTATTCCCTTCGGGGTGGCGGGGGGCCCTGGAGCCTATCTCAGCCACAATCGGGCGGAAGGCAGTGTACACCCTGTACAAGTCGCCCCCTCATCGCAGGGCCAACACAGATAGACAGCCAACAGTCACACTCACATTCACACACTAGGGACAATTTAGTGGTTATCAAAAATGAACAAATATCTGCTTGTCATATTGACTAAATTAGAAAGCAAGTAATCTATTACTCTGCTCATAAAAAATACAATCATTCAAACAGTGCAAAGCTTTGTGTTCATTGAGTATAATTAATCACTGTTACAAACAGCGACGTGGCCCCCATTTAAAAATGAGTTTGACACCCCTGACAAACAAGCTGTGACACCTCCAAGTTACGAGCAACATTGAACGCAGCGGCAGGAAATTCAACTGCATTGTCAACAAATATGTATCATACCTTGCTATTAGTTCCGCAAAACCCGCAGCGAGAACCGACAACCGCAGCGTTCGTCCTGGCGTGCCATGTGCCCCCGGAGCAGAGGCCCCGGTACAGCGGGAAGAGCCCCCTCATTGCCCCCGACGCCTCGCGAACCTTTGCGGGGGACAACTGCGCTCGTACGAGCCGGTGAATCGTAGCTACCGGCTGCCTCCCTCCCGACGCTTGTTGGTTCTCGGAACGTCTCGTCTTCAAGCGACGCGGCCTGGTGACGTCAGAGAAGGCGGGTCTCGTGCCTGACGCAGTTTGGTGACGTCATAAGAGGCGGGGTCTCGTGCTGCGTCGGCAAAAGCCAAAGCTGCCATTTTAAGACTGGTTATGTCTCAAAAACAACTTATTACACGACGCCGCCACGAAGCGTACAAACCGTCTCCTTTTGTCACAATATAATACTCCCAAGTCGCACGATTATCTGCCACCGAAAGGTTAACTATCAAGCGGCTTCGTGTCGAGTTGCGCCGACAGGGTTCTCCATTTTGCCGCAGCATGAAACGTGAGTGTTGTTCACTCGCTCCATGGCGGCCTGAACACTTTTAGCCCACATGTTTATGCCCGCGTTATCCTGCAAAAGTGACAAAAGAATTCAGACAACGTTCTCCCCGTGCTCCTCCAGCTTTATTGATAGTTTAAAATTACATTTCTATTTTCTAGGACTTCAGTTGCACTTTCCTTCCGACTTAAAAACTGAGTACAAGCAAATGGTATTTATACAGTAGTCTAAGTGATATTGTACAAAAATAACATTTTGATTTCTGTGAAAACATCTCATTCCCAAATAACTCCAAATTCTGCGTTTCTTACAAGTAGTCATGGCGTTTTTTTTATTTTGCCAAGGTAAAACAAATCCTATGCCATTTTTTTTTCTCTAAAGGAAAATGTACCTTGGACAACCCAAGTGACTTTGAAATTGTAAACAAATTTCTATAAAACAATTTTCTTCAATTCCTCAAAGAAATGTATCCTAACTGGAACCTGTCGTTTGTTGGTGCCCGCTTTGTGTGCATGTAGGACTGAAATGCATTATGATAAGAAATGTTTCCATGCCGTTCTCCCTTGGCCAACTCATCCCACTAAAACCAAAATACCCAAGTTCGGTTTCCTTTCCTCCCTCCGTTCCTCTCCTGACAAGAGACTCACTTCCACAAGCTCAGAGGTCCTATAGATTCCCCACACGTTTAGTCCCGTTTATTCATCTCTGATCGCCAGTGGCTTGGAAAGGGGGGTTCTTTAACAAAGCATTATACATAACACCGCTACCAAACTAAAACATTTTTGTATTGAATGCAGAAAGATTTTTTTTCACCCCTTTCATTGTATTACATGTCGAAAGGCTCACTGGCCTGGGACTAGCCTCCGTTAGCCAACAGTTGGCCAGTGAAGAGGATTCAGAGAAAATAATACAACCAACCATCAATCTGAAAAAAAGGAGGGGCAACAGAGGGCACTGATTATGCGGTGGCTTCGATGGTGCACTCTTTCGCCAGGTGGCCCGCCTTTCCACAGTTGTAGCAGTTGGTCTCGCTGGTTTTGGTGCAATGCACGGCGACGTGACCGATCTCGCCACACCTGCGGGAGACAACGACGGCGTCAGAGCCCAGCAAGACCGCCACTCCAAAATCGGTTCACGTTCCAATCGCTCATTTTCATTCATCCCGATTCTAAATCGTTTCAAAAATAGATTTTCCCTAAAGAATCAACTTTAAAATAATTTTTTTTAGACTAGATATAGCTTTCCTGACCTTTAATCTGTTTTAAAGTTTCATTATAATTATAACAAATACGACAATCGTTTCGAATGAAGAACCTGAAAGTGGCATGTTTCTACACCAGGAAGTGTGTTCACATGCTAATAACTTGTGTAAGGGTCAAAATGTAGGCTTTGCAGGTTTTAACATAGAAAATTAGCAAAAGGACTACCGTATTTTTCGGACTGTAAATCGCAGTTTTTTTCATAGTTTGGCATAGTGCGACTTATGTGTGAAATTATTAACAATTACCGTAAAATATCAAATAATATTATTTAGCTCATTCACGTAAGAGACTAGACGTATAAGATTTCATGGGATTTAGCGATTAGGAGTGACAGATTGTTTGGTAAATGTATAGCACAGGATTCACCAACGCGGTGCCTGCTGGCCTGTTCTAAAAATAGCTCAAATAGCAGCACTTACCAGTGAGCTGCCTCTATTTATTAAATTTTATTTATTTACTAGCAAGCTGGTCTCGCTTTGCTCGACATTTTTAATTCTAAGAGAGACAACACTCAAATGGAATTTGAAAATCCAAGAAAATATTTTAAAAGACTTGGTCTTCACTAACTGACAAAGAAACAGATAACAGATTTGGTGTTCAGTTCAAAGTGTGACATGATTTATTTAAAAATTTGAGAGTTGACTTTTGTATTTTACACGAGTTATTATTTGTACAAACATGGTGCTAAGTAATTCATGATTTGTTAAAAAATGTTAGTGGCTAGCTAGTTAAAATGTAATATTGTGATTTCACAAGACTGTTTAAGTCATTTGAAAATGTTAAATTTGAACAATGTGCACTTAAGAGAAAATATAAAAAATTAAGTGTTGCATATTGATATTTATCTGTTTCTATATATATTTATTGTGAGAAATCATTAAGATGATCAGTGTTTCCACAAAGATAAATATAATTAATTATTAATAATAACAGAGTTAAAGGTAAATTGAGCAAATTGGCTATTTCTGGCAATTTATTTAAGTGTGTATCAAACTGTTGGCCCCTGCGATGAGGTGGCGACTTGTCCAGGGTGTACCCCGTCTTCCGCCCGATTGTAGCTGAGATAGGCTCCAGCGTCCCGCCCCCCGCGACCCCAAAGGGAATAAGCGGTAGAAAATGGATGGATGAAAACTGGTAGCCCTTTGCATTAATCAGTACTCAAGAAGTAGCTCTTGGTTTCAAAAAGGTTGGTGACCCCTGGTATAGCATGTTCTATATGTTATAGTTATTTGAATGACTCTTACCATAATATGTTACGTTAACGTACCAGGCACGGTCTCAGTTGGTTATTTATGCCTCAAATAACGTACACTTATTCAGCCTGTTGTTCACTATTCTTTATTTATTTTAAATATGCCTTTCAAATGTCTATTCTTGGTGTTGGGTTTTATCAAATACATTTCCCCAAAAAATGCGACTTATATTTTTTTCCCTTCTTTATTATACATTTTCGACCGGTGAGACTTATACTCCGAAAAATACGGTACAATAAAAAGTTAGCGTACTTCCAAGATGGCACGCAGTATCAAAATCCATGATTTTGTTTTCGTTTTATACAAATGAAATGTGCAAAAAAAAGCTAGCATAAAACGTTGGCATTCTAAATCGAAATTGATCGAATGAATCGCTAATTTCCATTCATCACGATTCTAAATAGTTGCAAAAATGTATTTATTTTCTCACAAGAATAAACTTTAGCAATACATTTTAGACCAGAAGGAGCTTTGCTGACCTGTAATCTGTTTTGAAAAGTTTCATTGTAATTATTATAACAAATAATACGACAATCGTTTCGAATGGAGAACCAATTGTCGCTTCCATGTTTCTACACCAGGAAGTGTGTTGACATGCTAATAACTTGTGTAAGGGTCAAAATGTAGGCTTTGCAGGTTTTAACATAGAAAATTAGCCAAAGGACTACTATAAAAAGTTAACGTACTTCCAAGATGGCACACAGTATCAAAATCCATTTTGTTTTATATGAATGAAATGTGCAAAAAAAGCCAGCAAAAAACGTTAGCATTCTAAATCGAGATGGATTGAATCGTTATGTGCATTCAAGTGAGCGCCCTTTGAGAAAAACTGACGTAAAAAAGAGGAAAATCGCCACGAGTGCTGCCACGCAAGCCCTGAAAGAAAATGTAGAATATCCAGGCGAGGGCTGCAACTAACAACTAATTTGATAGTCGATTATTACTTCGATTAATAATCGGATAAAAGAGACAAACTACATTTCTATCCTTTCCAGTATTTTATTGAAAAAAAACCAGCATACTGGCACCTTACTTATTTTGATTATTGTTTCTCAGCTGTTTGTAAATGTTGCAGTTTATAAATAAATGTTTATAAAAAAAAAAGTTGCCTCTGCGCATGCGCATAGCATAGATCCAAAGAATCGATGACTAAATTAATCGCCAACTATTTTTATAATCGATTAGTTGTTGCAGCCCTAATCCAGACTTGATTTGCTACAAGGGGGTGCATTTCTATCTTATATTGTACCTTTTGATTTTTTCTCAAATACCACCCTCTTTTGTCTGTCATTTTGTCTTATAGTTTTTCCAAGTGAATCATTTACCAACATTATCATCATTGAAAATGTCTAATTATGTAACATACGTGCAAAGAAGGCAGAAAGTTTGTAGCCATGCCCCCTCAGGTAATATATAGTACAGGCCAAAAGTTTGGACACACCTTCTCATTTAATGGGTTCCTTATTTTCATTGTAGATTGTCACTGAAGGCATCACAACTATGAATGAACACTTGTGGAGTTATGTACTTAACAAAAAAAGGTGAAATAACTGAAAACATGTTTTATATTCTAGTTTCTTCAAAATAGCCACCCTTTGCTCTGATTACTGCTTTGCACACTCTTGATGAGCTTCAAGCACACCTGTGAACTGAAAACCGTTTCAGGTGACTACCTCTTGAAGTTCGAGAGAATGCCAAGAGTGTGCGAAAAAGTAAACAAAGCAAAAAGAGTGGCTATTTTGAAGAAACTAGAATATAAAACATGTTTTCAGTTATTTCACCTTTTTTTGTTTAGTACATAACACCACATGTGTTCATTCATATTTCTGATGCCTTCAGTGACAATCTACAATGTAATAAAGAATAAAGAAAACGCATTGAATGAGGTGTATCCAAACTTTTGGCCTGTACTGTATGTTTTTAGTTTTTCCAAGTGATCATTTACAAACATTATCATCATTGAAAATGTCAAATTCTGTAACATGCGTTCAACGAGGGCAGAAAAAGTTTGTAGCCACGCCCATACTTGCCAACCTTGAGACCTCCGAATTCGGGAAATGGGGGGGGTGGGGAGGTTGAGGTGGGCGGGGTTAGGGGTTTGTGGTAGCGGGGGTGTATATTGTAGCGTCCCGGAAGAGTTAGTGCTGCAAGGGATTCTGGGTATTTGTTCTGTTGTGTTTATGTCGTGTTACGGTGCGGATGTTCTCCAGGAAATGTGTTTGTCATTCTTGTTTGGTGTGGGTTCACAGCGTGGCGGATATTTGTAACAGTGTTAAAGTTGTTTATACGGCCACCCTCAGTGTGACCTGTATGGCTGTTGAGCAAGTATGTCTTGCAGTGACTTGTGTGTGTGTGTGTGTGTAAAAACTGCATGTAACTGGGTCTGCACGCTGTTTGAATGGAGGAAAAGCGAACGTGACGACAGGTTGTAGAGAACGCTAAAGACAGTGTCTTTAAGGCACGCCCTCAATATTGTTGTCCGGGTGGAAATCAGGAGAAATTCGGGAGAATTGATGCCCCGGGAGGTTTTCGGGGAGGGGGGCACTGAAATTCGTGAGTCTCCCGGGAAAATCGGGAGGGTTGGAAAGTATGGCCACGGCCCCTCAGATAATATACATTTGGTGTTGTGACCTCTGTTTACAATCAGTCGTGTCAAAAATGTACCTTCTCGCTGGCTACTAATAAACTGGTTGTAATCATCCAAATATGACAAGCAGCAAGTTGTGGCACGGAGTACAAACAAAGGCGAAAACAAGTAAGCTAGCTAAATGATGCCAACTTGTGAGCTTGTTTTGACGTTCCTGCGGCTGAGGCAAGCGTACAACAAATTTTGTTTCGATGCCATTTTTTGACATTTCATTGAAAAAAAAACAAGTGATTTTTTGACACAAAAATGAGTGTTAAAAAACCCCCCGACTGATTTCTGCATTTACGTGGACATTTCACAGGGCAGCAGACACTTACCTGTAACATTTCACCTTGTCACAAAGCTTCTGGATGTGGCCGAATCCGCCACAGGAGTAGCATTTCTGCTCGTTGGCGTGCTCGCACTCGCGGGCCATGTGACCGGCCTTGCCGCAGTTGTAGCACAGCTGCTCCCGCTCCCGCTTGGGCTCCTTGCAGTCGCGGGAAATGTGACCGCTCCTGTGGCAGTTGTAGCACGCTGGGGGACACAAAAGAGGTGAAGACACCTTCCCGGCAGGAGCCGGCGTGTGTTTGTGCCAAATGCTCACCATCCTCAGTTTGGTCACAATCCCTCGCCATGTGGCCTGGGTCTCCGCACCGATAGCAGAACATCTCTATCAACACATACAGCCGGGGTAAGACGATAATACTAACCTGCAAGATCCACCAGCAGTTCTTTACGTTAACACATTAGCAAAACACCAGGTATCGCAATAATAGCAGACAAATCGGATGGTGGGTGTGGCCTAAATAGTATGTAGTACCCTTGCCTCGTCCCCTGCCTCGGCCACGTCCCCCCCGTGAGCTGTTAGCACTGGGGCAATCTTTAATCCAGTGCCCAGAGCGGCCACATCCAAAGCACTCGTTGCTGCTGCTGCTCATCTCCATTACCTGGACAGACAAACATAGCGTGTCCATGCTATCACGGGGTTCACTTGCACAAGGGTCATGTCAGTCAAGTGCAGCAACGAGGTCCCCCTTTGGTTATTCTGATTGGCCAGCTTTCAATCTAACACAGCTGTGGTACGCCCATGGCCGAGCAAAATGCGAGGATTATGTTTTCGTAAGAACTTACATATTTACAAGAATGTCATGCCTTATTTGACAACCTTTCCCTTACGTTTCCAAACAACTGCGCAACTGATCAAGTCATCAAAAGTACAGGATGGCTAATGTACCAACGCATCGCAAATACTTATGTCGTGCAAAATGTATTCTATTTGATGACAGGATGATTTCACAGTCAATGCGTTGACTTACTCTTTTGTACAATATCAAACCTGAAATCTGAAAATGTATGTTTTTTTTGTTAGCTGTAAACTACAGTAAGAAAAAAAACATTCTTGAAACATTTGATTGTGTCTAAAGAACCTAAAAGCAGTGGTTCTTTACTGTTTGGGCCGCAAAAAACTTTCTCATCTCAGTTGTAATACACATTTCCACCACTTGTGGCGGTAATGACAATATCAAACAGACAGAAGTCTGCAATTTAAGAGCAGTTTTTTAAGTGCAAAATGTATGACTAAACTGATGAAGTTGTACTTTCATTTGCACTTTATTCTATTGACAGTTTAGTTGAGAAACATTATTAAAATTCCGTCAGTTACTTATTAGTCCTCGGTAGTAGATTTACTTCCTATGTGCCCGGATTAATTATCTATGGCCCCCGGGATGATATTAGATTAGTATTAAAACCGGCCCGCAGGCCACAGCCGCCTGCTGCTGTTTTGTACGCACTCCATCAGTGTTGGCGCTAGGAATTTTCAAAATGGGGTCCCAGGGACCTTATCAGGTCATAAAAATGGGGTCCCACTTTTTTTGTAACCGTAAATGTATGCATTATCCTGTTACATTTCACATTCTATATTGTGTTTTGGAAAAAGGTTGTCATAAACGTTAATTCATTACAAAAAATTATACAAAAGAAAACACATTTGTATGCATATGTAAATGTATTCAGTTATTAACATTCATTCACTTTCTTCTTTTCTTCATGGGTCTAAACTTTACAGCTGACGGTATTTTTTTTTCTATATTTTTATAATAATATTTTCAGAATGTGTTTGTTCTATTTTTGGCCAAAATAAGACAAAGAAAACCATCTGAAGTTCTTTTTTTGTTTTAATGCCATGATTTTAATAGTCCAGGCCGTGTGTGCACATATCGTCTTCCATGCGGCCCCTGAGCCAAAATGAGTTTGACATTCCTGGTTTAGTTACTACTTACATTTCCAATTGGCCTGACCTAGGCCTAAGGTTGATGTTAAATCATCTTTGTGAAGAACACATGCTTTCAAATCATTTGACAAGGTTGTAAACTAAGTAGGTTAGATATCATTATTGAATAGGATTCAAATCAAAAGTAAGATAACTAATTCAGCGTTAGTATTAGTGGGTTCCCAGGACCCTGTGTAGTGGAAAAGTTGGGGCCCTTGGTGGGAAAAGTTAAGAATCTCTGATCCAAAGGGAACAACTGAAATGAGCTTTGGGATATATCAATCAGGGAGCACATCTACAACTTGGGCAAGGACTTTCTAGTCGACTATGACATCCAGTGAAGTTGATTTTAGGAGGGGGGGGGGGGCTTTGTTGGCATCTACAACTACTACACTAACTTACATCATGTTCCCAATGGAATCATGCGGTGACCGCCAATGGCCAAACTTCACTTTGCTGCTGAAGACATCAAGTGGTGAAGAACGCAAGTTAGTCAGTCGGTACGTGACAATCGGACGCTGACCTACGTGTGTCCATTGCAGCAGTGGCTCGTGCAGAGGTTAATGACATTTCTCGGAAGTGCCTCAACTTGGAAATTCCCGGTCTGATTTCTCGTCGTGCCATTAATCACCATGCAAACTGTTACATCTCGAGATCATACAAAATTATACCCAAGGGTACGCCTGCAACGCTTTACTTAAAGTTTAAGATAATTATATACGGATCTGTCCTCATAATCCTGAAATATGAAGTCAATCTCAGCACTGGAATGTGTTTTTTTGCGCTAGCTAAAACTGTCTAGGCCGCCACGAAACCCACAAATTGTTTAAAGATTTATCCAGAAAACTCCACTACGGTCAGATAGTATATTCAATTATTCACTCTAAATCAGACCTGGTCAAAATACAACCCGTCGGACGTTCTACATAATTTTTTTAGACCTTTAACATCTGTTAACTGTCGCCGCCATTATGATGTGCAGTGCCGTTTTTAAATGACCGTAAGTCTTGAACTATAAAAAGTATTTCAGTGGTTGAAATCAGTGCCTTTTTGAGTGTTATACGAGTTGTTACGGTAATCTACGTCACATCAGCTCAGACGTGGAACAAAGCAGAGTGGGCGGGGTGTGTTTTAGGAGCAGCCAGCCCCAAACGCGTGTGTCAGGAACAGATGCGGAAGCAGATTTTTACAAGAAATTTCTGCATAAAAGTGATAATATATCATATTGTAGATGTTTATTACACTTTGCTTTCATATTTTGCCGTTTGTTATATTCTTGTCGTGTTTTGCTTGATTTTAAAAGATACACAAACTATCGAGGAGCTGGTCTGAGAAGTAAAAGATGTTCATATGTTGTTAATATTCACTGTTTTATTGTTCATAGTTAATATTGTAAATCCCACTCTATTGTAATGTACATGTTGGGTGTCCCATTCAGTAAAAAACTGTAAAGTTCCATTTTGTTTTTTTATACACATTGGCCCCCCAGACATTTTTCTCTCTCAATGTGGCCCCCGAATTAAAAATGTTGACTATTTCTAAGGTATGCTCTTGCCACTAATTAATAAATTAATCAGGTTTTTATTTTTTTCATTAAGTGATTTTCTTTTGGTTACTTAACTAATCCATGTGCTTGGCACTCAGTATCAAGGGTTGGAATTGGGGGTTAAATCACCAAAAATGATTCCCGGGCGCGGCCACCGCTGCTGCCCACTGCTCCCCTCACCTCCCAGGGGGTGATCAAGGGTGATGGGTCAAATGCAGAGAATAATTTCGCCACACCTAGTGTGTGTGTGACAATCATTGGTACTTTAACTTTAACTTTTTATTTCATTTAGGACACATGTGTCAAACTCAAGGCCCAGGGGCCAGATCTGGCCCGCAAACACTTGGGAATGAAATGTGTCAATAAAAAACTTAATATTTTCGCACTAAATGTAATTGATTTTTTTTTTTGACACAAAAAAAAATACATGTACTGCTTGAAATTGCTTTAATAGTATCTAATATTGTAACGAATATTACACTATATTATCATACTTTCCAAACATGCTTTTGTCTAAGTAAAAATACTTATCTTTACAGCAAACTACCCATCAAATGAATAAAAATGACAATGCATTTTACGTTGTTCTTTACAGCATATTGAAAAAAACGACTTAAAATTATGTTGACTGAGCTGCCGATTTTACAGTCAAAAACGTACGCTTTTTTAAACGGTATATTACTGTAGATGGAAAGGCGGTACGTTTGATTTTACAGTAGAAAAACTGGTGGCTTAGTGGTTAGAGTGTCCACCCTGAGATCAGTAGGTTGTGAATTCAAACCCTGTCTGAGTCATACCAAAGACTATAAAAATGGGACACGTTATCTCCCTGTTTGGCACTCAGCATCAAGGGTTGGAGTTGGCCGTTAAATCACCAAAAATGATTCCCGGGCGCAGCACCGCTGCTGCTCACTGCTCCCCTCACCTCCCAGGGGGTGAACAAGGGGATGGGTCAAATGCAGAGGACAAATTTCACCACACGTAGTGTGTGTGTGACAATCATTGGTACTTTAACTTCACTTAAATTGCCAGAATAAAAAAATAACTTGTACTGTTTTTCCATTAACAATATAATGTTGTAAAAACCAAACACAAAAATTCTGGCAACTAAGCTGCCAGCTTTTCCCGTAAACACCCCCCCTCCCCAAAAAACAGTGGTACTGTTTTTACATTCACTGTAAAATGTTGTAAAAAACAAAACAAATAAACTATCAGGGCTGCAACTAACGATTAATTTGATAATCGATTAATCTGTCGATTGTTACTTCGATTAATAATCGGATAAAAGAGACAAACTACATTTCTATCCTTTCCAGTATTTTATTGGGGGGGAAACAGCATACTGGCGCCATACTTATTTTGATTATTGTTTCTCAGCTGTTTGTACATGTTGCAGTTTATAAAGGGTTATTAAAAAATAAAAAAATATATATATTGCCTCTGCGCATGCAAATAGCATACATCCAACGAATCGATGACTAAATTAATCGCAAACTATTTTTATAATCAATTTTAATCGATTTAATCGATTAGTTGTTGCAGCCCTATAAACTATATTTAACAGTAAAATTTTGTAAATGTTAAGTTTTTTACTGTGAAATCGACAGTTTACTTAAAACAATTTATATAATTAATAATGAAATCCAGAGGCAAATTCATACAATATTCGCTGTTACAAGCGGCCCACCGATGGCAGCCATAACTGCCATGTGGCCCTCAATGAAAACTAGTTTGACATCCCTGATTTAGAACAATAAATGTTTTGAAGTTATTCAAGACAAAAATGCAACGGATTGTTCAACTTCAAAAAATTGGTACCGTATTTTTCGGACTATAAGTCGACGTTTTTTTTCCCATAGTTTGGCTGTGGGTGCGACGTACACTCCGGAGCGACTTCTGTGTGAAATTATTAACCTAATATTATTTATCTCATTCGCGTGAGCAACGAAGAAAATGTCCGCAATCGTCACACACACGCCAACCAATAAGAATTCGGCGGGGGCGGGTCATGGCAGAAGTGCATTGTGGGTTTTGGAATGCTAACTGCTATATGCTATACGCTACTGCCGAAGCTATTAAAATGGATCAGAGCAACATTGGCGGTAACTTATAAAAACTGAGAAGGACTGAACTAAAATGGCACCGAAAAGGAAATCATATAGTTAAAGTACCAATGATTGTCACACACACACCAGGTGTGGCGAAATTTGTCCTCTGCATTTGACCCATCTCCTTGTTTACCCCCTGGGAGGTGAGGGGAGCAGTGGGCAGCAGCAGCAGTGGGCAGCAGCAGTGCCGCGCCCGGGAATCATTTTTGGTGATTTAACCCCCAATTCCAACCCTTGATGCTGAGTGCCAAGCAGGGAGGTAATGGGTCCCATTTTTATAGTCTTTGGTATGACATACTGCAGATTACAAGCTGGACGGAGTGAAGTATGCACCAGAAAACGGCGATCAAGCAGCAGAAAGAATGGACGCTAGCGGCGCATACCAGGAGCAACACCGAGGAGGAAGATTTCATTGGATTTAGCGATCGGGAGTGACATATTGTTTGGTAAACGTATAGCATGTTCTATATGTTATAGTTATTTGAATGACTCTTACCATAAATTGTTACGTTAACATACCAGGCACGTTCTCAGTTGGTTATGCGTCATATAACGTACACTTATTCAGCCTGTTGTTCACTATTCTTTATTTATTTTAAATTGCCTTTCTAATGTCTATTGTTTGGTAAACGTATAGCATGTTCTACATCAGGGGTCGGGAACCTTTTTGGCTGAGAGAGCAATGAAAGCCAAATATTTTAAAATGTATTTCCGTGAGAGCCATATACCGTATTTTTCGGAGTATAAGTCGCACCTGCCGAAAATGCATAATAAAGAAGTTAAAAAAACATATATAAGTCGCACTGGACTTGAAAAGAACTGCGACTTATAGTCCAAAAAATACAATAATATTCTTTCACACTGAATACAACTAAATGCGTGCATTTTTAAGTAAGACCAACATTTTTAGAGTATAATAAGTCTCTTTTTCTTTTTAATAAGATTGTTATTCTGAAGGCAACAATCCATCCATCCATTTTCTACCGCTTATTCCCTTTGGGGTCGCGGGGGGCGCTGGAGCCTATCTCAGCTACAATCGGGCGGAAGGCGGGGTACACCCTGGACAAGTCGCCACCTCATCGCAGGGCCAACACAGATAGACAGACAACATTCACACTCACATCCACACACTAGGGCCAATTTAGTGTTGCCAATCAACTTATCCCCAGGTGCATGTCAATAATAAATAAAATACTTCTTACCATTAATGCGACTTCTGGCGCTGCATGGTTTTGCTGATGGCTTTGTAGTCTGGTTGATACGTGGTTATTTTTAACACTGATTACCAGCGGAATTATTCATTACTTATCGTGTTAAGCAACGTCAGCTAGGATTTATCTGAGAATCAGATGCAGTCATCAAAAGAGCCACAGGTTCCCCACACCTGTTCTACCGTATTTTTCGGACTATGTCGCAGTTTTTTTTCATAGTGCGATTTATATATGTTTTTTTCCTTCTTTATTATGCATTTTCGGCGGGTGCGACTTATACTCCGAAAAATACGGTATATGTTAAGAGTTATTTGAATGACTCTTGCCATAATATGTTACAATAACATACCAGGCACGTTCTCAGTTGGTTATTTATGCGTCATATAACGTACACTTATTCAGCCTGTTCACTATTCTTTATTTTATTTTAAATTGCCTTTCTAATGTCTATTCTTGGTGTTGAATTTTAGCAAATAAATTTCCCCCCAAAATGCGACTTATACATGGTTTTTTTCTTCTTAATTGTGCATTTTCGGCCGGTGCTGCGTATACTCCGGAGCGATTTATAATCCGAAAAATGCGGTAGTTTGCAACGGTTCAAGTACCATTGGAAAGTTTTTCCACAAGTCTTTAAAATGGTATCAAATGCTTTTAAGATATTTTGCAGCATATATAGTTTGTGATATGTAATCAAGCTCCTCGTGAGAAAATACTTGCCATTAATGAATAACCTGTTTATGGTCAGAGAGCAAAACGCAACTTGTTGACTCAAATGCGCAAGTTGGGCTAAATCTGGCCGACTGCAACGTCACAAATGTGGCAAAGAAGTTTATTTATTGAACAAGCCCTTTATAGTATGACAGCATGCCGTGGTTGCAGTATCAAACACACGCTCGCACGTGAAACTCGACGTCTTTGCCTGGACCAAAGGCGCCTTTGATCACTTCCCCAAAAAAGTCCCTTTTGAACGATGAATGTGACAAAGAAGGCACCGGTGTCCAGAATGAAGAGTTAAAAAAATAAAATAAAAAGGTCGAGCTAGGCTAACGTCGGCCTAGTCACGTTGACGCTCCTGCGCAGGCGCGAAACGCCATCGCTACATGCTCTACGACGCGCTAGCCACATGCTAACCACGCTAGCGCGAACAACAAGCGCGGTTCAGTCGACGATAGAACCCCCGTCTTCAACGGGAACACAGTTCCGCCGACACAACTAGCAATACGCCGCCATAACGCATAGTTAGGGATGGGCTTCGGAGGAATTTCGTGGCTAAATGGAAATTTCCCGCGCAGGGACAAACACGCCGAGTTGGTTGTGACGGGCCTGCTACTCCGAGCAGGCCGCGACGCTGCCGGATAAAAACCCTTCCGAATGGGAAATACTCCTGGGCGATTGCTTCGCCCGCGTCATACTTTCGACATCCATTTGTATGAAATGTGTATGGAAATAGTTTATGGTGGGGTTTTAACGCTTACCTCTAGCTGTGAAGCACCGTCAGTGTTTACGCCTCCTTCTTTGCGCTACATGCGGTGCGACCAAGAGTTCCTGAATTGTCATTCACGGTAACCAGCCAAGCCCGCGCGCTGATTGGCCGACAGCTCTGGTACTAGCCAATCACATACGAGGATGCGTGGACACGCCTCTATGAATGAACCAATCATCGAACCGGAACTGCCCTTTTCTTCCTTTACGTTGACTTTTGCTTGATTGATTGAAACTTTTATTAGTAGGTTGCACAGTGAAGTACATATTCTGTACAATTGACCACTAAATGGTAACACTCAAATAAGTTTTTCAACTTGTTTAAGTCGGGGTCCACTTAAATTGATACATGATATACTATCAAATATATACTAACTCATACTTGCCAACCCTCCCGAATTTTCCGTGAGACTCCCGAAATTCAGCGCCTCTCCCAAAAACCTCCCGGGACAAATATTCTCCCGAAAATCTCCCGATTTTCAGCCGGAGCTAGAGGCCACGCCCCCTCCAGCTCCATGCGGACCTGAGTGAGGACAGCCTTTTTTCAGAACGGGAGGACAACAGGGTGACAAGAACTAAATCATTCAGACTAGAGACAAATTGTATTATTATGTTTATCTTACCTAAAAATAAATATATTTATTAATTTAAAAAAAAAAAAACTAAATACATTTTTATTATATTTTGCTAAAAACATCAAAATGAATTGTATTTTTTTTTGTATTTTTTCTGACTCCTTATTACATCCAGCCATAGAACTAAAATAAACATATTTGAAATAATTAATTTTAAATGATCATAATAATTCATTTAAAATGACCATATTTAATTATTAAAATAATTGCTTGTTTATCAACAACTTTAGCATTTTATTCATTACATTTTGAAGCTCTCAGAAGCCAAGTTATGTTATATTCCTTAAGATTTATTTATGCAAGTTTGAAGTATCAATTATCCAAACACAGTTTTGTTTGCATATTTTCATGATGTAGATTATATATATATATATATATATATATATATATATATATATATATATATATATATATATATATATATATATATATATATATATATGTATGAAATACTTGACTTGGTGAATTCTAGCTGTCAATATACTCTTAACCACGCCCCCAACCACGCCCCACCTCACCCCTGACCACGCCCCCACCATCCACCCCCCACCTCCCGAAATCGGAGGTCTCAAGGTTGGCAAGTATGTACTAACTCGAGATGCGTTAAAATGTAATATCGGAAATTATCGGTATCGTTTTTTTTTATTATCGGTATCGTTTTTGTTGTTGTTTTTTTTAATTTATTAAATCAACATAAAAAACACAAGATACACTTACAATTAGTGCACCAACCCAAAAAATTCACACAAAAGGGTTGTTTCTTTCTGTTATTAATATTCTGGTTCCTACATTATATATCAATATATATCAATACAGTCTGCAAGGGATACAATCCGTAAGCACACATGATTGTGTGTGCTGCTGGTCCACTAATAGTACTAACCTTTAACAGTTAATTTTACTAATTTTCATTAATTACTAGTTTCTATGTAACTGTTTTTGTATTGTTTTACTTTTTTTTTATTCAAGAAAATGTTTTTTAATTTATTTATCTTATTTTATTTTATTAATTTTTTTTAAAAGTACCTTATCTTCACCATACCTGGTTGTCCAAATTAACTTTAACAGTTAATTTGACTAATTTTCATTAATTACTAGTTCCTATGTAACTGTTTTTGTATTGTTTCACTTTCTTTTTTATTCAAGAAAACGGTTTTTAATTTATTTATCTTATTTTATTTTATTAATTTTTTTTAAAAGTACCTTATCTTCACCATACCTGGTTGTCCAAATTAGGCATAATAATGTGTTAATTCCACGACTGTATATATCGGTTGATATAGAGTATCGGTTGATATTGGTATCGGTAATTAAAGAGTTGGACAATATCGGAATATCGGATATCGGCAAAAAACCATTATCGGACATCCCCATACTTGCCAACCTTGAGACCTCCGATTTCGGGAGGTGAGGGGTGGGGGTGTGGGGGGGCGTGGTTAAGAGGGGAGGAGTATATTGACAGCTAGAATTCACCAAGTCAAGTACTTCATACATATATTATATATATATATATATATATATATATATATATATATATATATATATATATATATATATATATATATATATATACATATATATCTACATCCTGAAAATATGCAAACAAAACTGTGTTTAGATAATTGATACTTCAAACTTGCATAAATAAATATTAAGGAATATAACATAACTTGGCTTCTGAGTGCTTCAAAATGTAATGAATAAAATGCTAAAGTTGTTGATAAACAAGCAATTATTTTAATAATTAAATATGGTCATTTTAAATGACATATTATGATAATTTAAAATTAATTATTTCAAATATGTTTATTTTAATGTATAATTCTATAGCTGGATGTAATAAGGACTCAGAAAAAATAAAAATAAAAATACAATTACCGGTAATTTTGATGTTTTTAGCTAAATATAGTAAAAATGTATTTATTTATTTTTTTTTTATTGATAAATATATTTATTTTTAGGTAAAATAAACATAATAATACAATTTATCTGTCTGGATGATTTAGTTCTTGTCACCCTGTTGTCCTCCCGTCGTGAAAAGGGGCTGTCCTCACTCAGGTCCGCATGGAGCTGGAGGGGGCGTGGCCTCCAGCTCTGGCTGAAAATCGGGATATTTTTGGGAGAATATTTATCCCGGGAGGTTTTCGGGTGAGGCGCTGAATTTCGGGAGTCTCCCGGAAAATTCGGGAGGGTTGGCAAGTATGGACATCCCTAATACTAACATCTTAATACAGTCATCACACAAGATAATAATCAGAGTATATACATTGAATTATTTACATTATTTACATTATTAACAATCCGGGGTGGGGGGGGGGTTAGGTTTGGTTGGTATCAACACTTCAGTCAGCAACAATCAGCATCAACAATTGCATCATCAAAGAAATGGATATTGAAACAGTGTAGGACTGACTTGGTAGGATATGTTCAGCAAGTAGTGGACATAGAGAGAGAGATCAGAAAGAATAAGAAAAAGTGTCTACATTTGATTGTTTGATTGTTTACATTTGATTATTTACAATCCAAAGAGGTTTTATGTGGAAGGGAGGGTGTTAGTTTAGGGTTGTAGTTGCCTGGAGGTGTTCCTTCAGTGCGATTTTGAAGGAGGATCGAGATGCCCTTTCTTTTATACCTGTTGGGAGTGCATTCCATATTGATATGGCATAGAAAGAGAATGAGTTAAAGGCCTACTGAAATGCGATTTTCTTATTTAAACGGGGATAGCAGGTCCATTCTATGTGTCATACTTGATCATTTCGCGATATTGCCATATTTTTGCTGAAAGGATTTAGTAGAGAACATCGACGATAAAGTTCGCAACTTTTGGTCGCTGATAAAAAAGTCTTGCCTGTACCGGAAGTAGCAGACGAGTAGCGTGACGTCACAGGTTGTGGAGCTCCTCACATCTGCACATTGTTTACAATCATGGCCACCAGCAGCGAGAGCGATTCGGACCGAGAAAGCGACGATTTCCCCATTAATTTGAGCGAGGATGAAAGATTTGTGGATGAGGAAAGTGAGAGTGAAGGACTAGAGGGCAGTGGGAGCGATTCAGATAGGGTAGATGCTGTGAGAGGCGGGTGGGACCTGATATTCAGCTGGGAATGACTAAAACAGTACATAAACACAAGACATATATATACTCTATTAGCCACAACACAACCAGGCTTATATTTAATATGCCACAAATTAATCCCGCATAGCAAACACCTCCCCCCTCCCGTCCATATAACCCGCCAACACAACTCAAACACCTGCACAACACACTCAATCCCACAGTCCAATGTACCGTTCACCTCCCCAAAGTTCATACAGCACATATATTTCCCCAAAGTCCCCAAAGTTACGTATGTGACATGCACATAGCGGCACGCACGTACGGGCAAGCGATCAAATGTTTGGAAGCCGCAGCTGCATGCGTACTCACGGTACCGTGTCTGCGCATCCAACTCAAAGTCCTCCTGGTAAGAGTCTCTGTTGTCCCAGTTCTCCACCGGCCAATGGTACAGCTTGACTGTCATCTTCCGGGAATGTAAACAATGAAACACCGGCTGTGTTTGTGTTGCTGCAGTCGGCCGCAATACACCGCTTCCCACCTACAGCTTTCTTCTTTGCTGTCTCCATTGTTCATTGAACAAATTGCAAAAGATTCACCAACACAGATGTCCAGAATACTGTGGAATTTTGCGATTAAAACAGACGACTTAATAGCTGGCCACCATGCTGTTCCAAAATGTCCTCCACAATCCGTGACGTCACTTGCTGACGTCATCATACCGAGACGTTTTCAGCAGGACATTTCGCGCAAAATTTAAAATTGCACTTTAGTAAGTGTCAAGTTCTCCAGGTTTTTTCACAGCCTTGCCCGAACTTGAAAGGGCCAGTTGGACTCAGGAAGGACTCAAAGGGACAACTCAATCCTTTTTCCTTGTGATTTATTGATGTTTGATTTGAAGCAATAAAATAAAGTGGGTTATTGGTGTAGATGAATGGTTGAACAAAATGAATAGTCGAATAGTGGGGGTTGAATAGGTGAATAGGTGAATAGCAGTATAGTGGGGGTTGAATAGGTGAATAGGTGAATAGCAGTATAGTGGGGGTTGAATAGCTGTTGGTAGATTAGTTCCACTTCATCACCTTCCTCAGACTTGGCCTCCATGTCCACCAGTAGGCCGGTCTCGTAGTCATCGTTTGCTTCACCGACATCCCTCGCCAGACTGGAAAGTTTGCAGAACTCCTCTTGTAGTTCCTGCTTTATCATGGTATCTGCAGCCCTGCTGAGGTAGTTGGCTTGCTTGGTGAAGACACTTTTGGCTACGGTCCTCTCTTGCTTCAGTTGCTTGACTGTTTTTCCAAGAGCTTCGCTTGCCATGGTGCAGTTTTAAGTACCTCCCTTTGCGACAGCAGCTTCTTTGACTTCAGGCCTTTAATCCTCGTCTTCACTGCCACGCTGGTGGTTATCAACTGGCCCTTTCAAGTTCGGGCAAGGCTGTGAAAAAACCTGGAGAACTTGACAGTTGATAACCAGTTGCATCTTCTGAGTCCAAACAGGAGCTGCCTTCCTTCCTTCTAGCAGCATGTCAAAGGGCTGACTGACTGAAACTCAAACATTTTGAGCATGTGCTCTGAGCAGGTGAA
Source organism: Nerophis lumbriciformis (assembly GCF_033978685.3). Classification (NCBI taxonomy): domain Eukaryota; kingdom Metazoa; phylum Chordata; class Actinopteri; order Syngnathiformes; family Syngnathidae; genus Nerophis; species Nerophis lumbriciformis. Next base: position 63,555,695 of record NC_084548.2, read on the forward strand.
CAGGTGAATTCAATCAAACCAATCTGTTGGAAGCAGGTGGAGATTTTCAGCCCTCAGCTCTCACTGTTGCCCCTTCAGGCCTGGAGTGTGCTCTGCAAATCAGTGGTGTTTGTGCTGCTCTGTACTTTGACTTGACACCTCCCACTTGACCTCTTGGTTTTTTAAACCCAAGGAGGTCACATCATCATCTGTTCCGGCAAGTTTACCTTCAGTTTGCATGATGTTGTTCTTGTTCTTCAACTGGTATTAAAACAATGATCCGTCTGACGTCTCTGTGAAGAATGGTGGCCGGGATTTTACTTGAGTGCTGCTTTCCCTTCTTTTCAGCAGGTTTTGCAGAGGAGACTGAGTAGCTGGGAAAAGTCCTGATTTGCACATCTCTCACAATCGATGGCAGTGAGTACTACTTGCTTGCACATTTGTGGTGAGGTTTCCTGATATTTTAGCTTACTTGAAGCTGAGCGTTTGATCCGAGTTCGCCACTTCCTGACTGCTCTCCATACCCAGGCAATGACTCGGATCAGCTTGGTCAGGCTGCTGAATTTCTTTATGTCCAGGATTCTTTGGACAGCAGAACCGGCAGGTGGTCTTCGGACTTGGATATTGGACTCTTGTTCAGAAGAACTGTGGTCATTTCTGACATGAGTAGGTTTTGGAGTTTTTTCTGTAATAGATGGGACATCATTCTGGTTCCTCTTTGCCTGTGCTCTGGTTACCACTGCTGTGAAAGACTTCCTTTGAAGCTTGTCAATGCTCGCTGTGGCATTCGCAGCAACCTCTTTGGCTGACTTTGTCAGCCACTCATCCACAGGATGTTTTAGAAACTCAGGTCCCTCCTGCCACACAGAATCCTTTTTAAGGTCCTCTGGTGATGCTCCTCTTGTTATGAGATCAGCGATATTCAGGTCTCCTGGAATCCATCTCCAATCTTCAATAGACGTGGACTTCTGGATCTCTCCAACTCTGTTTGCGAAGAAGGTCTGATATCCGTAGCTCTCTCTTTGGATTGATCCCAGAACAGTTTGACTGTCCAGCAGATGGAGCCAACATTCAATTTCCATCCGACTGTGTTTTTCAATATACCTTCTGAGCCGTGTAGCAAAGACAGCACCACATATTTCAGCTTTCACTGCCTCTCCTTTCTGGTCGATGGGTGTGAGCTTGGCTTTGGACTCTGTCAGTCTGACTTGAATGCCTTCTTCAGTCTCCCATCTGAGGTACACCACAGCTCCATAGCTTCTGTCACTTCCATCAGAGAAGGTTATTCCCCAGGGTTTTCCAATCCGATTGGCTGGTGTGAGGCTTCTGTGGAAGGTGATTTGGCTGAGGCGCGTGTATTCCTCAAACAGTGAGATGGCTTCTTCTCTCAACTTTCCAGACAAAGGTTTGTCCCAAGTGTCTCTGGTCAGAGTTTTGCTTCCAGCTGCTTCTTGAAAAGCTTTCCTGACAAGAATGGCACCTTTCTGCTTAGCAGGTGTGACAAGACCTATTGGGTCGTACAGGCTAGCGACCTGGCTAAGCAGTTGTCTTCTTGTCAGTGGATCTGGAGTTTCTTGTCTCACCTCTCCCACCAGGAGATTTTGGCCCATTCTCATCTTCTTCTTTCTTCTTGAGAAATTGATGGAGGTCATGGGGTAGAGTCTGTCTTTTCCAACGAGGTATCCAACACCAAGGGCTTTGTTTTCATCTTCACTCATCTGATTTGGGAGAATGAGGATCCTGTCCGATGAGGATTTCAGCTTTATTGGTACAGACTCCCGCCTCCCACTTTGGCCTGATCGGACCCAAGGCTTGAGAAAGAACCCGCCTGACTTTAGGATTTCCTCCACTCTTCTTGTGTTTTCCTCCAGCTGTTCCAGGTCATTATGGGATGTCAACAGATCATCAACATACGCGTCCTCTTCCACGATCCTACATTCCTCTTTCAGGTGAGCGAACTTGGGCAGCTTGGCTGTCTCTCTCATGGCGAGTTGTGCGATGCACCCTGCTGGTCGATCACCGATGTTGACTCTGGTGATGGCATATTCCTCAATTTCTCCATCCTCAGTGTCTCTCCAGAGGAATCTGTGGAGGTGCATCTCCAGGTCTTCTAGCCACACAGAATTGTACATTTTTTTAATGTCACCAAGAGCAGCATGGACTCCTCTTCTGAACCTGAGTAGAACTGCTCGGATGGGATTGAGGACATCAGGCCCTTTCAGCAGGAGATCATTCATGCTGCGTCCTTGGAACCTCTGGCTGCTGTTCCATACCAATCGCACAGGTGTTGTAACTGAATGCGGGTTTGGCGCCACCAAGTGGCTGACGTACCACACTGGTCCTTGCCAGCCAGCAATGGTCTCTTTGGTGAGTTTCTTTGCCGCTTTCCTTGCCACCATCTCATGGACTTGAGCTGTGTATGCCACTCGCCACTCTGGTTCTTTCTTGAGCTGCTTCTCTGTCCGCAGGAAAGTGGCCTGAACTGCACTTCTGTTGTTGGGCAGCGAGGTTGGATCTTCAATCCAGGGATATTTCGTGTCCCAGTGTGGTTCGTCACTATGTGCATCTGCTTTGACATAGGTTAGGCCTTTCCTTATGATTTCCAGCTCTTTCTCCTCTTTTATAGTCATTTCTTTTCCTCCTGGTTGACAGTTGCCGCACCGGCATCCCCCGCACTTGGGTTCGCAGGCGGCTCCAATGCTTTCCCATTTCCACCAGTTTAAGAACTCTCTGCCAGCTGTCGTCATCTTGGTTTCAGCAATTTCCTGATATTTCACTGCTGTAGTTCTCATAGACCGGGCAAAGTGTGTTTTGGATCTATGCATAGCCACATCCACTTCTTCAAAGAGGTTTGGATGTGCTCCCCCAACAGTCATTCCTAATGGGCTTTCCCAAAGCACCAGGTCCCCAATTACCTTTACTCTTTGTGGAGCGAGTCTTCCTTCACGGTGGCTGATGAGAAGCTCAATATGCTTTGGTCTTTTCAGATTTTCAAGGTTGATGTCTGGGAAGAACTTCCTGATTTGGTGAGGTTTGATTTCACTGTGCACTTTGGCAATTTCATCCAAGCCATAGCATACAAGCTCATGAGCTCTCTCTGTGCCTGTGGGCGTCTTCACTCTCACCTTGAGTAAATATCTTCTGGTCTTTACCGTCATGGTCATTCCTCCAACTCCTTGGACAACAAGGGTGACGTTTTCATTTCGCAGGTCGAGTCTTTTGGCAGCTCTGTGAGTGATGTAGTTGGTGTCCGATGCCAGGTCAATGAGAGTTCCAATTTTCTGTCCTGCATTGCTAGTTACTTCCAACAGCATCAGAATTACTGGTAACTCACGTGTATTTGCATCCATCACTCCAGGTTGGATCTTTCCAGTCTGGCGAGGGAACTGTCAAGTTCTCCAGGTTTTTTCACAGCCTTGCCCGAACTTGAAAGGGCCAGTTGGACTCAGGAAGGACTCAAAGGGACAACTCAATCCTTTTTCCTTGTGATTTATTGATGTTTGATTTGAAGCAATAAAATAAAGTGGGTTATTGGTGTAGATGAATGGTTGAACAAAATGAATAGTCGAATAGTGGGGGTTGAATAGGTGAATAGGTGAATAGCAGTATAGTGGGGGTTGAATAGGTGAATAGGTGAATAGCAGTATAGTGGGGGTTGAATAGCTGTTGGTAGATTAGTTCCACTTCATCACCTTCCTCAGACTTGGCCTCCATGTCCACCAGTAGGCCGGTCTCGTAGTCATCGTTTGCTTCACCGACATCCCTCGCCAGACTGGAAAGTTTGCAGAACTCCTCTTGTAGTTCCTGCTTTATCATGGTATCTGCAGCCCTGCTGAGGTAGTTGGCTTGCTTGGTGAAGACACTTTTGGCTACGGTCCTCTCTTGCTTCAGTTGCTTGACTGTTTTTCCAAGAGCTTCGCTTGCCATGGTGCAGTTTTAAGTACCTCCCTTTGCGACAGCAGCTTCTTTGACTTCAGGCCTTTAATCCTCGTCTTCACTGCCACGCTGGTGGTTATCAACTGGCCCTTTCAAGTTCGGGCAAGGCTGTGAAAAAACCTGGAGAACTTGACAGTTGATAACCAGTTGCGTCTTCTGAGTCCAAACAGGAGCTGCCTTCCTTCCTTCTAGCAGCATGTCAAAGGGCTGACTGACTGAAACTCAAACATTTTGAGCATGTGCTCTGAGCAGGTGAACAGGTGAATTCAATCAAACCAATCTGTTGGAAGCAGGTGGAGATTTTCAGCCCTCAGCTCTCACTGTTGCCCCTTCAGGCCTGGAGTGTGCTCTGCAAATCAGTGGTGTTTGTGCTGCTCTGTACTTTGACTTGACAGTAAGCTAACCCGGCCGTATTGGCATGTGTTGCAGTGTTAAGATTTCATCATTGATGTATAAACTATCAGACTGCGTGGTCGGTAGTAGTGGGTTTCAGTAGGCCTTTAAGACCTTTGTTAGTTCGGAATCTGGGTTTAACGTGGTTAGTGGAGCTCCCCCTGGTGTTGTGGTTATGGCGGTCATTTACATTAAGGAAGTTGTTTGACATGTACTTCGGTATCAGGGAGGTGTAGCGGATTTTATAGACTAGGCTCAGTGCAAGTTGTTTTACTCTGTCCTCCACCCTGAGCCAGCCCACTTTGGAGAAGGTGTGATCTGGGATGGAGGTCTAGAAGTAATCTGACCAGCTTGATCTAGGATGTTTGGAGTCTAGATTTGAGGGATTTGGAGGTGCTAGGGTACCAGGAGGTGCATGCGTAATGGAAAAAGGGTCGAACGAGAGTTCCCGCCAGAATCTTCATGGTGCTTTTGTTGACCAGAGAGGAGATTCTGTAGAGAAATCTCGTTCGTTGGTTGACCTTTTTGATTACCTTGGTTGTCATTTTATCACAGGAAAGATTAGCCTCTAGAATGGAACATACATTCTAAAAAATTACTACATTAAAAAGTGCAATAAAAGAGCAAAAAAGGTGACATGTAACGAGGACAAGTTACAATGCTGACTCTGATACAACAAAACTGCCATACAGGCTGTATTTTTTCTTTATAATAATAATAATAATGGATTAGATTTTATATCATGCTTTTCTATTATTAGATACTCAAAGCGCTCAGAGAGAAGTGGGAACCCATTATTCATTCACAACCGGTGGTGGTAAGCTACATTTGTAGCCACAGCTGCCCTGGGGAAGACTGACGGAAGCGAGGCTGCCAGTTTGCGCCTACGGCCCCTCCGGCCACCACCTACCATTCATTCATCATTAATTTACCAGTGTGAGCGGCACAGGGGACAAGGGTGAAGTGTCCTGCCCAAGGACACAACGGCAGCGATTTGGATGTCAAGAGGCAGGGAGCGAACCTGCAACCCTCAGGTTTCTGGCACGGCCGTTCTAACCACCACGCCATACCGCCCCATTTGACCAATCAAAGCCTAAAACTAGATTTGACCAATCAAAGCCTAAAACTAGATTTGACCAATCTAAATCTAAAACTAGATTTGACCAATCTAAGCCTAAATCTAGATTTGACCAATCTAAGTCTAAAACTAGATTTGACCAATCTAAGCCTAAATCTAGATTTGACCAATCAAGCCTAAAACTAGATTTGACCAATCAAAGCCTAAAACTAGATTTGACCAATCTAAGCCTAAAACTAGATTTGACCAATCTAAGCCTAGGACTAGTATGACCAATCTAAGTATAAAACTAGATGTGACCAATCTAAGCCTAAAACTAGATTTGACCAATCTAAGCCTAAAACTAGATTTGCCCAATCAAAGCCTAAAACTAGATTTGACCAATCAAAGTCTAAAACTAGATTTGACCAATCTAAGCCTAAAACTAGATTTGCCCAATCAAAGCCTAAAACTAGATTTGACCAATCAAAGCCTAAAACTAGATTTGACCAATCAAAGCCTAAAACTAGGTTTGACCAATCTAAGCCAAAAAGTAGATTTGACCAATCTCAGCCTAAAACTAGATTTGACCAATCTAAGCCTAAAACTAGATTTGACCAATCTAAGTCTAAAACTAGATTTGACCAATCTAAGTCTAAATCTAGATTTGACCAATCTAAGCCTAATTCTAGATTTGACCAATCAAGCCTAAAACTAGATTTGACCAATCAAAGCCTAAAACTAGATTTGACCAATCTAAGCCTAAAACTAGATTTGACCAATCTAAGCCTAAGACTAGTATGACCAATCTAAGTATAAAACTAGATGTGACCAATCTAAGCCTAAAACTAGATTTGACCAATCTAAGCCTAAAACTAGATTTGCCCAATCAAAGCCTAAAACTAGATTTGACCAATCAAAGTCTAAAACTAGATTTGACCAACCTAAGCCTAAAACTACATTTGACAAATCTAAGCCTAAAACTAGATTTGACCAATCAAAGCCTAAAACTAGATTTGACCAATCTAAGCCTAAAACTAGATTTGACCAATCTAAGCCTAAAACTAGATTTGACCAATCTAAGCCTAAAACTAGATTTGACCAAACTAAGCCTAACACTAGATTTGACCAATCTAAGCCTAAAACTAGATTTGACCAATCAAAGCCTAAAACTAGATTTGATCAATCTAAGCCTAACACTACATTTGACCAATCTAAGCCTAAAACTAGATTTGACCAATCAAAGTCTAAAACTAGATTTGACCAATCTAAGCCTAACACTAGTTTTGACCAATCTAAGCCTAAAACTAGATTTGACCAATCTAAACCTAACACTAGATTTGACCAATCTAAGCCTAACACTAGATTTGACCAATCTAAGCCTAAAACTAGATTTGACCAATCTAAGCCTAAAACGAGATTTGACCAATCTAAGCCTAAAACTAGATTTGACCAACCTAAGCCTAAAACTAGATTTGACCAATCTAAGCCTAAAACTAGTTTTGACCAATCTAAGCCTAACACTAGATTTGACCAACCTAAGCCTAAAACCAGATTTGACCAATCTAAGCCTAAAACTAGATTTGACCAATCAAAGCCTAAAACTAGATTTGACCAATCTAACCCTAAAACTAGATTTGACCAATTAAAGCCTAAAACTAGATTTGACCAAAGTAAGCCTAACACTAGATTTGACCAATCTAAGCCTAAAACTAGATTTTACCAATCAAAGCCTAAAACTAGATTTGATCAATCTAAGCCTAACACTACATTTGACCAATCAAAGCCTAAAACTAGATTTGACCAATCAAAGTCTAAAACTAGATTTGACCAATCAAAGTCTAAAACTAGATTTGACCAATCTAAGCCTAACACTAGATTTGACCAATTTAAGCCTAAAACTAGATTTGACCAATCTAAGCCTAACACTAGATTTGACCAATCTAAGCCTAACACTAGATTTGACCAATCTAAGCCTAAAACTAGATTTGACCAATCTAAGCCTAAAACGAGATTTGACCAATCTAAGCCTAAAACTAGATTTGACCAATCTAAGCCTAAAACTAGATTTGACCAATCAAAGCCTAAGACTAGATTTGACCAATCTAAGCCAAAAACTAGATTTGACCAATCTAAGCCTAAAACTAGATTTGACCAATCAATGTCTAAAACTAGATTTGACCAATCTATGCCTAACACTAGATTTGACCAATCTAAGCCTAAAACTAGATTTGACCAATCTAAGCCTAAAACTAGATTTGACCAATCTAAGACTAACACTAGATTTGACCAATCTAAGCCTAAAACTAGATTTGACCAATCAAAGCCTAAAACTAGATTTGACCAATCTAAGACTAACACTAGATTTGACCAATCTAAGCCTAAAACTAGATTTGACCAATCAAAGCCTAAAACTAGATTTGACCAATCTCAGCCTAAAACTAGATTTGACCAATCAAAGCCTAAAACTAGATTGGACAAATCAAAGCCTAAAACTAGATTTGACCAATCTAAGCCTAAAACTAGATTTGACCAATTTAAGCCTAAAACTTGATTTGACCAATCAAAGCCTAAAACTAGATTTGACCAAACTAAGCCTAAAATTAGATTTGACCAACCTAAGCCTAAAACTAGATTTGACCAATCTAAGCCTAAAACTAGATATTTGGCCAATCTAAGCCTAACACTAGATTTGACCAATCAAAACCTAAAACTAGATTTGACCAAACTAAGCCTAACACTAGATTTGACCAAACTAAGCCTAAAATTAAATTTGACCAATCTAAGCCTAAAACTAGATTTGACCAATCTAAGCCTAAAACTAGATTTGACCAATCTAAGCCTAAAACTAGATTTGACCAAACTAAGCCTAACACTAGATTTGACCAATCTAAGCCTAACACTAGATTTGACCAATCTAAGCCTAAAACTAGATTTAAACAATCTAAGCCTAAAACTAGATTTGACCAATCTAAGCCTAACCCTAGGTTTGACCAATCTAAGCCTAACACTAGATTTGACCAAACTAAGCCTAAAATTAGATTTGACCAATCTAAGCCTAAAACTAGATTTGACCAATCTAAGCCTAAAACTAGATATTTGGCCAATCTAAGCCTAACACTAGATTTGACCAATCAAAGCCTAAAACTAGATTTGACCAATCTAAGCCTAAAACGAGTATGACCAATCAAAGCCTAAAACTAGATTTGACCAAACTAAGCCTAACACTAGATTTGACCAATCTAAGCCTAAAATTAGATTTGACCAATCTAAGCCTAAAACTAGATTTGACCAATCTAAGCCTAAAACTATATTTGACCAATCTGAGCCTAAAACAAGATTTGACCAAAGTAAGCCTAACACTAGATTTGACCAATCTCAGTCTAAAACTATATTTGACCAAAGTAAGCCTAACACTAGATTTGACCAATCTAAGCCTAAAACTAGATTTGTCCAATCTAAGCCTAACACTAGTTTTGACCAATCTAAGCCTAAAACTATATTTGACCAATCTAAGCCTAACACTAGATTTGACCAATCTAAGCCTAAAACTATATTTGACCAATCCAAGCCTAAAACTAGATTTGACCAATCAAAGCCTAAAACTAGATTTGACCAACCTAAGCCTAACACCAGATTTGACCAATCTAAGCCTAACACTAGATTTGACCAATCTAAGCCTAACACTAGATTTGACCAATCTAAGCCTAACACTAGATTTGACCAATCTAAGCCTAAAACTAGATTTGACCAATCTAAGCCTAAAACTAGATTTGACCAATCAAAGCCTAAAACTAGATTGGACCAATCTAAGCCTAAAACTAGATTTGACCAATCTAAGCCTAAAACTAGATTTGACCAATTTAAGCCTAAAACTTGATTTGACCAATCAAAGCCTAAAATTAGATTTGACCAATCTAAGCCTAAAACTTGATTTGACCAATCAAAGCCTAAAATTAGATTTGACCAATCTAAGCCTAAAACTAGATTTGACCAATCTAAGCCTAAAACTAGATATTTGGCCAATCTAAGCCTAACACTAGATTTGACCAATCAAAGCCTAAAACTAGATTTGACCAAACTAAGCCTAACACTAGATTTGACCAAACTAAGCCTGAAATTAGATTTGACCAATCTAAGCCTAAAACTAGATTTGACCAATCTAAGCCTAAAACTAGATATTTGGCCAATCTAAGCCTAACACTAGATTTGACCAATCAAAGCCTAAAACTAGATTTGACCAAACTAAGCCTAACACTAGATTTGACCAATCTAAGCCTAAAACTAGATTTGACCAATCTAAGCCTAAAACGAGTATGACCAATCAAAGCCTAAAACTAGATTTGACCAAACTAAGCCTAACACTAGATTTGACCAATCTAAGCCTAAAATTAGATTTGACCAATCTAAGCCTAAAACTATATTTGACCAATCTAAGCCTAAAACTATATTTGACCAATCTGATCCTAAAACAAGATTTGACCAAAGTAAGCCTAACACTAGATTTGACCAATCTCAGTCTAAAACTATATTTGACCAAAGTAAGCCTAACACTAGATTTGACCAATCTAAGCCTAAAACTAGATTTGTCCAATCTAAGCCTAACACTAGATTTGACCAATCTAAGCCTAAAACTATATTTGACCAATCTAAGCCTAACACTAGATTTGACCAATCTAAGCCTAAAACTATATTTGGCCAATCCAAGCCTAAAACTAGATTTGACCAATCAAAGCCTAAAACTAGATTTGACCAATCTAAGCCTAACACTAGATTTGACCAATCTAAGCCTAACACTAGATTTGACCAATCTAAGCCTAACACTAGATTTGACCAATCTAAGCCTAACACTAGATTTGACCAATCTAAGCCTAAAACTAGATTTGACCAATCTAAGCCTAAAACTAGATTTGACCAATCTAAGCCTAAAACTAGATTTGACCAATCTAAGTCTAAAACTAGACTTGACCAATCTAAGGCTAAGACTAGTATGACCAATCTCTCGAGACTCAAATCACTTTACATAGTGAAACCCATTATCTACATTTAAGCTACATTTATACAAGGGAGGAGCCGGACGAAGTCTGGGCTACTCTGCTTAGGCTGCTGTCCCCGCGACCCGACCTCGAATAAGTGGAAGACGATGGATGGATGGATGGATAACGGCAGTGACTAGGATGGCGGAAGCTGGAATCGAACCTGGCACTATCAAGTTGCGTACACGGTTGCTCTACCAACTTTCGAACAATAACATTGATATTATAATAGGGACCGTTTTTAAACTGCTGCCAGGATATGACTCAATTGTGCAAACTATGGAGTATATATATATGAATACTGTACCTGTGAATACAAACCCTGTTTCCATATGAGTTGGGAAATTGTGTTAGATGTAAATATAAACAGAATACAATGATTTTTTTTTCAACCCATATTCAGTTGAATATGCTACAAAGACAACATGTTTGATGTTCAAACTGATAAACATTTTTTTTTTTTGCAAATAATCATTAACTTTAGAATTTGATGCCAGCAACACGTGACAAAGAAGTTGGGAAAGGTGGAAATAAATACTGATAAAGTTGAGGAATGCTCATCAAACACTTATTTGGAACATCCCACAGGTGAACAGGCAAATTGGGAACAGGTGGGTGCCATGATTGGGTATCAAAGTAGATTCCATGAAATGCTCAGTCATTCGCAAACAAGGATGGGGCGAGGGTCACCACTTTGTCAACAAATGCGTGAGCAAATTGTTGAACAGTTCAAGAAAAATCTTTCTCAACCAGCTATTGCAAGGAATTTAGGGATTTCACCATCTACGGTCCGTAATATCATCAAAGGGTTCAGAGAATCTGGAGAAATCACTGCATGTAAGTGACCTTCGATCCCTCAGGCTGGACTGCATCAACAAGCGACATCAGTGTGTAAAGGATATCACCACGTGGGCTCAGGAACACTTCAGAAACCCACTGTCAGTAACTACAGTTGGTCGCTACATCTGTAAGTGCAAGTTAAAACGCTCCTATGCAAGGCGAAAACCGTTTATCAACAACACCCAGAAACGCCGTCGGCTTTGCTGGGCCTGAGCTCATCTAAGATGGACTGATACAAAGTGGAAAAGTGTTCTGTGGTCTGACGAGTCCACATTTCAAATTGTTTTTGGAAACTGTGGACGTCGTGTCCTCCGGACCAAAGAGGAAAATAACCATCCGGATTGTTATAGGCGCAAAGTTGAAAAGCCAGCATTTGTAGGGGGTGTATTAGTGCCCAATACATGGGTAACTTACACATCTGTGAAGGCGCCAATGCTGAAAGGTAAATACAGGTTTTGGAGCAACATATGTTGCCATCAAAGCAACGTTACCATGGACGCCCCTGCTTATTTCAGCAAGACAATGCCAAGCCACGTGTTACATCAAGGTGGCTTCATAGTAAAAGAATGCGGGTACTAGACTGGCCTGCCTGTAGTCCAGACCTGTCTCCCATTGAAAATGTGTGGCGCATTATGAAGCCTAAAATACCACAAGGGAGACCCCCGGACTGTTGAACAACTTAAGCTGTACATCAAGCAAGAATGGGAAAGAATTCCACCTGAGAAGCTTAAAAAATGTGTCTCCTCAGTTCCCTAACGTTTACTGAGTGTTGTTAAAAGGAAAGGCCATGTAACACAGTGGTGAACATGCCCTTTCCCAACTACTTTGTCACGTGTTGCAGCCATGAAATTCTAAGTTAATTATTATTTGAAAAAAAAAAAAAAAAAGTTTATGAGTTTGAACACCAAATATCTTGTCTTTGTAGTGCATTCAATTGTATATGGGTTGAAAAGGATTTGCAAATCATTGTATTCCGTTTATATTTACATCTAACACAATTTCCCAACTCATATGGAAACGAGGTTTGTACATAAACCGGTGACATTCTGAAGTTTCCCTGTTGAAGTGACGAAGGAGAAAGACGGAGCACCATCAAATATCATCTTCACGGGTACAACATTTAGTTGAGATGGGTTGATTTCCATAAAGGGGAATTATATTGCAGAGTCATAGGTAGAATGAAAAGACCTCCTTCTGTCATAAAGCGCACTTCTGTTCTACGGTTATGTCCAGAATAAACAAGACATATCATGTTATCCTTCATAATATCCACCATTAACTTAATAGACTTTAATAATCTTCATCAGTAAGCCGCTTCTAACAGTGAATACTAATATTACAACATTTGTTGATGCATTTTATTAGTAGATTTTTTTTAAACTGAAATGCAAAAAAAAAAAGGTAAGTTGCAATAATTTCACCTCAAAATTTAGTGTATATTACCGTAAATGGAAAAACAGTACTGTTGTTTTTACGGTAAAAAAAACAAAACAGCAGCTCATTTGCCAGAATTTTACTGTAAAATGTACATGTTTTTTTAATGTAAAAAAAAATCCTGCAATTATACAGTAACATTTCGGCACCCGAGCTGCCATTTTTTTTTTAATTTTTTTTTTTTACTGGAAATCAACAACTGTAGTTTTTTCGGTGTATTACTGTAAATGCCAAAATGACACCACAGTTTATTACAGTAAAAAAAAGTACTGTTTTTTTTCATTTAGAGAAAAATGCTGTAAAAACCACAGTAAATCTCACAATTGTACCATGAAATGTATTGCTAGTTTTACATTGCACAATTTGATGGATAACGTGCTTTGAAATCATTATTATTAGTATTTATTTCCATTTTAAAAATGGTTTGAATTAAAGATGTCCGATAATGGCTTTTTGCCAATATCAATATTCCGATATTGACCAAACCCTAATACCGATATCAACCGATACCAATATATACAGTCGTGGAATTAACACATTATTATGCCTAATTTGGACAACCAGGTATGGTGAAGATAAGGTCCTTTTTTTTAAAATAAAAAAATAAAAAATAAGATAAATAAATGAAAAACATTTTCTTGAATAAAAAATAAAGTAAAACAATATAAAAACAGTTACATAGAAAGTAGTAATTAATGAAAATTAGTCAAATTAACTGTTAAAGTTTAGTACTATTAGTGGACCAGCAGCACGCACAATCATGTGTGCTTACGGACTGTATTCCTGCAGACTGTATTGATATATATTGATATATAATGTAGGAACCAGAATATTAATAACAGAAAGAAACAACCCTTTTGTGTGAATGAGTGTAAAGGGGGAGGGAGGTTTTTTGGGTTGGTGTACTAATTGTAAGTGAATCTTGTGTTTTTTATGTTGATTTAATAAAAAAAACAAAAACAAAAAAACAAAAACAAAAAAACGATGCCGATAATAAAAAAACGTATTAAAATTTATGGAGATGCTTAAGGTGTGGTTTAAAAAAGACCACTGGCCACAATGTTGTCATGAAAATGAGATTGCACTGCCCTAAAGTCACCGCAAGATGTCGCACTTACTTTCTCACGAGCTGCTGCAAGCGAACCCTTTCCTCCCAAGAAGTGCGGGGATTTCTCTATAACATGTATTAAAATGCCGCCTTACCGCTGTGGTGGACATAAAGAGTGTTTCCCCGGGCTTTAAGAGCGTTGTGAGTACGAACCCATTTCAGTAGCCGTGTTACGAAGCAAGATGGCGGCGGAGTGGGAGGGGCTTATTCTTGCTAGTTTGGTGCCTGCGAGCTCTTCTTCCAATCTCTGTCGTCAGCAAAGGCGAGCTACCGAGTCAAACCTTTTCACCTTCTGCCGTGCACACGTAAATATTGCTCGTCACACGACGCATGGAGTCAGCAATGGAGGATTATTTCATTTTAAACGCGACCCTTTCGAGCTAGGAGACGAAGCCTCGTCGTGTCACTTTTGAAGCGTTTTCTAGCCTTTTCTTCTTCGCTTTTTACTCATCAAACTTCTTTTTTTACAGCACCAGTCCGTGACCTTCACGTCCTACAACATTACGGAATCTTAAACTCCACTTTTTTTTTGCCTTTTCTTTGATGCGTTGCAAATATGATGACGTCACCGACGCCACTTTTTCCTCAACTTATGGCGGAACACAACTTTGAATTGTTTTGGTAAGACACACACACACACACACACACACACACACACACACACACACACACACACACACACACACACACACACACACACACACACACACACACACACATTCGTACACTCATAAAGCTAAGTAAATCATGTATACAGGGCTTCAATCTAAAGAGATGTTTGAACAATATTTCAGAACAATTGTTACTGTTTGCTTGTGGGGGATCTACGTCTAACTTTGTTACTAACCATTTAACTATGTTACTAACTATTTAACTGTGTTACTAATTATTTAACTGTTAATAACTCTTTAACTGTGTCACTAACTCTTCAACTATGTTACAAACTATGTAACTGTGTTACTAACTGTTAAACTGTTACTAACTCTTTAACTATGGTACTAACTATTTAACTACGTTACTATCTATATAACTATGTTACTATCTATATAACCATGTTACTAATTATTTAACTGTTACTATCTCTAACTATTATAATAACACTTTAACTATGTTACTAACTATTTAACTGTGTTAATAACTCTTTAACGGTGTCACTAACTCTTCAACTATGTTACAAACTATGTGACTGTGTTACTAACTGTTAAACTGTTACTAACTCTTTAACTATGGTACTAACTATTTAACTACGTTACTAACTATTTAACTACGTTGCTATCTATATAACTATGTTACTATCTATATAACCATGTTACTAATTATTTAACTGTTACTATCTCTAACTATTATAATAACACTTTAACTATGTTACTAACTATTTAACTGTGTTACTAATTATTTAACTGTGTTAATAACTCTTTAACTGTGTCACTAACTCTTCAACTATGTTACAAACTATGTGACTGTTACTAACTGTTAAACTGTTACTAACTCTTTAACTATGGTACTAACTATTTAACTACATTACTAACTATTTAACTATGTTACTATCTATATAACTATGTTACTATCTATATAACTATGTTACTAATTATTTAACTGTTACTATCTCTAACTATTATAATAACCATTTATCTATGTTACTAACTATTTAACCGTGTTACTAACTGTTTAACCATGTTACTAACTATTTAACTCTGTTATTTACTCTTTAACTATGTTACTAACTCTTTAACTATGTCACTACTCGTTAACTATGTTACTAACTATTTAACTGTGTTACTATCGCTTTAACTATTATGCTAACTCTTGAACTGTGTCTCTAGTCTTTAACTGTTACTATTTTATTATGGTACTATTTACTATGTTACTAACTTTTTAACTGTGTTACTATCTCTTTAACTATTATACGAACTCTTTAACTGTGTTACTAACTATTTAACTATGTTATTAACTATTTAACTGAGTTAATAACTGTTAAACTATTATACAAACTCTTTAACTATGTTACTAACTCTTTAACTGCGTTACTATTTAACTTTTATACTAAATACTTAACTGTGTTACGAACTCTTTAACTATTTAAACATGTTACTAACTCTTAAATTGTGTTACTAACCCCTTTACTCTGATACTAACTGCTAAACTGTGTTACTAAATCTTCAACTGTGTTACTAACTTATATCTGTTCTTAACTCTGCAACTGTGTTGCTAGCTCTTCAACTGTGTTACTAACTCTTAAAGTCTGTTACTAACTCTCCAACTGTGTTACTAACTCTTAAAGTCTGTTCCCAACTCTTCAACTGTGTTACTAACTCTTAAAGTCTGTTACTAACTTTTCAACTGTTACTAACTCTTGAAGTCTGTTGCTATCTCTTCAACTTTGTTACTAACTCTTAAAGTCTGTTCCTAACTCTGCAATTGTGTTACTAACTCTTAAACTGTGTTACTTACTCTTACAGTCTGCTCCTAACTCTGCAACTGTGTGACTAATTCGTCAACTGTGTTACTAACTCTTAAAGTCTGTTACCAACTCTTCAACTGTGTTACTAACTCTTAAAGTATGTTCCTAACTCTGCAACTGTGTTGCTAACTCTTCAAATGTGTTACTAACTCTTACAGTCTGTTACTATCTCTTCAACTGTGTTCCTAACTCTTCAACTGTGTTCCTAACTCTTCAACAGTGTTAATAACTCTCCAACTGTGTTACTTACTCTTCGACTGTGTTCCTAACTCTTCAACTGTGTTACTAACTCTTAAAGTCTGTTCCTCACTCTGCAACTGTGTTGCTAATGCTGCCACGGTGTTACTGGCTGTGGTCCAGAGTGTGTCAAGTGTGACCACACCACAAGACCAAAGTGATGTCACCAAACGTATCTCCTTGCGACACAACTTTTAGAAAGTTCCTGACGTCTTTTCTAAGATGTATGTCTTGTTATAACTCAGCTGCTTGTCAGAAAGTGTGCCTTTCACACACTCCGTCCAACTGGAGGCCTGACTTGACCGCTGCTTAACGGCCAACGTTATTTGTTATCTACAAAAGTCAACGCTAACTAGACACACACACACACAAAACAAATCCCAATGATCTCATGTCTTAAAGGTTGTTTTGTAAGATTGTCCTGTGGCCCAAGGTGTGCAGAGAGTGAATTT
The DNA here is from genome assembly GCF_033978685.3 of Nerophis lumbriciformis. Classification (NCBI taxonomy): domain Eukaryota; kingdom Metazoa; phylum Chordata; class Actinopteri; order Syngnathiformes; family Syngnathidae; genus Nerophis; species Nerophis lumbriciformis. The sequence goes on from NC_084548.2 coordinate 63,572,628, forward strand.
GTCCTGATCATTTATTCTCAACATGGGTTGGAGCCAACAATTGTAAAAAATAAACCTGCTCAATGTTCCGGACCGATAGTCTTCATGTCCGTGGTACAGCCGAGTCATCGCCAAGTGAATCGTGACGTGGTACACAAAGTAGCCAATCAAGAAGTTTCATTTTGAGAACAAACTCACCCTTCGCTCGTACAGTTGATTGTAAAGTCTCCGTTCACAGTGTCTACATAACTTCCTCCACGGTCTTTTCTTTTTTTACTTGAGGATTTGTCCGTCAAAAATAGTCCCGAAAACCATCACCGATCCCTCCTCTTTCTATATTCAATGTTTTCCTGCTTGTTGCTACGGTGGTTGCTATGTTTCTTCTTCCGTTTTCTTTGATCACATTTGTTCACACGAGATTGTGGGCTTGGAGGACTGGAGTCTGGCTCGGTGTCGGGACAGAATGGTTACGTGTTTGCTGTGTTGATATGATCCTCGCAAACCATACACGGAACCATCAAAGCTGTTTAATGCCTGGTTTTGAAGAGATCAACCATCTCGTCAGATTTACTGTGTACTGAGTGCAACACAATTTGCTGTATTTGGGTTAATATGGTTAATATGAGTATATGGATACATTTAAGTACAACTTTGACATCTGCAATGGCCTTTTCTTGGAAATATCCAAATAGCGTTGAACAGATCCTACGTTCTTAAGCCCACTCATACATTTGGAATCTTCCGTTCAAGATGATTATTATTGTATCGTACAGTGGAGGTATTTGTTTGCCTGCCTTATCTATTTGCTTGAGCTAACTTTCACTGAACTTGGTCAAAGGTCACAGGACAACATGTTCAATGGAGCTTTTTTTATATATTGACAATAAGAGGAACCCCCCCACAAATGAGTCCGGAGCACACCTCTTTCTTCACCTACTGTTTTCAGAACGTTGAGTGTGCACACTGCAGAGCTGTGCACGTTAGCAAGTTATTTAGTTTCTTTCAGACGGATCATTTTACACGCTAAACGCAACCTAGCACTTGAAAAACTGCTCTCACTTTCAGCTCTATTTGAGACACATTCACTGTGTCTGTTTCCACTTGGATTATATTCCACTTTTGTCAAAATGGGCCATTCATGATTGCTTAGTGAGCACATATGGGTATTGGCATTATCCACTCTTGTGTACATGCCAGAAGGGAGAGTCTAAAAGTACACACTGCAAATAACTGCGGTGGCCTAAAAACCTCCTGGTCTAGTTGGAATAATGTGAGTCCATAGCCTGGCTGCTCTATGGTCTGTATACTTTTAGACCTTGTTCTCACTGCAGGTCAACTCCCATGTTTTGTATCAGATCTTTTCATGTCAATGTAAACGGGGCAATTCGGAATTTTTCCAATTTTCTTTATAAATCGGACATGAAGGCGATCCGGCTGTAGTCTAAAAGATCGGGTCGCGTTCATCCGACCGATACGTCATCAAAAAGCGACGAGTGCCAAAATAGAAGGTTTGAAAAATAAATAGTTGACAAATGTCCCACAAACTGTGAGAGTCAAAATGCTTGCCGTCTTCTTTCTTCTCTTGCAAGTGCTAAAATTCAGTTCAGAAAATGTTGACTTTGATTGCACAAAATCCTGGGAATTGTCACAAATGTGCCAGGTCTTAGACTGACTAGAGTGGAAGCCATTTTTACTTGTGTAAGAACTGAAGCCCGTGTGACGCCAGGGGTCAGATTGCGTTCAAATTAGACATCACATTTTTTTCATAATGTTAATGACTAAATAAAAAGACCGGATTTGACCAAAAAAAATCCAGATTGGACACGTAGTCCAGGACCAAACTTGACCTTGAGGAACATGAAATACTTTGTTGTGGTTCCTGGCACGCGTGTGGAAGGCTTTGGTTTATTTTCAAACATGACGCTGTAACCCACATCTCAACAGGTCCCTTAGTCTATTGTGACTGACACTCACTGAAGGTGCAGGCAGTAGAAGAAGAACACAGAAGCTGACATTTTTTTTTGATAAAAGCAGAAAAGTGCAAAGGAGGGAAGGAACTGGTAGTTGAACATTTTGTGTGAAAACTGCAATCATCTTGCCTTGCCAGTGAGTCAAGTTCTTGCTGCGGTTGTTTGACTTCACGTTCATCAGTAGCAAGTGAGAGTGTTGGGTAAATTGTTGTATTTTCCCCAATGCTCTTAAAGGGGAACATTATCACAATTTCAGAATGGTTAAAACCATTAAAAATCAGTTCCCAGTGGCTTATTATATTTTTCAAAGTTTTTTTCAAAATTTTACCCATCACGCAATATCCCTAAAAAAAGCTTCAAAGTGCCTGATTTTAACCATCGTTATATACACCCGTCCATTTTCCTGTGACGTCACATAGTGAAGCCAACACAAACAAACATGGCGGAAAGAACAGTAAGCTATAGCGACATTAGCTCGGATTCAGACTCGGATTTCAGCGGCTTAAGCGATTCAACAGATTACGAATGTATTGAAACGGATGGTTGTAGTGTGGAGGCAGGTAGCGAAAACGAAATTTAAGAAGAAACTGAAGCTATTGAGCCATATCGGTTTGAACCGTATGCAAGCGAAAACGACGAAAACGACACGACAGCCAGCGACACGGGAGAAAGCGAGGACGAATTCGGCAATCGCCTTCTAACCAACGATTGGTATGTGTTTGTTTGGCATTAAAGGAAACTCACAACTATGAACTAGGTTTACAGCATATGAAATACATTTGGCAACAACATGCACTTTGAGAGTGCAGACAGCCCAATTTTCAGCAATTAATATATTCTGTAGACATACCCTCATCCGCGCTCTTTTCCTGAAAGCTGATCTGTCCAGTTTTGGAGTTGATGTCAGCAGGCCAGGGAAGCTAGGGTCGATAGGGGGTTTAGCTCGCTCGTCTGCGGGAACAAACTGCCGCCATTGCTTGCCGTGCTACCGAGGTCCTTTGTCCCTGAATTGCTCACACACTCCGGCAGATTCAATGGGGGTCTGGCGGCAGATTTCTTTGACTTTATCGTTGGAAATGCATCTGCTTTGAGTGTCGCAGGATATCCACACATTCTTGCCATCTCTGTCGTAGCATAGCTTTCGTCGGTAAAGTGTGCGGAACAAACGTCCAATTTCTTGCCACTTTCGCATCTTTGGGCCACTGGTGCAACTTGAATCCGTCCCTGTTCGTGTTGTTACACCCTCCGACAACACACCGACGAGGCATGATGTCTCCAAGGTACGGAAAACAGTCGAAAAAAACGGAAAATAACAGAGCTGATTTGACTCAGTGTTTGAGAAAATGGCGGATTGCTTCCCGATGTGACGCCACGTTGTGACGTCATCGCTCCGAGAGCGAATAATAGAAAGGCGTTTAATTCGCCAAAATTCACCCATTTAGAGTTCGGAAATCGGTTAAAAAATATATGGTATATATTGACGCTTACATAGGTCTGGTGATAATGTTCCCCTTTAACATCAGTCTACTTGTTGGAACTGTGACGTCAACAAAACCCACCCTCAGTCCAAAAGCCCAGAACCATTTCTCCAAGATCACCCGTCACATTCGACTGACATTCCCTGATCAACTTGGAGGACAAGGCACCAATAATGTCAATTAGAAATTAGCGGGGAATAACAAGTTCCTGCAAAGGTTGTTTTCTGCTTGGATGTGGACATGCTGACATGTTTTTTTTTAGTTCACAAACTTTCTAAAGGTTCAATCGACAGACAGAGTAACGCACTCCATTTGTCTTCAGTTTTCAAGGTCCAAGTACCGGTAATAAAGATGTCGTCGTGCATGCACACACATCTCATCTATTTTCCTGCACTGCAACTAGTTCTGTATGATGCCCCTCTTTCCACTTCCTGACAGTGTTCCTCACAAATGGGCTTCTGCTGTATGTAAATTCACTTTTTAAACCAGATCCAGACCTGGAAGTGGTTCATCAAAGTTTGAGTTTGTATCACATCCAAATAAATGTGCGGGATTTATTTTCATTTGACTTTCTTCTGTGAAGCAACACCATAACGCTTCTTTGGATTTGAGTCTCCTGATAGGAGTGTGACTGGTGGTCTGTCCTGGTAGGTTGAGCCTGCTTTGAACCGGATCTGTCCAGGGTCTATGTAACCTCTCGCCCAATGCCTGGTGAGGGGCCCCATTTGAAACGCTTCATGGATCATTTTCACACGTAAAAGTTGTTGTGATCATAGCATCGAGGAACACCGCACCAGATCCACTCAGGAATGTTGTGAAGCAGCAATGTAAATGCAAACCACGATGCTATCAGTCAGTACCAACCAACATGTCTAAAACTTGAATGTTTGCTTAGAAGAATTAAGGCTAGGAAGATGCCAGTGCTGCAAAATAAAGGGCCAGAGATCTACTTGTCGGTTATTTGGATACACATTGGAGTCTTTAGGCAGTCCCCCTCCCCTCCAGAGGACAGACAACTAATGTAGTATTGATTAAGTCAGCTGATGATGTGAGCTTTTAGCGCATTCAAAGTTTGCGTATGCTTCATTTTTTCCAGACCATCGAGAGCACTTGGCTTTACTAATGGAGCACCTCCAGGGAGCGTGGAAGACCCTGAGCAACGGCTTTGGAATGAAGGACTCTGCTTTCGAAGGTCCGTGCCTTTCACCGACTATGGTCCAGGGATTTTCCTGCCAGCGGCGCTCCTCAGATGACAGCAAGATACCCGACTCAAAGGCTAGCAGCACCATCCGAGTCTACCTCCCAAACCATCAGCGCACTGTGGTAAGCCCATTCTGTCATGCATAGGAACACTCCCGCTGACTATGGAGCCATGCTACCAGACCAAAGAAGTAGCAAGTACTCTATCTTCCTCAGGTAAATGTACGGCCAGGTATGACTCTGCAGAGCTGCCTGATTAAAGCCTTGATGGTGCGAGGCCTGCAACCTCAGTGTTGTGCAGTTTTCCGGCTGCATCCTGGGCAGAGGAGGTGAGTGGACATCATGAAGTACTTCCTGCTCTGGTCTTATTCCGTCACCGCAGTAGAGCCTTCTACTCTTTTTGTACAGCAAAAAGCTACGGATGGATTGGAATACCGACTCCAACTCCCTGATCGGGGAAGAGTTGTTGGTCGAGGTTTTGGACCACGTTCCTCTGACCACGCATAATTTTGTAAGTTTCTACACTCACGTTCAAGTGTCTCCAACTAAGAATTAAGTCTTCTTTCATCTTGTGTCTTAGGTGCGGAAGACATATCTAAAGCTAGCGTTCTGTGACATTTGCCAGAAGTTTCTTTTGAACGGTTTTCGTTGCCAAACGTGCGGCTACAAGTTCCATGAGCACTGCAGCACCAAAGTACCCACCATGTGCGTGGACTGGAGTAATATTCGACAACTCCTGTAGGTTCAGGCGCTGGTACAAGTCAAGAAAATGCTTCATTTCAAAGTGGAGTGACTCTTGTGTTTCTTCTCTCAGTTTGTACCCAACCCCTGGCGAGAGTGGCGCCCCGTCACTGCCCCCGCTGACGTCTCGGAGGATGAGAGAATCTCTAACTCGCTTTCCAAGGTATTGATCCTGTCTATGATGTAAACATGTCATAATTTAGTCATTTAGTACTTCAATGAGCGGTATGTCGTCATTTAGACATGAATCCGTTATCGGCGGCATAATTTGGCATTTTGACGTACAGTATGTCGGTATCGACCTCTTTTTACCGGTATTGTTGCGCGCGACCAGTCTTCCTCTCAGGGAATATAACATACTGGTCACTCCCAGGTTCTTTTTGTTGACATATATGTTGAGTAAAAAGGACCACCGAGACAGAATAGTACTTGGCCAAGTTTTACTAAAGCTTTAGGAGACCAGCCCTTACGACGCAACAACAGCATCGCCAAGAGAGAGGTCTAAAAAATAAGACAAAAGAAGTTAACTCTTATAGTGAGAAGGCAGCCCCCCTTACAGAGAGGGATGCACCTGCTGATAAGAAGAGGGACCGTGTCCTTTACGGAACGGAACTGGCTCAAACCTCCCTTTTGAGGAGTGATTCATCATGTTTGTGCAAGACACTGGACGCTCGAGGACCAAATATGGAAATTGACAACGGAAGTATACCGGCCGCACGAACATCTCCAGAGCGGAAAAGTACCAATAGCATGATCACACAGTACAATGTTATACTAAAGCATCAAAGTGTATCAAAAATATATGCATTCTCCACACAGTATGTGTCTTTTTTTGAACAACTACAAGAGAAGTACACCAACAGATGCACCCTATACACATTTGATACCAGTGATTAGTATTTAAAAAGGAAATAATTAGTCTAGTAGATAGTAATAAACGCAGTACTCACGCGACAACTGTGGGTGCAGTGGAACCTCCATTTTAGAGACAACACTTCCTGTAAAACTGTCAGAGTATGTTGGTGACGAACCCCAAGATGCAGAGATGACAGGCTTTGTCCAGGAAAACATGATTTAATTTACCACTATAGCAAAAAAAAAAACAAAAGGGTACAAACAAAAGGCGCGCACAAGGCGGAGAACAAACTTGGCTATGAACTAAAATAGCACAAAGGCTAACTGTCGACAAGAAACAAAAACACTTACTGTGACACGAAGGAACTATGACATGAGCAGAGTGAACAAAAGTAGACAGAGCTACAACGACAAGTATTATGACAGGTAGTAGTGACATCGACAATGATAATAATCCAGCACTGACTGGAGGGGAAGGCAGGTTTAAATAGCAGCTGGCTGATTGACACCAGGTGTGGCCAGGTGCCAATCAGCCACAGCTGAGGGGAAGCAGCACTCAGGGAGACAATCAGGAAATAGATAAATAAAAGCGCTGACAGAAAACTAAGACAAACGCAGAGGAAAAACTAAAACACAGTCAAACTGTCAGGGACAAGCCTGACAAAAACGCCATTTTTGAAGAGGCGGGCCGACGGCGTCACTTTCTGTTTACATCTTGTGATGAGTGAACGACTACAGTGGCGCCAATGGCACATGGACTGGCTCCCAAATATGGAAGAAACTAGTCCGCAATAGCAGCCTTGGTCATTTACATGCTTGCCGACTTTGCCGAAGGAGTTTACTAACTTCGCAAGGGGGGAGAGAAAGTAAAAGAGCAGGGGGAAAAGTTGTTGCTAGTGTAGCTAAACGAGAAGCAGCTAGCCGGCGATAGCGTTTTTGAGGCTATCATTTGAGAAAAGGCTGGCCATTTATGTTTATATTTATTATTATATATGGAGACTTGATGTCTAAAAGTGAGCGTGAAAAACAGTTAAAAGCGGACAGGAAAAGTTTCAAAAGTAAGGCCAGTCTTTCACAGCATGGGTGCAGCATGGCCGCGCAGACTAAGCTGCCGCTTCAAGGATTTTATCGGCGAAGATTTTTTTTTAACCTATTTTTTTAACTGAGATAAGACCATATTTTTGTGGAAAATATGCCAGAGGGGACCTTTATTACAGCGAAGGAGAATGCAATACCAAAACACAAGGCACATAAACAATTATCAGAAATGTAGCTAATATTACATACAGATAATGTGTCATGAAACAAAAAGTAAGTAAAGGAAATTAAATTACCTCAAATATATCTACAAACGAGGCATAAGATGCAATATGTACATACAGCTAGCTTAAATAGCATATTAGCATGGTTTAGCTTGCAGTCATGCAGTGACCATATATTCTTGATTAGCACTCCATAGCAAGTCAATAACACCAACAAAGCTCACCTTTGTGCATTCACACACAGTATAAAACGTTTGGTGGACAAAATGAGACAAAGAAGAAGTGGCATAAAACACGTCTTTCTGTGGCAGCGTCGGAGAACGTTATACATGTAAACAAACTGTCGAGTCAAAGTCCACACAATGGTGAGTTCAAGGGCCGCTGAAAATAGTAGGATAAAACGGATCACACCAAATACTCTCATCAGTGAAGCACAAACATATTAAACAGCAGGCTTTCTAACAATTAGGAAGGTTTGTGTCATGTGTGTCCTCCTACAGAAACCATATTAAAACAAAAAACATTTTTTTTCCATTTCCATACATTTTTGAAAAAGCTCCATGGAGCCACCAGGGCGCCATAGCGCCGCTAAAGAGCCGCATGTGGCTCCAGAGCCGCGGGTTGCTGACCCCCGTCTTAGACACTCATAATAAAGGTGTTTGATGTTTTTTGCTGACAAATTAAACACAACATCAAACATTATGTCTTACCTTTCCTAAAAATACTGTTAAAAAACAACTTAAAGCCTTGTCCAGATGTTTACTGACATAATATTCATCTTTAAATAACTTTTACTGCGAACTCATTATCGACCTCCTTGACTGCTAATAATCGTTATCTGTATCGGCCCTGACGTCTATCATGGTTCTGTTCTGTGATGGTGTTGGCTAGAATGTGCTGCATCAGCATATTTATCTGTCACTTCTTTGTCGCGCTTGCGTGGAAGGCGGTGTCGTCGTGTTGCGCTTACCAAAGAGCCTTAATCACAATTCACCTCAATCCTGTTTTTAATGACGTCCTGGGCTTTGCAGGAGCTTAGCGGTCCAAGGTAACAAGAGATGTGTTGTTTGAAAGGGTTTCAAATGACCACATTCACACTCAAGAGCAAGTTGTGCACTTTGACATGAGTGGGACCGGGTCTCAAACGTCCAAGGGACAAACCCTAGACAGGAGTGAAGACCAGTCTCAAACATCTAAGGGACAAACACTAGACAGGAGTGGAGACCCGTGTCTATCACATTCAAAGGACAAACACGAGGCAGGAGTGGAGACCAGTCTCAAACATCCAGGAGACAAAACACTAGACAGGAGTGGAGACCAGTCTCAAACATCCAAGGGACAAACACTAGACAAGAGTGGAGACCTGTGTCTAACACATTCAAGGGATAAACACAAGACAGGAGTGGAGACCGATCTCAAACATCCAAGAGACAAACACTAGACAGGACCAGGACTGGAGACCAGTCTCAAACATCCAAGGGACAAACACTAGACAGGAGTGGAGACCAGTCTCAAATATCCAAGGGACAAACACTAGACAGGAGTGGAGACCAGTCTCAAACGTCCAAGGGACAAACACTAGACAGGAGTGGAGACCAGTCTCAAACATCCAAGGGACAAACACTAGACAGGAGTGGAGACCAGTCTCAAACATCCAAGGGACAAACACTAGACAGGAGTGGAGACCTGTGTCTAACATATCCAAGAGACAAACACTAGACAGGAGTGGAGACCGGTCTCAAACATCCAAGAGACAAACACTAGACAGGAGTGGAGACCAGTCTCAAACATCCGAGGGACAAACACTAGACAGGACCAAGGGACAAACACTAGACAGGAGTGAAGACCAGTCTCAAACATCTAAGGGACAAACACTAGACAGGACCGGAGACCAGTCTCAAACATCCAAGGGAAAAGCACTAGACAGGAGTGGAGACCAGTCTCAAACATCCAAGGGACAAACACTAGACAGGAGTGAAGACCAGTCTCAAACATTTAAGGGACAAACATGAGACAGGAGTGGAGACCAGTCTCAAACATCCAAGGGACAAACACTAGACAGGAGTGGAGACCAGTCTCAAACATCCAAGGGACAAACACTAGACAGGAGTGGAGACCAGTCTCAAACATCCAAGGGACAAACACTAGACAGGACCAAGGGACAAACACTAGACATGAGTGGAGACCCGTCTCAAACATCCAAGGGACAAACACTAGACAGGAGTGGAGACCAGTCTCAAACATCCAAGGGACAAACACTAGACAGGACCAAGGGACAAACACTACACAGGAGTGAAGACCAGTCTCAAACATCTAAGGGACAAACACTAGACAAGAGTGGAGACCTGTTTCTAACACATTTAAGGTACAAACACTAGACATGAGTGGAGACCCGTCTCAAACATCCAAGGGACAAGCACTAGACAAGAGTGGAGACCTGTTTCTAACACATTTAAGGGACAAACACTAGACATGAGTGGAGACTCGTCTCAAACATCCAAGGGACAAGCACTAGACAGGAGTGGAGACCGGTCTCAAACATCCAAGGGACAAACACGAGACAGGAGTGGAGACCAAGGAATGATGCTGTTCCTCTCTCAGGCATCATTTCAACACCAATTGTTTCCTCTTCCCCTTCACTGTAAAAGTCGAAATGTTTTTATTGTCCGGCACCCCAAAGCAAACCCATTTTTTCAGACTTTCAGGATTTTCTAAAGACACGCCAAGTGTCAGTCAAAGCCCTGAAGTGGTTAGTCCAGTTTTGTGTAGTCCAGTTCCACACACAACACTGCTGACTCTGCAACTCTCGGATCACACTCAAGTGACAAACTTTGTACATTTCATTCACTTTAATAATAATGTAATATACAGTACATTAATAACAACTGTTCAGTCGTGGTCAAAAGTGTACATACACTTGCAAAGGACATGTTGCATGGCTGTCTTGAGTTTCCAATCATTTTACAACTCTTATTTTTTTGTGATAGAGTGATTGGAGCACATACTTGTCGGTCACAAAAAACATTCATGAAGTTTGGTTCTTTTATGAATTTATTATGGGTCTACTGAAAATGTGAGCAAATCTGCTGGGTCAAAAGTATACATACAGCAATGTTAATATTTGGTTACATGTCCCTTGGCAAGTTTCACTGCAATAAGGCACTTTTGGTAGCCATCCACAAGCTTCTGGCAAGCTTCTGGTTGAGTTTTTGACCACTTCGCTTGACAATATTGGTGCAGTTCAGCTAAATGTTTTGGTTTTCTGACATGGACTTGTTTCTTCAGCATTGTCCACATGTCAGGACTTAGGGAAGGTCATTCTAAAACCTTAATTCTAGGCTGATTTAGCCATTCCTTTACCACTTTTGACGTGTGTTTGGGGTCATTGTCCTGTTGGAACACCCAAATGCGCCCAAGACCCAACCTCCGGGCTGATGATTTTAGGTTGTCCTGAAGAATTGTCCCATTTACTCTCTGTAAAGCACCAGTTCCATTGGCAGCAAAACAAGCCCAGAGCATAATACTACCACCACCATGCTTGACGGGAGGAATGGTGTTCCTGGGATTAAAGGCCTCACCTTTTCTCCTCCAAACAGATTGCTGGGTATAGTGGCCAAACAGCTCCATTTTTGTTCACATGGACAAAGATAAGACCTTCTGGAGGAAAGTTCTGTGGTCAGATGAAACAAAAATGGAGCTGTTTGACCACAATACCCAGCAATATGTTTGGAGGAGAAAAAGGTGAGGCTTTTAATCCCAGGAACACCATTCCTCCCGTCAAGCATGGTGGTGGTAGTATTGTGCTCTGGGCCTGTTTTGCTGCCAATGGAACTGGTGCTTTACAGAGAGTAAATGGGACAATGGAAAAGGAGGATAACCTCCAAATTCTTCAGGACAACCTAAAATCATGATATGTAAACTTTTGATCGCGACTGTAAACATTTTTAAGACATTTAACTGACTTAATATTAATATTTGCATGATGTGATGTAATAAATACAAACAGTTGTGAGTCTTCATCTTCCACTGTCTCTGTCCTTCCAAGCTCCGCCCACAGGTATTCGACGCCCCACCCCTTCAACTATGCCACGCCCTATTCGCCCACGGGTGGCGGTCTGTCCCAAAGGCAGCGCTCCTCTTCCACGCCAAATGTGCACGTGGTCAGTACCACCCTGCCTGTGGACAGCAGTGTTATCGAGGTAAGGAGCTTCTGAAATATGTCCTGGTCCTCACAGAGACCTGTCCAACATTCTACATCCTGTCCAACATTCTACATCCTATCCAACATTTTGCTTCCTGCATAACATTCTACTTCCTGTCCAACATTCTACTTCCTATCCAACATTTTAGATCCTATCAAACATTTTACTTCCCTTCCAACATTCTACTTCCTGTCCAACATTCTACATCTTATCAAACATTCTACATCCTATCCAACATTTTACTTCCTGCCTAACATTCTACTTCCTGTCAAACATTCTACTTCCTATCCAACATTTTAGATCCTATCAAACATTTTACTTCCCTTCCAACATTCTACTTCCTGTCCAACATTGTACATCTTATCAAACATTGTACTTCCCTTCCAACATTCTACTTCCTGTCCTACATTCTACTTCCTGTCCAACATTCTACTTCCCTTCCAACATTCTACTTCCTGTCCTACATTCTACTTCCTGTCCAACATTCTACTTCCCTTCCAACATTCTACTTCCTGTCAAACATTCTACATCCTGTCCAACATTCTATATCTTGTCAAACATTCTACTTTCTGTCCAACACTTAATTTCCTGTCCAACATTCTACATCCTGTCCAATATTCTACATCCTGTCCAACATTCTACTTCCTGTCCAACATTCTACATCCTATCAAACATTCTACTTCCCTTCCAACATTCTACTTCCTGTACAACATTCTACTTCCTGTCCAACATTCTACATCCTATCAAACATTCTACTTCCCTTCCAACATTATACTTCCTGTCCAACATTCTACTTCCTGTCCAACATTCTACATCCTATCAAACATTCTACTTCCCTTCCAACATTCTACTTCCTGTCCAACATTCTACTTCCTGTCCAACATTCTACTTTCTGTCCAACACTTAATTCCTGTCCAACATTCTACATCCTGTCCAACATTCTACAACCTGTCCAACATTATACTTCCTGTCCAACATTCTACATCCTATCAAACATTCTACTTCCCTTCCAACATTCTACTTCCTGTCCAACATTCTACTTCCTGTCCAACATTCTACATCCTATCAAACATTCTACTTCCCTTCCAACATTCTACTTCCTGTCCAACATTCTACTTCCTGTGCAACATTCTACATCCTGTCCAACATTCTACTTCCTGTCCTACATTCTACTTCCTGTCCAACATTCTACTTCCCTTCCAACATTCTACTTCCTGTCCTAAATTCTACTTCCTGTCCAACATTCTACATCCTGTCCAACATTCTACTTCCTGTCCAACATTCTACATCCTATCAAACATTCTACTTCCCTTCCAACATTCTACTTCCTGTACAACATTCTACTTCCTGTCCAACATTCTACATCCTATCAAACATTCTACTTCCCTTCCAACATTATACTTCCTGTCCAACATTCTACTTCCTGTCCAACATTCTACATCCTATCAAACATTCTACTTCCCTTCCAACATTCTACTTCCTGTCCAACATTCTACTTCCTGTCCAACATTCTACTTTCTGTCCAACACTTAATTCCTGTCCAACATTCTACATCCTGTCCAACATTCTACAACCTGTCCAACATTATACTTCCTGTCCAACATTCTACATCCTATCAAACATTCTACTTCCCTTCCAACATTCTACTTCCTGTCCAACATTCTACTTCCTGTCCAACATTCTACATCCTATCAAACATTCTACTTCCCTTCCAACATTCTACTTCCTGTCCAACATTCTACTTCCTGTGCAACATTCTACATCCTGTCCAACATTCTACTTCCTGTCCTACATTCTACTTCCTGTCCAACATTCTACTTCCCTTCCAACATTCTACTTCCTGTCCTAAATTCTACTTCCTGTCCAACATTCTACTTCCCTTCCAACATTCTACTTCCTGTCCTACATTCTACTTCCTGTCCAACATTCTACTTCTCTTCCAACATTCTACTTCCTGTCAAACATTCTACATCCTGTCCAACATTCTACTTCTTGTCAAAATTCTACTTCCTGTCCAACATTTTACATCCTGTCCAAAATTCTACTTCCTGTCCAACATTGTACTTTCTGTCCAACATTCTACTTCCTGTCCAACATTCTACATCCTGTCAAACATTCTACTTCCTGTCCAACATTCTACTTCCTGTCCAACATTCTACTTTCTGTCCAACACTTAACTTCCTGTCCAACATTCTACATCCTATCTAACATTCTACATCCTGTACAACATTCTACTTCCTGTCCAACATTCTACATCCTGTCAAACATTCTACTTCCTGTCCAACATTCTACTTCCTGTCCAACATTCTACTTTCTGTCCAACACTTAACTTCCTGTCCAACATTCTACATCCTATCTAACATTCTACATCCTGTACAACATTCTACTTCCTGTACAACATTCTACTTCCTGTCCAACATTCTACATCCTATCAAACATTCTACTTCCCTTCCAACATTATACTTCCTGTCCAACATTCTACTTCCTGTCCAACATTCTACATCCTATCAAACATTCTACTTCCCTTCCAACATTCTACTTCCTGTCCAACATTCTACTTCCTGTCCAACATTCTACTTTCTGTCCAACACTTAATTCCTGTCCAACATTCTACATCCTGTCCAACATTCTACAACCTGTCCAACATTATACTTCCTGTCCAACATTCTACATCCTATCAAACATTCTACTTCCCTTCCAACATTCTACTTCCTGTCCAACATTCTACTTCCTGTCCAACATTCTACATCCTATCAAACATTCTACTTCCCTTCCAACATTCTACTTCCTGTCCAACATTCTACTTCCTGTGCAACATTCTACATCCTGTCCAACATTCTACTTCCTGTCCTACATTCTACTTCCTGTCCAACATTCTACTTCCCTTCCAACATTCTACTTCCTGTCCTAAATTCTACTTCCTGTCCAACATTCTACTTCCCTTCCAACATTCTACTTCCTGTCCTACATTCTACTTCCCGTCCAACATTCTACTTCTCTTCCAATATTCTACTTCCTGTCAAACATTCTACATCCTGTCCAACATTCTACTTCTTGTCAAAATTCTACTTCCTGTCCAACATTTTACATCCTGTCCAAAATTCTACTTCCTGTCCAACATTCTACTTTCTGTCCAACATTCTACTTCCTGTCCAACATTCTACATCCTGTCAAACATTCTACTTCCTGTCCAACATTCTACTTCCTGTCCAACATTCTACTTTCTGTCCAACACTTAATTCCTGTCCAACATTCTACATCCTGTCCAACATTCTACAACCTGTCCAACATTATACTTCCTGTCCAAAATTCTACATCCTATCAAACATTCTACTTCCCTTCCAACATTCTACTTCCTGTCCAACATTCTACTTCCTGTCCAACATTCTACATCCTATCAAACATTCTACTTCCCTTCCAACATTCTACTTCCTGTCCAACATTCTACTTCCTGTCCAACATTCTACATCCTGTCCAACATTCTACTTCCTGTCCTACATTCTACTTCCTGTCCAACATTCTACTTCCCTTCCATCATTCTACTTCCTGTCCAAAATTCTACTTCCTGTCCAACATTCTACTTCCCTTCCAACATTCTACTTCCTGTCCTACATTCTACTTCCTGTCCAACATTCTACTTCTCTTCCAACATTCTACTTCCTGTCAAACATTCTACATCCTGTCCAACATTCTACTTCTTGTCAAAATTCTACTTCCTGTCCAACATTATACTTCCTGTCCAAAATTCTACATCCTATCAAACATTCTACTTCCCTTCCAACATTCTACTTCCTGTCCAACATTCTACTTCCTGTCCAACATTCTACATCCTATCAAACATTCTACTTCCCTTCCAACATTCTACTTCCTGTCCAACATTCTACTTCCTGTGCAACATTCTACATCCTGTCCAACATTCTACTTCCTGTCCTACATTCTACTTCCTGTCCAACATTCTACTTCCCTTCCAACATTCTACTTCCTGTCCTAAATTCTACTTCCTGTCCAACATTCTACATCCTGTCCAACATTCTACTTCCTGTCCAACATTCTACATCCTATCAAACATTCTACTTCCCTTCCAACATTCTACTTCCTGTACAACATTCTACTTCCTGTCCAACATTCTACATCCTATCAAACATTCTACTTCCCTTCCAACATTATACTTCCTGTCCAACATTCTACTTCCTGTCCAACATTCTACATCCTATCAAACATTCTACTTCCCTTCCAACATTCTACTTCCTGTCCAACATTCTACTTCCTGTCCAACATTCTACTTTCTGTCCAACACTTAATTCCTGTCCAACATTCTACATCCTGTCCAACATTCTACAACCTGTCCAACATTATACTTCCTGTCCAACATTCTACATCCTATCAAACATTCTACTTCCCTTCCAACATTCTACTTCCTGTCCAACATTCTACTTCCTGTCCAACATTCTACATCCTATCAAACATTCTACTTCCCTTCCAACATTCTACTTCCTGTCCAACATTCTACTTCCTGTGCAACATTCTACATCCTGTCCAACATTCTACTTCCTGTCCTACATTCTACTTCCTGTCCAACATTCTACTTCCCTTCCAACATTCTACTTCCTGTCCTAAATTCTACTTCCTGTCCAACATTCTACTTCCCTTCCAACATTCTACTTCCTGTCCTACATTCTACTTCCTGTCCAACATTCTACTTCTCTTCCAACATTCTACTTCCTGTCAAACATTCTACATCCTGTCCAACATTCTACTTCTTGTCAAAATTCTACTTCCTGTCCAACATTTTACATCCTGTCCAAAATTCTACTTCCTGTCCAACATTGTACTTTCTGTCCAACATTCTACTTCCTGTCCAACATTCTACATCCTGTCAAACATTCTACTTCCTGTCCAACATTCTACTTCCTGTCCAACATTCTACTTTCTGTCCAACACTTAACTTCCTGTCCAACATTCTACATCCTATCTAACATTCTACATCCTGTACAACATTCTACTTCCTGTCCAACATTCTACATCCTGTCAAACATTCTACTTCCTGTCCAACATTCTACTTCCTGTCCAACATTCTACTTTCTGTCCAACACTTAACTTCCTGTCCAACATTCTACATCCTATCTAACATTCTACATCCTGTACAACATTCTACTTCCTGTACAACATTCTACTTCCTGTCCAACATTCTACATCCTATCAAACATTCTACTTCCCTTCCAACATTATACTTCCTGTCCAACATTCTACTTCCTGTCCAACATTCTACATCCTATCAAACATTCTACTTCCCTTCCAACATTCTACTTCCTGTCCAACATTCTACTTCCTGTCCAACATTCTACTTTCTGTCCAACACTTAATTCCTGTCCAACATTCTACATCCTGTCCAACATTCTACAACCTGTCCAACATTATACTTCCTGTCCAACATTCTACATCCTATCAAACATTCTACTTCCCTTCCAACATTCTACTTCCTGTCCAACATTCTACTTCCTGTCCAACATTCTACATCCTATCAAACATTCTACTTCCCTTCCAACATTCTACTTCCTGTCCAACATTCTACTTCCTGTCCAACATTCTACATCCTGTCCAACATTCTACTTCCTGTCCTACATTCTACTTCCTGTCCAACATTCTACTTCCCTTCCATCATTCTACTTCCTGTCCAAAATTCTACTTCCTGTCCAACATTCTACTTCCCTTCCAACATTCTACTTCCTGTCCTACATTCTACTTCCTGTCCAACATTCTACTTCTCTTCCAACATTCTACTTCCTGTCAAACATTCTACATCCTGTCCAACATTCTACTTCTTGTCAAAATTCTACTTCCTGTCCAACATTTTACATCCTGTCCAAAATTCTACTTCCTGTCCAACATTCTACTTTCTGTCCAACATTCTACTTCCTGTCCAACATTCTACATCCTGTCAAACATTCTACTTCCTGTCCAACATTCTACTTCCTGTCCAACATTCTACTTTCTGTCCAACACTTAACTTCCTGTCCAACATTCTACATCCTATCTAACATTCTACATCCTGTACAACATTCTACTTCCTGTCCAACATTCTACATCCTATCAAACATTCTACAACCTGTCCAACATTATACTTCCTGTCCAACATTCTACTTCCTGTCCAACATTCTACATCCTATCAAACATTCTACTTCCCTTCCAACATTTTACTTCCTGTCTAACATTCTACTTCCTGTCCAACATTCTACATCCTGTCCAACATTCTACTTCCTGTCCAACATTCTACTTCCTGTCCAACATTTTACATCCTGTCCAACATTCTACTTCCTGTCCAACATTCTACTTTCTGTCCAACACTTAATTTCCTGTTCAACATTCGACATTCTGTCCAACATTCTACTTCCTGTCCGCAACATTCTACATCCTGTCCAACATTCTACTTCCTGTCCAACATTCTACTTCTTGTCCAGCATTCTACTTTCTGTCCAACACTTAACTTCCTGTCCAACATTCTACTTCCTGTCCAACATTCTACTTCCTGTCCAAGTCAGGTGGATGAGGCAGGGCTGTATTTGTGAAATGAACATGGTTTCTTCTTGTTCCCTCCTGTTGTCTTCTTCCCTTCCTCACCTTTTCCTCTTCTCCCTGTCGCTGTGGTCGCCCCCTGCTGGGGAGTAGCTAGACTGCCCGAGCACCTTACCCACGTCCTGGCGCCGTAGATTGTGCCTGAAGAGGAGAGTAGGTATTGTCCACTTCTGCCAGTCTTTTGTTGACACCTCATCCCAGAGTCCAGAGCAGGTTAGAGGTGGTCACGTGTTGTGGCGAGCATGCTAACTCGCAGGCTAAGTGCTTCCCATCAACCTTGCACATTGTCATGGCTCTTTTTTTCTTCCCAGGATGCAATGCGGGATCACAGCTCGGGTAAGTTTGTTTGTCTTTTCACGGCCGAGTCCTTCCTTCTGATGACGTCGCTTGCCTTCTTGCCACAGCGGGGAGTTCCCCCGACCACAGTCCCACAGGCTGGGCCCAGAGCAAAGCACCTGCGCCCGCTCAGCGCCAGCGGGACACCTCCTTCAACTCTCAGGACAAGAACAAAATTGTACGTTGTGTGCACCTGTGTGTACGTGTGTTATGTGTGTAAGTGCTTCATTGTGCATGCGTTTGCTTCATGACGCTTAACTTGTGTGTTGAATAACATGTGTGTGTGTGTTTAGTAACATGCGTGTGTGTGTTTAGTAACATGTGTGTGTGTGTGTGTGTGTTTAGTAACATACGTGTGTGTGTTTAGTAACATGCGTGTTTGTGTGTGTTTAGTAACGTGTGTGTCTGTGTGTGTTTAGTAACATAAATGTGTGTTTAGTAACATGCGTGTGTGTGTTTAGTAACATGTGTGTGTGTTTAGTAACATACGTGTGTGTGTTTAGTAACATGCGTGTGTGTGTGTGTTTAGTAAAATGTGTGTGTGTGTGTTTAGTAACATGCGTGTTTGTGTGTGTGTTTAGTAACATGCGTGTGTGTGTGTGTTTACTAACATGCGTGTGTGTGTGTGTTTAATAACATGCGTGTGTGTGTTTAGTAACATGCATGTGTGTGTTTAGTAACATGTGTGTGTGTGTGTTTAGTTACATACGTGTGTGTGTGTGTTTAGTAACATGCGTGTGGTGTGTTTAATAACATGTGTGTGTGTGTGTTTAGTAACATATGTGTGTGTGTGTTTAGTAACATGCATGTGTGTGTGTGTTTAGTAACATACGTGTGTGTGTGTTTAGTAACATGTGTGTGTGCGTGTGTTTAGTAACATGCGTGTGTGTGTGTTTAGTGACATACGTGTGTGTGTGTGTGTGTGTGTTTAGTAACATGTGTGTGTGTGTTTAGTAACATACGTGTGTGTGTGTTTAGTAACATGTGTGTGTGTGCGTGTGTGTTTAATAACATGCGTGTGTGTGTGTTTAGTAACATGCGTGTGTGTGTTTAGTAACATATGTGTGTGTGTGTGTTTAGTAACATACGTGTGTGTGTGTGTTTAGTAACATGCGTGTGTGTGTGTGTGTTTAATAACATGCGTGTGTGTGTGTTTAGTAACGTGTGTGTGTTTAGTAACATGCATGTGTGTGTGTTTAGTAACATGTGTGTGTGTGTGTGTTTAGTAACATGCGTGTGTGTGTGTGTGTGTTTAGTAACATGCGTGTGTGTGTTTAGTAACGTGTGTGTGTGTGTGTTTAGTAACATGCGTGTGTGTTTAATAACATGCGTGTTTGTGTTTGTTTAGTAACATGCTAGTGTGTGTGTGTTTAGTAACATGTGTGTGTGTGTGTGTGTGTGTTTAGTAACATGCTTGTAAGTGTGTGTGTTTAGTAACATGCGTGTGTGTGTTTAGTAACATGCGTGTGTGTGTGTGCTTAGTAACATGCGTGTGTGTGTTTAGTAACATGTGTGTTTAGTAACATACATGTGTGTGTGTGTGTGTTTAGTAGCGTGTGTGTGTGTGTGTTTAGTAACATGCGTGTTTGTGTGTGTTTAGTAACATGCGTGTGTGTGTGTGTTTAGTAACATGCTTGTGTGTGTGTGTGTGTTTAGTAACATGCGTATGTGTGTGTTTAGTAACATACGTGTGTGTGTTTAGTAACATGCTTGTGTGTGTGTTTCGAAACATACGTGTGTGTGTGTTTAGTAACAAGCGTGTTTGTGTGTGTTTAGTAACATGCGTGTGTGTGTGTGTGTGTTTAGTAACATGCTTGTGTGTGTGTGTGTGTGTTTAGTAACATGCTTGTGTGTGTGTTTAGTAACATGCTTGTGTGTATGTTTAGTAACATGTGTGTGTGTGTGTTTAGTAACATGCGTGTGTGTGTGTGTGTGTTTAGTAACATACGTGTGTGTGTGTGTTGTTGATGCAGAGGCCTCGGGACAAGCGTGACTCCAGTTACTACTGGGAGATCGAAGCCAGTGAGGTGTATCTGCACTCCCGCATTGGTTCTGGCTCCTTTGGGACCGTTTACAAAGGGAAATGGCACGGTAGGAAAGATGGAGGCCTATACATTATTATAATATATTATGTTATACTATATTATATTATATTATGTTGTATTGTATTATATTATATCAATTTTATATAATATTATATTTTATTATATTGTATTGTTATGTATTGTATTACAATATAATAAAATAAATATGTTATACAGTATATTATATTATATTTATTTTATTATATTGTATTATATGTTATTGTATTACATTATATTATATCGTATCGTACTATATTATACTGTATTATTTTATATTGTATTGTATTGTATTATAATATATATGGCTATATATTAGCCCATCCATTTTCTACCACCCTTTCGGGGTCGCGGGGAGTGCTGGGGCCTATCTCAGTATTATATTATATTGTATTATATTATATTATACTATATTATATTACATTACATTATATTATGTTATATTTACAATATTATATGATATTATATTATATTATGTTGTATTTTTTTATAATTTTATCATATTATACTATATTTTGTTATATCATATTATACTATATTGTATTATATTTTATTTTACTATATTGTATTGTATTATACTTTATTATTTTGTATTATATTTTATTATACAATATTATTTTATATTATATGACACAATATTATATTATACTATATTATATTATATTGTATTATATTATATTATACTATATTATATTACATTACATTATATTATATTATATTTACAATATTATATGATATTATATTATATTATGTTGTATTTTTTATAATTTTATCATATTATACTATATTTTGTTATATCATATTATACTATATTGTATTATATTTTATTTTACTATATTGTATTGTATTATACTTTATTATTTTGTATTATATTTTATTATACAATATTATTTTATATTATATGACACAATATTATATAATACTATATTATATTATATTACATTGTATTATATTGCATTATATTACATTTTATTTTACTATATTGTATTGTATTATACTATATTGTTTTATATTGTATTATATTTCATTATATATTATTATATTATATTGTATTATATTATTATATTATATTGTATTATATTATATTATACTATATTATATTGCAGTATATCATATTATATTGTATCATATTATATTATATTATATTATTTATATATTATATTATATTGTATTATATTTTATTTTACTACATTGTATTGTATTATACTATATTGTTTTATATTGTATTATAATATATATGGCTATATATTAGCCATCCATCCATTTTCTACCACCCTTTCGGGGTTGCGGGGAGTGCTGGGGCCTATCTCAGTATTATCTTATATTGTATTATCCATCCATCCATCCATTTTCTATTATATTGCAGTATATCATATTGTATTGTATCATATTATATTATATTATATTATATTATATTGTATTATATTTTATTTTACTACATTGTATTGTATTATATTATTTTATATAATACTATATTGCATTATATTATTTCATACTATATTATATTGTAGTATACCATATTATATCATACTATATTATATTATATTATATTATATTGTATTATATTATTTTTATATTATACTATTATATTATATTGTATTATATTTTATTTTACGATTTTGTATTGTATTATACTATATTGTTTTATATTATATTATACAATAAGGGACAAGCGGTAGAAAATGGTTAGATGGATATTATATTGTATTATATTATATTGTATTATATTATTTGTATATTATACTATATTATATTATACTATATTATATCATATTATAGTATATCATCCATCCATCCATTTTCTACCGCTTGTCCCATTCGGGGTCGCGGGAGGTGCATATTATATTATATTATATTATGCACTACAGTAGGGTATGGTTGTTGTATATGCCTCATGCCTGTGAGAATCCTGCGTGTTAACAAAACATTAAGGAGTGGGACTATCCAAGGCCAGCTGCAGTGTGCTCAAACAACCAACAGGTAGCGTCTGTGAGCAGATAATACTGCATCATCTCTTTCCCTGATCAGGTGTGCGGTGCATTCTTCTCCGGCTGTAGTGACGAGACAAAAGTCATTAGTGTAAAAGTCCCGGTGACATCCTCTCCTTGTGGTCTGTGTGCAGGCGACGTCGCCGTGAAGATTCTGAAGGTGACCAATCCCACGCCAGAGCAGTTCCAGGCATTTAGAAATGAAGTAGCGGTGCTAAGGTACGCCATATATTGACATGTTGTCATCAGACATGAGAGCAAGGTGATGATATGGATGAGAGCCATGTTATCATCAATAGTACACAATAACGAAAGTAAAACTACAATTTTAAAAAGTCCTCCTGTGTCTGAGGAATTCTTCTAGGATTTATTAACATGAAAAATGATGTTGTGATTGATCATGTCTGATATACCAACATTCCTTATAATATCCTCTGCAACTCTTATTCACCACTTCCTGTTCACATCTGCCTACTTCCTGCTGTAACTTCGACCATTTTGTGGTTGCTAGTACTGAAGAGATGAGGAAGCAGCAAGTTGTTAATTGTCATGACAACAGATTTACTCGGTGTGTGACATGTTTATGCCTGCTAGATCTTACTCGCTGTGTAACATGTTTATGCCTGCTAGTTCTTACTCACTGTGTAACATGTTTATGCCGGCCATTTCTTATTCACTGTGTAACATGTTTATGCCGGCAAGTTCTTATTCGGTGTGTAACATGTTTATGCCTGCTCGTTCTTACTCGGTGTGTAACATGTTTATGCCTGCTAGTTCTTACTCGGTGTGTAACATGTTTATGCCTGCTAGTTCTTACTCGGTGTGTAACATGTTTATGCCGGCTAGTTTTTACTCGGTGTGTAACATGTTTACACCTGCTAGTTCTTACTCTGTGTGTAACATGTTTATGCCGGCTAGTTTTTACTCGCTGTGTAACATTTTTATGCCTGCTAGTTCTTACTCACTGTGTAACATGTTTATGCCGACTACTTTTTACTCGGTGTGTAACATGTTTATACTGGCTAATTTTTACTCGCTGTGTAACATTTTTATGCCTGCTAGTTCATACTCGCTGTGTAACATTTTTATGCCTGCTAGTTCTTACTCGCTGTGTAACATGTTTATGCCTGCTAGTTCTTACTCGCTGTGTAACATGGTTATACCTTCTAGTTTTTGCTCTGTGTGTAACATGTTTACGCCGGCGAGTTTTTACTCGGTGTGTAACATGTTTATGCCGGCTAGTTCTTACTCACTGTGTAACATGTTTATGCCGGCTAGTTTTTACTCGCTGTGTAACATTTTATGCCTGCTAGTTCTTACTCGCTGTGTAACATGTTTATGCCTGCTAGTTCTTACTCGCTGTGTAACATCATTATGCCTGCTAGTTCTTACTCGATGTGTAACATCTTTATGCCTGCTAGTTCTTACTCGCTGTGTAACATCTTTATGCCTGCTAGTTCTTACTCAATGTGTAACATCTTTATGCCTGCTAGTTCTTACTCGCTGTGTAACATCTTTATGCCTGCTAGTTCTTACTCGATGTGTAACATCTTTATGCCTGCTAGTTCTTACTCGGTGTGTAACATGTTTATGCCTGCTCGTTCTTACTCGGTGTGGAACATGTTTATGCCTGCTAGTTCTTACTCGGTGTGTAACATGTTTATGCCTGCTCGTTCTTACTCGGTGTGGAACATGTTTATGCCTGCTAGTTCTTACTCGGTGTGTAACATGTTTATGCCTGCTAGTTCTTACTCGGTGTGTAACATGTTTATGCCGGCTAGTTTTTACTCGGTGTGTAACATGTTTACACCTGCTAGTTCTTACTCTGTGTGTAACATGTTTATGCCGGCTAGTTTTTACTCGCTGTGTAACATTTTTATGCCTGCTAGTTCTTACTCACTGTGTAACATGTTTATGCCGACTACTTTTTACTCGGTGTGTAACATGTTTATACTGGCTAATTTTTACTCGCTGTGTAACATTTTTATGCCTGCTAGTTCATACTCGCTGTGTAACATTTTTATGCCTGCTAGTTCTTACTCGCTGTGTAACATGTTTATGCCTGCTAGTTCTTACTCGCTGTGTAACATGTTTATACCTTCTAGTTTTTGCTCTGTGTGTAACATGTTTACGCCGGCGAGTTTTTACTCGGTGTGTAACATGTTTATGCCGGCTAGTTCTTACTCGCTGTGTAACATGTTTATGCCGGCTAGTTTTTACTCGCTGTGTAACATTTTATGCCTGCTAGTTCTTACTCGCTGTGTAACATGTTTATGCCTGCTAGTTCTTACTCGCTGTGTAACATCATTATGCCTGCTAGTTCTTACTCGATGTGTAACATCTTTATGCCTGCTAGTTCTTACTCGCTGTGTAACATCTTTATGCCTGCTAGTTCTTACTCAATGTGTAACATCTTTATGCCTGCTAGTTCTTACTCGCTGTGTAACATCTTTATGCCTGCTAGTTCTTACTCGATGTGTAACATCTTTATGCCTGCTAGTTCTTACTCGATGTGTAACATGTTTATGCCTGCTAGTTCTTACTCGATGTGTAACATCTTTATGCCTGCTAGTTGTTACTCGCTGTGTAACATGTTTATGCCTGCTAGTTCTTACTCGCTGTGTAACATGTTTATACCTGCTAGTTGTTACTCAGTGTGTGACATGTTTATGCCTGCTAGTTCTTACTCGCTGTGTAACATGTTTATGCCTGCTAGTTCTTACTCGATGTGTAACATGTTTATGCCTGCTAGTTCTTACTCGATGTGTAACATCTTTATGCCTGCTAGTTCTTACTCGCTGTGTAACGTGTATGCCTGTTAGTTCTTACTCGCTGTGTAACATCTTTATGCCTGCTAGTTCTTACTCAGTGTGTAACATGTTTATGCCTGTTAGTTCTTACTCGCTGTGTAACATGTTTATGCCTTGCCAACTTGATGTTGTCTTGTCTGGTGGGACACAGGAAGACGCGCCATGTCAACATCCTGCTGTTCATGGGCTACATGACCAAGGACAACCTGGCCATCGTCACCCAGTGGTGTGAAGGCAGCAGCCTCTACAAGCACATCCATGTCCTGGAGACCAACTTCAAGATGATCCAGCTCATAGACATCTCCAGGCAGACGGCACAGGGCATGGAGTAAGTCGTCATTCACAAACAGCAATCAACGATGTCATCAAACGTCTTCTTCTCTCGCAGCTATCTGCACGCCAAGAACATCATCCATCGCGACATGAAGTCCAACAGTATCCTTCATCTTCCCGTCCATGTGTTGACACAACCGTCCATTTTCTAGCGCTTGTTTGGTCCCAGAAAGTCTCACTCAGAAACATCTCACAAACACGTCATATATTATTCTTTCTTTTGGATTCACTTCAGTGAAAACATTTTGTCTATGTTTTATTTATGCCCTTTTTCATCAAGAAAACCCTGTTTTTATGTCAAACACACAAAATATGCAATATTTGCCCCCAATATGTCAAATATTTAATATTTGATGTGAAATGATTGGAGTGTTAAATAGGTCGATAATTCATAATTGTCATGTCTGTGTAATCATGTTTTGTTTTAGTCATGTTTTGTTTTGTTTTGTTTAGTTATTGGACTCTTTAGTTTCTGGCTTTTCACTCCCTTGTCTTGTTTCCATGGTTACCCATTAGTTTCACCTGTTCCACGTTTGGACTCATTATGCACTCTTGTTTGTCACAATAGCAACCCATTAGTTTTCACCTGTCACGTCACGCACCTGTTTCACGTTTTGAGTCACGCACCTGTTTTCGTTAATCATGTCTGTAGTATTTAAGTTCATTGTTTTCAATTTGTCTTTCTGGCGACATCCCGCATTTATGCTTCTGCACACTCTCCACACACCCTTAAGACCCTTGCTGCTCTTTTTTCATGCCGGTTTCTCATCCAAGTAATTTTTCTTTATTCATGCCATAGTTTGCAAGTTTTGTTTAATTGTTCATAGTTTCTGCCTTTGTGCAAGTTTTGTGTTTATAGTCAAGTTTTGTACTTCCGCCCCTGTGCGCGCCTTTTGTTTGATCCTTTTTTTTTGTAGTTATAGTGTTTAAATAAATCATGTACTCCCCTTCACGCCACGTATGGTCCAAATCTTTTGCACCTCGGGAGAACAAACCACGCCACAGTCCCAGTCGTGACAGATGTCGCCAGCAAGACAAACTGAAAACAATGAACTTAAATACTACAGACACGATTAACGAAAACAGGTGCGTGACTCAAAACGTGAAACAGGTGCGTGACGTGACAGGTGAAAACTAATGGGTTGCTATGGTGACAAACAAGAGTGCATAATGAGTCCAAACGTGGAACAGGTTAAACTAATGGGTAACCATGGAAACAAGACAAGGGAGTGAAAAGCCAGAAACTAAAGAGTCCAATAACTAAACAAAACAAAACAAAACATGACTAAAACAAAACATGATTACACAGACATGACAATAATAACATTGATTTTGATTCATTATTCTTTTTTTGAGCAATGGCAGTTTTAAAGAAAAAATCAGCCTGCATGGCAGATTTGTTTTATTAGAATCAACATTGCAACTTCTTTTTGTTACATTTCATCGTTTATTACATTTATTTTTATTTTTTTGTTATTAGTTAAGTTAAGTTAAAGTACCAATGATTGTCACACACACACTAGGTGTGGTGAAATTTGTCCTCTGCATTTGACCCATCCCGTTGTTCACCCCCTGGGAGGTGAGGGGAGCAGTGGGCGGCAGCGGTGCCGCGCCCGGGAATCATTTTTGGTGATTTAACCCCCATTTCCAACCCTTGATGCTGAGTGCCAAGCAGGGAGGTAATGGGTCCCATTTTTATAGTCTTTGGTATGACTCGGCCGGGATTTGAACTCACAACCTACCGATCTCAGGGCAGACACTCTAACCACTAGGCATGCATGTATGTATGTATACATCTCTGTATGTATACATATATGTCTGTATGTGTGTATGTATGTATGTATGTATACATGTATGTATGTACATATGCATACATGCATGCATGCATGCATGTATGTATACATCTATGTACCGGTATGTACAAACCCCGTTTCCATATGAGTTGGGAAATTGTGTTAGATGTAAATATAAACGGAATACAATGATTTGCAAATCCCTTTCAACCCATATTCAATTAAATGCACTACAAAGACAACATATTTGATGTTCAAACTCATAAACTTTATTTTTTTTTTGCAAATAATAATTAACTTAGAATTTCATGGCTGCAACACGTGCCAAAGTAGTTGGGAAAGGGCATGTTCACCACTGTGTTACATGGCCTTTCCTTTTAACAACACTCAGTAAACATTTGGGAACTGAGGAGACACATTTTTTAAGCTTCTCAGGTGGAATTCTTTCTCATTCTTGCTTGATGTACAGCTTAAGTTGTTCAACAGTCCGGGGGTCTCCGTTGTGGTATTTTAGGCTTCATAATGCGCCACACATTTTCAATGGGAGACAGGTCTGGACTACCGGCAGGCCAGTCTAGTACCCGCACTCTTTTACTATGAAGCCACGTTGATGTAACACGTGACTTGGCATTGTCTTGCTGAAATAAGCAGGGGCGTCCATGGTAACGTTGCTTGGATGGCAACATATGTTGCTCCAAAACCTGTATGTACCTTTCAGCATTAATGGTGCCTTCACAGATGTGTAAGTTACCCATGTCTTGGGCACTAATACACCCCCATACCATCACAGATGCTGGCTTTTCAACTTTGCGCCTACAACAATCCGGATGGTTCTTTTCCTCTTTGGTCCGGAGGACACAACGTCCACAGTTTCCAAAAACAATTTGAAATGTGGACTCGTCAGACCACAGAACACTTTTCCACTTTGTATCAGTCCATATTAGATGAGCTCAGGTCCAGCGAAGCCGACAGCGTTTCTGGGTGTTGTTGATAAACGGTTTTCGCCTTGCATAGGAGAGTTTTAACTTGCACTTACAGATGTAGCGACCAACTGTAGTTACTGACAGTGGGTTTCTGAAGTGTTCCTGAACCCATGTGGTGATATCCTTTACACACTGATGTCGCTTGTTGATGCAGTACAGCCTGAGGGATCGAAGGTCACGGGCTTTGCTGCTTACGTGCAGTGATTTCTCCAGATTCTCTGAACCCTTTGATGATATTACAGACCGTAGATGGTGAAATCCCTAAATTCCTTGCAATAGCTGCTTGAGAAAGGTTTTTCTTAAACTGTTCAACAATTTGCTCACGCATTTGTTGACAAAGTGGTGACCCTCGCCCCATCCTTGTTTGTGAATGACTGAGCATTTCATGGAATCTACTTTTATACCCAATCATGGCACCCACCTGTTCCCAATTAGCCTGCACACCTGTGGGATGTTCCAAATAAGTGTTTGATGAGCATCCCTCAACTTTATCAGTATTTATTGCCACCTTTCCCAACTTCTTTTGTCACCTGTTGCTGGCATCAAATTCTAAAGTTAATGATTATTTGCAAAAAAAAAAAAAATGTTTATCAGTTTGAACATCAAATATGTTGTCTTTGTAGCATATTCAACTGAATATGGATTGAAAATGATTTGCAAATCATTGTATTCCGTTTATATTTACATCTAACACAATTTCCCATGTATGTATGTACGTACGTACGTATGTATGTATGCATGTATGTATGTATATCTGTCTATGTATGTTTACATGTTTGTATGTATACTTGTATGTATGTATGTATGTATGTATGTATATATGTATTGTTGATGTTTTAGTTGAAGTTTTAGTTGTGAGTCCTTGACAAGATGACAGACATATTCCTGCATGAAGGGCTGACAGTGAAGATTGGGGACTTTGGTCTCGCCACAGTGAAGGCCAGGTGGAGCGGCTCACATCAGGTGGAGCAGCCTTCAGGATCCATTCTGTGGATGGTGCGTGAACGAGTGACAAGTCAGATTTGGGGCCACGTCACAGTTCTCTGCGGGCGTCTCTTGCAGGCCCCTGAAGTCATCCGCATGCAGGACAACAACCCTTACAGCTTCCAGTCCGACGTCTACTCCTATGGAGTTGTCCTCTTCGAGCTGATGACCGGAGAGCTGCCGTACTCGCTGATAGCCACCAGAGATCAGGTACTAAACACTCGGAGGAACGTGATTACATTCAGTGTGTATAGCATGTTAGCTCATGCTAACCACGCTAGGTGGATTACATGAGGATAGCACGT
>NC_084548.2:63980000-64100000 GCF_033978685.3 Nerophis lumbriciformis
TATCATAGATATATACTGTATGTAACATATCAATCATAGATATATACTGTATGTAACACAGCTATCATAGATATATACTGTATGTAACACATCTATCATAGATATATACTGTATGTAACACATCTATCATAGATATATACTGTATGTAACATATCAATCATAGATATATACTGTATGTAACACATCTATTATAGATATATACTGTATGTAACACATCCATCATAGATATATACTGTATGTAACATATCAATCATAGATATATACTGTATGTAACACATCTATTATAGATATATACTGTATGTAACACATCCATCATAGATATATACTGTATGTAACACATCTATCATAGATATATACTGTATGTAACACAGCTATCATAGATATATACTGTATGTAACACATCTATCATAGATATATACTGTATGTAACACATCTATCATAGATATATACTGTATGTAACATATCAATCATAGATATATACTGTATGTAACACATCTATTATAGATATATACTGTATGTAACACATCCATCATAGATATATACTGTATGTAACATATCAATCATAGATATATACTGTATGTAACACATCTATTATAGATATATACTGTATGTAACACATCCATCATAGATATATACTGTATGTAACACATCTATCATAGATATATACTGTATGTAACACAGCTATCATAGATATATACTGTATGTAACACATCTATCATAGATATATACTGTATGTAACACATCTATCATAGATATATACTGTATGTAACATATCAATCATAGATATATACTGTATGTAACACATCTATTATAGATATATACTGTATGTAACACATCCATCATAGATATATACTGTATGTAACACATCTATTATAGATATATACTGTATGTAACACATCCATCATAGATATATACTGTATGTAACACATCTATCATAGATATATACTGTATGTAACACAGCTATCATAGATATATACTGTATGTAACACATCTATCATAGATATATACTGTATGTAACACATCTATCATAGATATATACTGTATGTAACACATCTATCATAGATATATACTGTATGTAACACAGCTATCATAGATATATACTGTATGTAACACATCTATCATAGATATATACTGTATGTAACACAGCTATCATAGATATATACTGTATGTAACATATCAATCATAGATATATACTGTATGTAACACATCTATTATAGATATATACTGTATGTAACACATCCATCATAGATATATACTGTATGTAACATATCAATCATAGATATATACTGTATGTAACACATCTATTATAGATATATACTGTATGTAACACATCCATCATAGATATATACTGTATGTAACATATCAATCACAGATATATACTGTATCTAACACATCTATCATAGATATATACTGTATGTAACACATCTATCATAGATATATACTGTATGTAACACATCTATCATAGATATATACTGTATGTAACACATCTATCATAGATATATACTGTATGTAACACATCAATCATAGATATATACTGTATGTAACACATCTATCATAGATATATACTGTATGTAACACATCTATCATAGATATATACTGTATGTAACACATCAATCATAGATATATACTGTATGTAACACATCTATCATAGATATATACTATATGTAACACATCTATCATAGATATATACTGTATGTAACACATCTATCATAGATATATACTGTATGTAACACATCTATCATAGATATATACTGTATGTAACACATCTATCATAGATATATACTATATGTAACACATCTATCATAGATGTAACAATGATATCTATATTGTTATGAACATATATCCATCTGTAATCGAGATGTCAATCTTCCTTTGAGGTAAAACGCCAGCAACGTTTTTAAAGTCAATCTTTACCGCGACTGCGCGCGCATCCGTGGTAAGTGTGCGCGCGCACTGACGCATGGTTCCGACCCCAACATAATGTATGGTTTATAGTTGGAGTTACTTATTCCAAATGTATTGTTCGATGTCGCAAACGAGTCACAAAAAAAGATGTTTGACTGACTCAGGAGTCGTTTGTTGTGTTGAAGTCGGAAACATGTCGAAGTGAAACCCGGGGATCTTGCGAAGGGAAAGCGAAAGTAAGGCGCAACGCAACGCAACGCGTGTAACTTTCGCTTTCGCTCTCGTCGGACGTGAAGTGAAGTGAACGTTCTTTCCAAACGTCCATGTTGGTGCAGGTGAGATGAAGATGGACGAAGGCTCCAGGCTGCACCTGAAGGAGTGGCTGCTGGCGCAGGTGGACTCAGGTGCGTTCGAGGGTCTGTGTTGGCACGACTCCAGCAAGACCATGTTCAGGATCCCCTGGAAGCACGCAGCCAAGAAGGACTACAAGCAGACAGAAGACGCCGCTCTCTTCAAGGTAGGCTTCTAAATCTTCACACGTCAACATTTCACACGCTGAACTAAACTCACACATCGAACACGTTTCTTCCTTCCACTGTCACGTGGTGTCTCGCTGCAGGTTAATGGCCGCCCTCGTTGGGCTCCGAACTATAATCCTCACATGACGTAATTACTAACTTATTACATAGTATTCATCAACTATAGTTTAGAACACTTACTGACTAGTAGTAGTAAATCACATGTCGACTTATAATTACACAAATATTCATTTCATCCATTTTGATGATGTTAATAAATCACATGTCGACTTAAACTACACAAATATTCATTTCATCCATTTTGATTATGTTAATAAATCACTTATAATTACACAAATATTAATTCAAGCCATTTTGAGGATGTTAATAAATCACATGTCTACTTATAATTACACAAATATTATTTTAATCCATTTTGATTATGTTAATAAATAACATGTCTACTTATAATGACACAAATATTTATTTAATCCATTTTGATGATGTTAATAAATCACATGTCGACTTATAATTACACAAATATTCATTTCATCCATTTTGAGGTTGTTAAATCAAATGTCTACTTATAAGTACACAAATATTCATTTCATCCATTTTGATGATG
Organism: Nerophis lumbriciformis; assembly: GCF_033978685.3. Classification (NCBI taxonomy): domain Eukaryota; kingdom Metazoa; phylum Chordata; class Actinopteri; order Syngnathiformes; family Syngnathidae; genus Nerophis; species Nerophis lumbriciformis. Next base: position 63,983,049 of record NC_084548.2, read on the forward strand.
TTAATAAATCAAATTTTGACTTATAATTACACAAATATTCATTTAATCCATTCTTATTATGCTAATAAATCACTCACAATTACACAAATATTCATTTAAGCCATTTTGAGGATGTTTATAAATCAAATGTCTACTTATAATTACACAAATATTCATTTAATCCATTTTGAGCATGTTAATAAATCAAATGTCTACTTATAATTACACAAATATTCATTTAATCCATTTTGATGATGTTACTAAATCAAATTTCGACTTATAATTACACAAATATTCATTTAATCCGTTCTTATTATGCTAATAAATTACTTATAATTACACAAATATTCATTTAAGCCATTTTGAGGATGTTAATAAATCAAATGTCTACTTATAAATACACAATATTCATTTAATCCATTTTGATGATGTTACTAAATCAAATTTCGATTTATAATTACACAAATATTCATTTAATCCGTTCTTATTATGCTAATAAATCACTTATAATTACACAAATATTCATTTAAGCCATTTTGAGGATGTTAATAAATCAAATGTCTACTTATAAATACACAAATATTCATTTAATCCATTTTGATGATGTTACTAAATCAAATTTTGACTTATAATTACACAAATATTCATTTAATCTGTTCTTATTATGCTAATAAATCACTTATAATTACACAAATATTCATTTAATCCATTTTGAGGATGTTAATAAATCAAATGTCGACTTATAATTACACAAATATTCATTTAATCCGTTATAATTATGTTAATAAATCACTTATAATTACACAAATATTAATTTAAGCCATTTTGAGGATGTTAATAAATCAAATTTCGACTTATAATTACACAAATATTCATTTAATCCGTTCTAATTATGTTATTAAATAACATGTCGACTTAAAATTACACAACTATTTATTTCATCCATTTTGAGGATGTTAATAAATCACATGTCTACTTATAATTACACAAATATTCATTTAATCCATTTTGATGATGTTAATAAATAACATGTCGACCTATAATTACACAAATATTTATTTAATCCATTTAGATGATGTTAATAAATCACATGTCGACTTATAATTACACAAATATTCATTTCATCCATTTTGAGCATGTTAATAAATCAAATTTCGACTTATAATTACACAAATATTCATTTAATCCGTTCTAATTATGTTATTAAATAACATGTCGACTTAAAATTACACAACTATTTATTTAATCCATTTTGAGGATTTTAATAAATCACATGTTTACGTATAATTACACAAATATTAATTTAATCCATTTTGATTATGTTAATAAATAACATGTCTACTTAAAATTACACAAATATTTATTTAATCCATTTAGATGATGTTAATAAATCACATGTCGACTTATAATTACACAAATATTCATTTCATCCATTTTGAGGTTGTTAATAAATCAAATGTCTACTTATAAATACACAAATATTCTTTTAATCCATTTTGATGATGTTAATACATCAAATTTCGACTGATAATTACACAAATATTCAATTAATCCGTTCTTATTATGCTAATAAATCACTTATAATTACACAATTATTCATTTAAGCCATTTTGAGGATGTTAATAAATCAAATGTCTACTTATAATTACACAAATATTCATTTAATCCATTTTGAGGATGTTAATAAATCAAATGTCTACTTATAAATACACAAATATTCATTTAATCCATTTTGATGATGTTACTAAATCAAATTTCGACTTATAATTACACAAATATTCATTTAATCCGTTCTTATTATGCTAATAAATCACTTATAATTACACAAATATTAATTTAGTCCATTTTGATAATGTTAATAAATCACATGTCGACTTAAACTACACAAATATTCATTTCATCCATTTTGATTATGTTAATAAATCACTTATAATTACACAAATATTCATTTAAGCCATTTTGAGGATGTTAATAAATCAAATTTCGACTTATAATTACACAAATATTAATTGAATCTGTTCTAATTATGTTATTAAATATTATGTCGACTTATAATTACACAACTATTTATTTCATCCATTTTAAGGATGTTAATAAATCAAATGTTTACTTATAAATACACAAATATGCATTTAATCCATTTTGATTATGTTAATAAATCAGATTTCGACTTATAATTACACAAATATTCATTTAATCCGTTCTTATTATGCTAATAAATCACTTATAATTACACAAATTTTCATTTAAGCCATTTTGAGGATGTTAATAAATCAAATGTCTACTTATAATTACACAAATATTAATTTAATCCATTTTGAGGATGTTAATAAATCAAATGTCTACTTATCAATACACAAATATTCATTTAATCCATTTTGATGATGTTACTAAATCAAATTTCGACTTATAATTACACAAATATTCATTTAATTCTTTCTTATTATGCTAATAAATCACTTATGATTACACAAATATTCATTTAATCCATTTTGATGATGTTAATAAATCAAATTTCGACTTATAATTACACAAATATTCATTTAATCTGTTCTTATTATGCTAATAAATCACTTATAATTAGACAAATATTCATTTAAGCCATTTTGAGGATGTTAATGGATCAAATTTCGACTTATAAATACACAAATATTTATTTAATCTGTTCTAATTATGTTATTAAATAACATGTCGTCTTATAATTACACAACTATTTATTTCATCCATTTTGAGGATGTTAATAAATCACATGTGTACTTATAATTACACAAATATTCATTCAATCCATTTTGAGGTTGTTAATAAATCAAATGTCTACTTATAAATACACAAATATTAATTTAATCCATTTTGATTATGTTAATAAATCAAATTTCGATTTATAATTACACAAATATTCATTTAATCCGTTCTTATTATGCTAATAAATCACTTATAATTACACAAATATTCATTTAAGCCATTTTGAGGATGTTAATAAATCAAATGTCTACTTATAATTACACAAATATTCATTTAATCCGTTCTAATTATGTTATTAAATAACATGTCGACTTATAATCACACAACTATTTATTTCATCCATTTTAAGGATGTTAATCAATCAATGTTTATTTATTAAATCAAATGTTTACTTATAAATACACAAATATGCATTTAATCCATTTTGATTATGTTAATAAATCAAATGTCGACTTATAAATACACAAATATTCATTTAATCCATTTTGAAGATGTTAATAAATAACATGTCGACTTATAATTACACAACTATTTATTTCATCCATTTTGAGGATGTTAATAAATCAAATGTCTACTTATAATTACACAAATATTCATTTCATCCATTTTGATGATGTTAATAAATCAAATGTCTACTTATAATTACACAAATATTCATTTCATCCATTTTGAGTATGTTAATAAATCACTTATAATTACACAAATATTCATTTAAGCCATTTTGAGGATGTTAATAAATCAAATTTCGACTTATAATTACACAAATATTAATTGAATCTGTTCCAATTATGTTATTAAATATTATGTCGACTTATAATTACACAACTATTTATTTCATCCATTTTAAGGATGTTAATAAATCAAATGTTTACTTATAAATACACAAATATGCATTTAATCCATTTTGATTATGTTAATAAATCAAATTTCGACTTATAATTACACAAATATTCATTTAATCCGTTCTTATTATGCTAATAAATCACTTATAATTACACAAATATTCATTTAAGCCATTTTGAGGATGTTAATAAATCAAATGTCTACTTATAATTACACAAATATTAATTTAATCCATTTTGATGATGTTACTAAATCAAATTTCGACTTATAATTACACAAATATTCATTTAATTCTTTCTTATTATGCTAATAAATCACTTATGATTACACAAATATTCATTTAAGCCATTTTGATGATGTTAATAAATCAAATTTCGACTTATAATTACACAAATATTCATTTAATCTGTTCTTATTATGCTAATAAATCACTTATAGTTAGACAAATATTCATTTAAGCCATTTTGAGGATGTTAATAGATCAAATTTCGACTTATAAATACACAAATATTTATTTTAATCTGTTCTAATTATGTTATTAAATAACATGTCGTCTTATAATTACACAACTATTTATTTCATCCATTTTGAGGATGTTAATAAATCACATGTGTACTTATAATTACACAAATATGCATTCAATCCATTTTGAGGTTGTTAATAAATCAAATGTCTACTTATAAATACACAAATATTAATTTAATCCATTTTGATTATGTTAATAAATCAAATTTCGATTTATAATTACACAAATATTCATTTAATCCGTTCTTATTATGCTAATAAATCACTTATAATTACACAAATATTCATTTAAGCCATTTTGAGGATGTTAATAAATCAAATGTCTACTTATAATTACACAAATATTCATTTAATCCGTTCTAATTATGTTATTAAATAACATGTCGACTTATAATTACACAACTATTTATTTCATCCATTTTGAGGATGTTAATAAATCACATGTCTATTTATAATTACACAAATATTCATTTAATCCATTTTGAGGATGTTAATAAATCAAATGTCGACTTATAATTACACAAATATTCATTTCATCCATTTTGAGTATGTTAATAAATCACTTATAATTACACAAATATTCATTTAAGCCATTTTGAGGATGTTAATAAATCAAATTTCGACTTATAATTACACAAATATTAATTGAATCTGTTCTAATTATGTTATTAAATATTATGTCGACTTATAATTACACAACTATTTATTTAATCCATTTTAAGGATGTTAATAAATCAAATGTTTACTTATAAATACACAAATATGCATTTAATCCATTTTGATTATGTTAATAAATCAAATTTCGACTTATAATTACACAAATATTCATTTAATCCGTTCTTATTATGCTAATAAATCACTTATAATTACACAAATATTCATTTAAGCCGTTTTGAGGATGTTAATAAATCAAATGTCTACTTATAATTACACAAATATTAATTTAATCCATTTTGATGATGTTACTAAATCAAATTTCGACTTATAATTACACAAATATTCATTTAATTCTTTCTTATTATGCTAATAAATCACTTATGATTACACAAATATTCATTTAAGCCATTTTGATGATGTTAATAAATCAAATTTCGACTTATAATTACACAAATATTCATTTAATCTGTTCTTATTATGCTAATAAATCACTTATAATTAGACAAATATTCATTTAAGCCATTTTGAGGATGTTAATAGATCAAATTTCGACTTATAAATACACAAATATTTATTTAATCTGTTCTAATTATGTTATTAAATAACATGTCGTCTTATAATTACACAACTATTTATTTCATCCATTTTGAGGATGTTAATAAATCACATGTGTACTTATAATTACACAAATATGCATTCAATCCATTTTGAGGTTGTTAATAAATCAAATGTCTACTTATAAATACACAAATATTAATTTAATCCATTTTGATTATGTTAATAAATCAAATTTCGATTTATAATTACACAAATATTCATTTAATCCGTTCTTATTATGCTAATAAATCACTTATAATTACACAAATATTCATTTAAGCCATTTTGAGGATGTTAATAAATCAAATGTCTACTTATAATTACACAAATATTCATTTAATCCGTTCTAATTATGTTATTAAATAACATGTCGACTTATAATTACACAACTATTTATTTCATCCATTTTGAGGATGTTAATAAATCACATGTCTATTTATAATTACACAAATATTCATTTAATCCATTTTGAGGATGTTAATAAATCAAATGTCTACTTATAATTACACAAATATTGACTTCATCCATTAAAATAATGTTAATAAATCACATGTCTACTTATAATTACACAAATATTCATTTCATCCGTTTTGAGGTTGTTAATAAATCAAATGTCTACTTATAAATACACAAATATTTATTTAATCCATTTTGATGATGTTAATAAATCACATGTCTACTTATAATTACACAAATATTAATTTAATCCATTTTGATGGTGTTAATAAATCAAATGTCTACTTATAATTACACAAATATTAATTTAATCCATTTTGATGATGTTAATAAATCACACGTCTACTTATAATTACACAACTAGTCATTTTATTGATTTTGATGATGTTTATAAATCACATGTCTTCTTATAATTACACAAATATTCATTTAATCCGTTCTAATTATGTTAATAAATCACATGTCTACTTATAATTACACAAATATTAATTTAATCCTTTTTGATGATGTTAATAAATCAAATGTCGACTTATAATTACACAAATATTCATTTAATCCATTTTGATGATGTTAATAAACCGCATGTCTACTTATAGTTACACAAATATTCATTGCATCCGATTTGATGATGTTTATAAATCACATGTCTACTTATAATTATTACTGCAATAAAATAGGTGGCTGACTCTGATTACTCCCAATATAAATATAATTTGTGTTAATTACAACAAAATGTGTTCACACAGTAGACTGCTCACAGCCAGATTTGAATTTCATTTGAAAATGTTGTAATATTTGGTTTGCAATCTTTTATATTCAAACGTGCCAGCATATCAAAAATAATATGAAAGACTTTGACTCTTGTTTGTTTGCATTGGTGAAAAAGTGAATGTTGGGGTTCTTGCCTTGATCTTTTTGACGTTGTGTAAATCAAATGTAGGCAGCAAGATACGACAATGTTTTTTTTACCCGTGCCTCAAGGCAAGAAAGTTCAGGGTTCAATTTACGGGCTCGGGGTCTTTCTGTATGGAGTTTGCATGTTCTCCCTGTGACTGCGTGGGTTCTCTCCATGTACTCCAACTCCCTCCTACCTCAAAAGACATGCACCTGGGGATAAGCCTCTCCCACCTCTAAAAACATGCACCTGGGAATAGATTGATTGTCAACACTAAATGTTTCCTAGTGTGTGAATGTTGTCCGTCTATGTTGGCCCTATCATGAGGTGGACACTTGTCCAGGGTCTACCCCGCCTTCCTTGTCCACGGTGCACTCCACCTTGCTTGTCCAGGGTCTACCCCGCCTTCCTTGTCCACGGTGTACTCCACCTTGCTTGTCCAGGGTCTACCCCGCCTTCCTTGTCCACGGTGTACTCCACATTGCTTGTCCAGGGTGTACACAACCTTCCTTGTCCAGGGTGTACCCAACCTTCCTTGTCCAGGGTGTACACAAACTTCCTTGTCCAGGGTGTGCCTTGACTTTTTTATCCAGGGTGTACCCAACCTTCCTTGTCCAGGGTGTACACAAACTTCCTTGTCCAGGGTGTGCCTTGACTTTTTTATCCAGGGTGTACCCAACCTTCCTTGTCCAGGGTGTACACAACCTTCCTTGTCCAGGGTGTGCCTTGACTTTTTTATCCAGGGTGTACCCCACTTTCCTTGTCCAGAGTGTACGCTGCCTTCCTTGTCCAGGGTGTACCCTGACTTCCTTGTCCAGGGTGTGCCCTGACTTCTGTATTCAGGGTCTACCCTGACTTCCTAGTCCAGGGTGTACCCAACCTTTCTTGTCGAGGGTGTAACCTGCCTTCCTTGTCCACGATGTACACTGCCTTTCTTGTCCAGGGTGTACACCACCTTCCTTGTCCAGGGTGTACACTGCCTTCCCTGTCCAGGGTGTACTTTGACCTTTTTATGCAGGGTGTACACTGCCTTCTTTGTCCAGGGTGTACCCTGACTTCTTTATCCAGGGTCTACCTTGACTTCCTAGTCCAGGGTGTACACTGCCTTCTTTGTCCAGGGTGTACCCTGACTTCTTTATCCAGGATCTACCGTGACTTCCTAGTCCAGGGTGTACCCTGTCTTCCTTGTCCAGGGTGTACACTGCCTTCTTTGTCCAGGGTGTACCCTGAATTTTTTATCCACGGTCTACCCTGACTTCCTAGTCCAGGATGTACCCTGCCTCCCCTGTACAGGGTGTACCATGCCTTCCTTGTCCAGGTTGTACCCTGACTTCTTTATCCAGGGTCTACCCTGATTTCCTAGTCCACGGTGTACCCTGCCTTCCTTGTCCAGGGTGTACCTTGACTTTTTTATGCAGGCTGTACCCTGCCTTCTTTGTCCAGGGTATACCCTGACTTCTTTATCCAGGGTCTACCCTGACTTCCTAGTCCAGGGTGTAGCCTGCCTTCCCTGTACAGGGTGTACTATGCCTTCCTTGTCCAGGGTGTACTCTGACTTCTTCATCCAGGGTCTACCCTGACATCCTAGTCCAGGGTGTACGCTGCCTTCATTGTCCAGGGTGTACCTTGACTTTTTTATTTAGGGTGTACCCTGACTTTTTTATCCAGGGTCTACCCTGACTTCCTAGTGCAGGGTGTACACCACCTTTCTTGTCCAGGGTGTACACTGCCTTCCCTGTCCAGGGTGTATGCTGCCTTCCTTGTCCAGGGTGTACTTTGACCTTTTTATGTAGGGTGTACCCTGACTTTTTTATCCACGGTCTACCCTGACTTCCTAGTCCAGGGTGTACCCTGCCTTCCTTGTCCAGGGTGTACCCTGACTTCTTTATCCAGGGTCTACCCTGACTTCCTAGTCCAGGGTGTACCCTGTCTTCCTTGTCCAGGGTGTACCCTGCCTTCTTTGTCCAGGGTGTACCCTGAATTTGTTATCCACGGTCTACCCTGACTTCCTAGTCCAGGGTGTACACTGCCTTCCCTGTACAGGGTGTACAATACCTTCCTTGTCCAGGGTGTACTCTGACTTCTTCATCCAGGGTCTACCCTGACATCCTAGTCCAGGGTGTACCCTGCCTTCATTGTCCAGGGTGTACCTTGACTTTTTTTATTCAGGGTGTACCCTGACTTCTTTATCCAGGGTCTACCCTGACTTCCTTGTGCAGGGTGTACACCACCTTTCTTGTCCAGGGTGTACACTGCCTTCCCTGTCCAGGGTGTACACTGCCTTCCTTGTCCAGGGTGTACTTTGACCTTTTTAAGCAGGGTTTACCCTGCCTTCTTTGTCCAGGGTGTACCCTGACTTCTTTATCCAGGGTCTACCTTGACTTCCTAGTCCAGGGTGTACACTGCCTTCTTTGTCCAGGGTGTACCCTGACTTTTTTATCCACGGTCTACCCTGACTTCCTAGTCCAGGATGTACCCTGTCTTCCTTGTCCAGGGTGTACCCTGCCTTCTTTGTCCAGGGTGTACCCTGAATTTGTTATCCACGGTCTACCCTGACTTCTTAGTCCAGGGTCTACCCTGACTTCCTAGTCCAGGGTGTACCCTGACTTCCTTGTCCAGGGTGTACTCTGACTCCTTCATCCAGGGTGTACCCTGCTTTCCTTGTCCACGGTGTACCTTGACTTTTTTTTATCCAGGGTCTACCCTGACTTCCTAGTCCAGGGTGTACCCCACCTTCCTTGTCCAGGGTGTACTATGCCTTCCTTGTCCAAGGTGAAGTGAAGTGAAGCGAATTATATTTATATAGCGCTTTTCTGTAGTGACTCAAAGTGTGGGTGGCACTGGGAGCAGGTGGGTAAAGTGTCTTGCCCAAGGACACAACGGCAGTGACGAGGATGGCGGAAGCGGGTATCGAAACTGGAACCCTCAAGTTGCTGGCACGGCCACTCTACCAACCGAGCTTTACCGCCCCAGGGTGTACCTTGACTTTTTTATTCAGGGTGTACCCCGACTTCTTTATTTAGGGTCTACCCTGACTTCCTAGTCCAGGGTGTACCCTGCCTTCCTTGTCCAGGGTGTACCCTGACTTCTTTATTGAGGGTCTACCCTGACTTCGTAGTCCAGGGTGTAACCCACCTTCCTTGTCCAGGGTGTACCCTGACTTCCGCCCAAATGCAGCTGGGATAGGTTCCCCCTGCGTCCCAGAGTCCTAGTCTAGACTGCACACACTGTTTTTGGCGTTGAATATGGATCTTGGTATTGTTGGTCCACTAAAAGAATCCACTGAATTAATCGGACTCTTTGCTGACGGACATATTTCAGGCCTGGGCTTTGCACAAAGGCAAACACAGGGAGGGACAGGATCGGGCCAACCCCAGCGTGTGGAAGACTCGTCTGCGATGTGCACTCAACAAGAGCACAGACTTCCAGGTGGTGCCAGAACTCTGCCAGCATGACGTCTCGGAGCCTTATAAGGTGTACCGCATCCTGCAAGGCGCTGGACCAACTGGTCAGACCGGTAAAGACAGGAAGAATCCTTGGACTAGAATATGTTTGACATGTGGACTCATCTTCAATCTACTGGTGCTTCACAGAGTCTGCACAGACCAAATACAACACCCGAGCTGAGGCATCGCCACGGAGCCCTGCTTGTCCAGAAACCCAGGTAAGGAAAACCAAGGCAGTGGTTTCTGTGCTTCAAATATGATGATTGTTCCATGGCTATGAGATAACGGTGTGCACTACTTGGTCAAAGAACAATGAGAGAACATCGGTGGATCCAACAAAGCAAACATCTGTCCTGGTTTTTTGTTTTTGTTTTCAAAAGCAATCGTTTCAAGTCTGCAACGAAAGAGAAGGAGAAGGAGAAGAAAGAGATGGTGAAGGAGGAGAAGAACCTGGTGAGCGCTGCAAACACAAGCAAGTGTTCTTCTTTAATAGCTAACTTTCATTATTGGATAGGTGTTCACTAGAGAGGGTCAATGGGTGGTTAGGTGATGACACGTTACCATGGTGATGTGGCATCCACTAAAGTGACGACACGTTACCCTGGTGACGTGGTGTCCACTAAAGAGGGTCAATGGGTGGTGACGTAACGTCCACTAATGTGATAAAATGTTACCTTGGTCACGTGGCATCCACTAAAGTGATGACATGTTACCATGGTGACGTGGCATCCACTAAAGCGAGGACATGTTGCCATGGTGACGTGGCATCCACTAAAGCGATGACATGTTGCCATGGAGACGTGGCATCCACTAAAGTGATGACATGTTGCCATGGTGATGTGGCATCCACTAAAGTGATGATATGTTGCCATGGTGACGTGGCATCCACTAAAGTGATGAAATGTTGCCATGGTGATGTGGCATCCACTAATATGATCACATGTTACCATGGTGACGTGTCATCCACTTAAGTGATGACATGTTACCATGGTGACGTGGTATCCACTAAAGTGATAACATGTTACCATGGTGACGTGGCATCCACTAAAGTGATGACATGTTGCCATGGTGACGTGGCATCCACTAAAGTGATGATATGTTGCCATGGTGATGTGGCATCCACTAAAGTGATGACATGTTACCATGATGACGTGGCGACGACTAAAGGGATGACATGTTGCCATGGTGATGTGGCATCCACTAAAGTGATGAAATGTTACCATGGTGACGTGGCATCCACTAAAGTGATGACATGTTACCATGGTGATGTGGCATCCACTAAAGTGATGACATGTTACCATGGTGATGTGTCATCCACTTAAGCGATGCCATGTTGCCATGGTGACGTGGCATCCACTTAAGCGATGCCATGTTGCAATGGTGACGAGGCATTCACTAAAGTGATGACATGTTACCATGGTGACGTGGCATCCACCTAAGTGATGACATGTTACCATGGTGATGTGTCATCCACTTAAGTGATGACACATGGTGACGTGGCATCCACTAAAGTGATGACATGTTACCATGGTGACGTGGCATCCACTTAAGTGATGATATGTTACCATGGTCACTTGGCATCCACTTAAGTGATGACATGTTACCATGGTGACGTGGCATCCACTAAAGTGATGACACGTTACCATGGTGACGTGTCATCCACTTAAGCGATGCCATGTTGCCATGGTGAAGTCGCATCCACTTAAGCGATGCCATGTTGCAATGGTGACGAGGCATTCACTAAAGTAATGACATGTTACCATGGTGCCGTGTCATCCACTTAAGCGATGCCATGTTACCATGGTGACGTGGCATCCACTAAAGTGATGACATGTTACCATGGTGACGTGGCATCCACTAAAGTGATGACATGTTACCATGGTGACTTGGCATCCACTTAAGTGATGACATGTTACCATGGTGATGTGGCGACTCTAAATTGTTGACATTTCACCATGGTGATGTGGCATTCACTAAAGTGATGACACGTTACCATGGTGACGTGTCATCCACTTAAGCGATGACATGTTGCCATGGTGACGTGGCATCCTCTAAAACGATGACATGTTGCCGTGGTGACGTGGCACCCACTAAAGCGATGCCATGGTCCAAGCTTCACTTTGACAAGTGCTGACTCATCACTTCCACTGTGCCTTAGACGCGCCTACAAGGGACCACATGTATTGTGAGACGACTGGGAAAAAAGGTCCCCTTCGGCACTTTGATCCTCTGACCTTCTGCAGCTCCATCCACAGCATAGCAAGTAAGTCCGGCAGACCAAGACTGGTGAGATCAAACCTGCTCACCACATGTTGTGTTTGCAGACTTCACCATGCAGGTGACCTTCTTGTACCAGGGCCGCACGGTGCTGGTGAGCACCACCACCAGTCCGGACGGCTGCTTCATCCTGCAGGGTCGGGGTCCGGTAGCAAGTGAGCGTATTTACGGGCCCTGCACCGCACAGCAGCTTTCTTTTCCTCCCGCAAGCTCCTTACACATGTCCGCGCTCACGCTGGAAGCCATCAATCGCCTCCTCTGCCACCTGGAGAGGGGTGTGCTCATATGGGTGGCCCCCGATGGGGTGTTCATCAAGCGCTTCTGCCAGGGCAGGGTGTACTGGAGCGGCCCCGCGGCCCCGCACACCGATCGGCCCAACAAACTAGAACGAGAGAAGACCTTCAAATTGCTTGACAACTCAACATTTCTCAATGGTAATTGAACCCCGACAACAGTGTTTAAGGAACTTTACCTTGGTCATAAAAACCTCTTCATGTACTAAAAAGGAATAATCTGGAACATTCTTTATGCAGATCTTCAGCGCTGTTTGCAAGGAAAGGGAACACCGCCTCTTTACAGCATAGAACTGTGCTTTGGAGAGGAGTACCCGGACCCGACCACCCCTAAAACCCAGAAGCTTGTCATGGTCCAGGTGGGAAGCGCGACCGACGATTGTTGACATAACATTCAGACAGTTGTAGTACCGTCGTGAACCAGTAGAAGTCACTGCATTGTTGATTGGGCCCAACTTGCAAGGAGTTGTAGTACCTTCAAGAACCAGTAGAGGTCACTGCATTGTTGATTGGGCCCAACTTGCAATGAGTTGTAGTACCTTCAAGAACCAGTCGAGGTCACTGCATTGTTGATTGGGCCCACCTTGCAAGGAGTTGTAGTACCTTCAAGAACCAGTAGAGGTCACTGCATTGTTGATTGGGCCAAACTTGCAAGGAGTTGTAGTACCGTCGTGAACCAGTAGAGGTCACTGCATTGTTGATTGGGCCCAACTTGCAAGGAGTTGTAGTACTGTCGTGAACCAGTAGAGGTCACTGCATTGTTGATTGGGCCCAACTTGCAATGAGTTGTAGTACCTTCAAGAACCAGTAGAGGTCACTGCATTGTTGATTGGGCCCAACTTGCAATGAGTTGTAGTACCGTCGTGAACCAGTAGAGGTCACTGCATTGTTGATTGGGCCCAACTTGCAATTAGTTGTAGTACCTTCAAGAACCAGTAGAGGTCACTGCAGTGTTGATTGTGCCCAACACAGGTGGTTCCCATGTTTGCAGTGGATCTTCTGGAGAGGTTCAGCTCGGACTAACCAAGAACAAGATTGACAGTCCTGTCCTAGGTAATGCTGAGAACATTAATCCTGTAATAATCCAGCAAAATTATTATTATTATTATTATTATTATTATTATTATTATTATTATTATTAGGGATGTCCGATAATGGCTTTTTGCCGATATCCGATATTCCGATATTGTCCAACTCTTTAATTACCGATACCGATATCAACCGATGCCGATATATACAGTCGTGGAATTAACACATTATTATGCCTAATTTGGACAACCAAGTATAGTGAAGATAAGGTCCTTTTTTTAAATATTAATAAAATAAAATAAGACAAATAAATTAAAAACATTGAATAAATAAAAAAAGAAAATAAAACAATATAAAAACAGTTACATAGAAACTAGTAATTAATGAAAATGAGTCAAATTAACTGTTAAAGGTTAGTACTATTAGTGGACCAGCAGCACGCACAATCATGTGTGCTTACGGACTGTATCCCTTGCAGACTGTATTGATATATATTAGGGATGTTCGATAATGGATTTTTGCCGATATCTGATATTCCGATATTGTCCAACTCTTTAATTACTGATACCGATATCAACCGATACTGATATATGCAGTCGTGGAATTAACACATTATTATGCCTAAATTGGACAACCAGGTATGGTGAAGATAAGGTCATTTTTTAAATGCTAATAAAATAAAATAAGATAAATAAATAAATAAAAAAATTGGAATAAAAAAGAAAGTAAAACAATATAAAAACAGTTACATAGAAACCAGTAATTAATGAAAATGAGTAAAATTAACTGTTAAAGGTTAGTACTATTAGTGGACCAGCAGCACGCACAATCATGTGTGCTTACGGACTGTATCCCTTGCAGACTGTATTGATATATATTAGGGATGTTCGATAAAGGCTTCTTGCCGATATCCGATATTGTCCAACTCTTTAATTACCGATACCGATATCCACCGATGCCGATACATACAGTCGTGGAATTAACACATTATTATGCCTAATTTGGACAACCAGGTATGGTGAAGATAAGGTCCTTTTTTAAATGTTAATAAAATAAAATAAGATAAATAAATTTAAAAAACATTTTTGAATAAAAAAGAAAGTAAAACAATATAAAAACAGTTACATAGAAACTAGTAATTCATGAAAATGTGTAAAATTAACTGTTGGGGCACTATTTGTAAGTGTATCTTGTGTTTTTTATGTTGATTTAATAAATAAAAAAAACGATACCGATAATAAAAAAAACGATACCGACAATTTCCGATATTACATTTTAAAGCATTTATCGGCCGATAATATCAGCAGGCCGATATTATCGGACATCTCTAATTGTTATTATTATTTCCTCCTTTACCTGCCACGGAAAACAGCAAAGAGCAGAATTGGGTTAGGGAAAATAATTGTGAATGTTTTTTTTACGAGAAATGCATCATTTTTCAGTAGACTGGAGCCCCCAAAGTCATGTCGTCATGCTGTCTAAATAAAATCTGGTGAAATATTTGGAGTTTCATTTTCCTTGTCACGGTGGAACACATTCAAAACCTTGCAGACAATGGCCAACGGAATGAGAAATTGACCTACAAACCCCCAAAACCAGTGAAGTTGGCACGCTGTGTGATTTGTAAATAAAAACCGAAAACAATGATTTGTAAATCCTTTTCCACTTATATTCAATTGAATAGACCACAAAGACAAGATATTTAATGTTCACACTGGAAAAATATTAGCTCATTTGGAATTTGATGCCTGCAACATGTTTTAAAAAAGCTGGCACACGTGGCAAAAAAGACTGAGAATGTTGAGGACTGCTTATCAAACACCTATTTGGAACATCCCACAGGTGAACAGGCTAATTGGGAACAGGTGGGTGCCATGATTTGGTATAAAAGCAGCTTCCATGAAATACTTAGGTATTCCCAAACAAGGATGGGGCGAGGGTCACCACTTTGTCAACAAATGCGTGAGCAGTTTAAGAAAAATATTTCTCAACCAGCTATTGCAAGGAATTCAGGGATTTCACCATCTACGGTCCGTAATATCATCAAAAGATTCATAGAATCTGGAGAAATCACTGCATGTAAGTGGCAAGGCCGTGACCTTCGATCCTTCAGGCGGTACTGCATCAAAAAGCGACATCAGTGTGTAAAGGATATCACCACATGGGCTCAGGAACACTTCAGAAAACCACTGTTATTGACTACAGTTAGTCGCTACATCTGTAAGTGCAAGTTTAAAACTACTACGGCATGGCGTAGTGGGTAGAGCAACCGTGCCAGAAACCTGAGGGTTACAGGTTCGCTCACCGCCTCTTACCATCCAAAAATAGCTGCCGTTGTGTCCTTGGGCGGGACACTTCACCCTTTGCCCCCGGTGCCACTCACACCGGTAAATTGAATGATGAATG
This sequence comes from Nerophis lumbriciformis, assembly GCF_033978685.3. Taxonomy (NCBI): domain Eukaryota; kingdom Metazoa; phylum Chordata; class Actinopteri; order Syngnathiformes; family Syngnathidae; genus Nerophis; species Nerophis lumbriciformis. The sequence continues at coordinate 63,999,194 of NC_084548.2, forward strand.
ATAGGTGGTGGTCGGAGGGGCCGTTGGCGCAAAATTGCAGCCACGCTTCCGTCAGTCTACCCCAGGGCAGCTGTGGCTATGAAAGTAGCTTACCACCACCAGGTGTGAATGAATGATGGGTTCTACATGTAAAGCGACTTTGGGTACTTAGAAAAGTGCTATATAAATCCCAGGTATTATTATTATTATTATTATTTACTATGTAAAGCCAAAGCCATTTATCAACAACACCCAGAAATGCTGCCGGCTTCACTGGGCCCGAGCTCATCTAAGATGCAAAGTGGAAAAGTGTTCTGTGGTCAGACGAGTTCATATTTCATATTGTTTTTGGAAACGTTGTGTCCTCCAGAACAAAAAGGAAAAGAACCATCCGGACTGTTATAGGCGCAACGTTCAAAAGTCAGTATCTGTGCTGGTATGGGGGTGTATTAGTGCCCAAGACATGGGTAACTTACACATCTGTGAAGGCACCATTAATGCTGAAAGGTACATACAGGCTTTGGAGCAACATATGTTGCCATCCAAGCAACGGTATCATGGACGCCCCTGCTTATTTCAGCAAGACAACGTGTTACAACAGCGTGGCTTCGTAGTAAAAGAGTGCGGGTACTAGACTGGCCAGACCTGTCCCCCATTTAAAATGTGTGGCGCAGTATGTGTTGTGTTTTTAGTGTTTTCCTGCCTTCTCCTCTTGTCTGCACCTGTGCTTTTAGTGATTTGTCCTCGGCGAGGGGCGGACCTTGATGCACACCTGCTCGCAATTAGCACTCCGGTATTTAGGCACGTCACGGTCAGCTTGGCCTCGCCGGTTATTGTCTCCTGCACCTCCCACGTGCATGTGCCTGCTTCACTTCATCAGTCCCGGTATGTTGCCTCTCCTTATTCCTGTAATCCCTCACCTCTTTGTGTTTGCTTCCTAGCCACCCTGAGGTAAAGAGGATTTTGTGTTGGACTTTTTGCTGTGTTCAGTGCGCCCTGGCCTTTTTCCCTGCCGACCACTGTGGAACCTGTTTTTGTTTGTTTATTCATGGTGTGCACTTTTGCCCCATCGCCTTTTGTTACACTTTTTGGATTTATTAAATATTCTCCTTTTATAATTCAACCTTGCCTCTCGTCTCTGCATCCTGGGATCACCTTGATCAGGGCCTAACATTATGAAGCCTAAAATACCACAACGGAGACCCCCGGACTGTTGAACAACTTAAGCTGTACATCAAGCAAGAATGGGAAAGAATTCCACCTAAAAAGCTTCAAAAATGTGTCTCGTCAGTTCCCAAATGTTTACTGAGTGTTGTTAAAAGGAAAGGCCATGTAACACAATGGTGAAAACCCCCCTTGTGACAACTTTTTCGCAATGTGTTGCTGACATTAAATTCAAAGTTATTGATTATTTGCAAAAAAAATAAGTTTCTCTTTTTATTTACCATTTACACAACGTGCCAACTTCACTGCTTTTGGGGTTTGTAAAAGAGTTGTGTTTTTTTCCGTTATGAACAGTCTTCAGCATGCTAATATTTGCTTAAAACAAGACGCCAATCGGCAGCGATCAAAACATCTACCCAGCTTCTTCTTCTCCGTTTATTCCGAGCGAACATCATATAACAGTTTCACCATCTTAAAAAAAATACATTTTGCCGCTATGACATTGAGAAGGAATAATTAACATGTATGTCTGGTCCAAAAACTAAAGTGAAAGAGTGCTGAATCAGAGGAGTTTTACCCGTATCAGAGTTATACTTTCATCACGTCCCCTGCTTTCAGACGTATACAGCACGCAACAATACAATCGTACATCACGCAAGCACAAAGCATCCTGTTCCGACGTGTCATTAGCACCATTGCTCTTCACCTTCGCCGCCAACATTCAGCTTTTTTTATGGACCTGTCTGTCCGCGTGGGCGCTTTTCATTAGTGTTCTCCCGTTCTCAGAGATGATGTTAAGAACATGCCGGAAAGTAATGCCTGGACAAAAAAGCTCCTTGAAGGTGAGCTTACATTCGTCTCGCCTGACAAGGATTCAGAAGCAAGAAACAAAGAAGACCAACAGAATGCATGACGTCTGTTTAGCATACTCTCTGTACAAATGTAACATATTTAGTCCACTTTTCTTCAGGTGTATATCTGCGCTTGCGTTCACAACTGATTAAAATCCAAACCCTGCAGAACGCACTGTCGGTAAATATGTGTGTGTGTGTGTGTTCTTGTATTTCTAACCTTCTTGAAACATCAACAAGGAAAAGTGCCTTCCATATGAGGACCGGTGAACAAGTTAGGACCGAAGTCATGGTCCCAATACGGAAAACCATTGCATCTGATAGGGAATGTCTCGTGTGTATCTTAAATCTGCGGTGATATCATTTAAATAGATTTTTTTCCAAGTTCAGAGATGTTTTTCATTTTCTCCTACGATGTCTGGAAATGGTGGTCCTTAAGAGGTAAGCATTTTTCGTAAGTTAAGTTAAAGTAAAGATGTCTCCAGAACATAACAAATACAAGAATGTGTGTGTGTGTCCTTGTATTTCTAACCTTCTTGAGACATCACCAAGGAAAAGTGCCTTCCATATGAGGACCGGTGAACAAGTAAGGACATAAATCATGGTCCCAATACGGAAAACCATTGCATCTGATAGGGAATGTCTCGTGTGTATCTTAAATCTGCGGTGATATCATTTAAATAGATTTTTTTCCAAGTTCAGGGTTGTCTCCTACGATGTCTGGAAAGGGTGGTCCTAAAGAGGTAGGCATTTTTCGGAAGTCTCCAGAAGATAACAAATACAAGAATGTCTGTGTGTGTGTGTGTGTGTGTGTGTGTGTGTGTGTGTGTGTGTGTGTGTGTGTGTGTGTGTGTGTGTGTGTGTGTGTGTGTGTGTGTGTGTTCATGTATTTCTACCCTTTTTGAGACATCAACAAGAAAAAGTACTTTCCATATGAGGACTGGTGAACAAGTTAGGACCGAAATCATGGTCCCAATACGGAAAACCATTGCATTTGATAGGGAATGTCTCGTGTGTATCTTAATTCTGCGGTGATATCATTTAAATAGATTTTTTTCCAAGTTCAGGGTTGTCTCCTACGATGTCTGGAAAGGGTGGTCCTAAAGAGGTAGGCATTTTTCGGAAGTCTCCAGAAGATAACAAATACAAGAATGTCTGTGTGTGTGTGTGTGTGTGTGTGTGTGTGTGTGTGTGTGTGTGTGTGTGTGTGTGTGTGTGTGTGTGTGTGTTCTTGTATTTCTACCCTTTTTGAGACATCAACAAGAAAAAGTACTTTCCATATGAAGACTGGTGAACAAGTTAGGACCGAAATCATGGTCCCAATACGGAAAACCATTGCATTTGATAGGGAATGTCTCGTGTGTATCTTAATTCTGCGGTGATATCATTTAAATAGATTTTTTTCCAAGTTCAGGGTTGTCTCCTACGATGTCTGGAAAGGGTGGTCCTAAAGAGGTAGGCATTTTTCGGAAGTCTCCAGAACATAACAAATACAAGAATGTGTGTGTGTGTGTGTGTGTGTGTGTGTGTGTGTGTGTGTGTGTGTGTGTGTGTGTGTGTGTGTGTGTGTGTGTGTGTGTGTGTGTGTGTGTGTGTACTTGTATTTCTACCCTTCTTGAGACGTCAACAAGGAAAAGTAGCTTCCATATGAAGACCGGTGAACAAGTTAGGACATAAATCATGGTCCCAATATGGAAAACCTTTGCATCTGATAGGGAATGTCTCGTGTGTATCTTAAATCTGCGGTGATATCATTTAAATAGATTTTTTTTCCAAGTTCAGGGATGTCTTTCATTTTCTCCTATGATGTCTGGAAAGGGTGGTCCTATGGTCCATTTTTCGGAAGTCTCCAGAAGGTAAGAAATACAAGAATGTGTGTGTGTGTGTGTGTGTGTGTGTGTGTGTGTGTGTGTGTGTGTGTGTGTGTGTGTGTGTGTGTGTGTGTGTGTGTTCTTGTATTGCTACCCTTCTTGAGACATCAACAAGGAAAAGTGCCTTCCATATGGGGACCGGTGAACAAGTTAGGACATAAATCGCGGTCCCAATATGGAAAACCTTTGCATCTGATAGGGAATGTCTCGTGTGTATCTTAAATCTGCGGTGATATCATTTAAATAGATTTTTTTTCCAAGTTCAGGGATGTCTTTCATTTTCTCCTATGATGTCTGGAAAGGGTGGTCCTATGGTCCATTTTTCGGAAGTCTCCAGAAGGTAAGAAATACAAGAATGTGTGTGTGTGTGTGTGTATGTTTGTTCTTGTATTTCTACCCTTCTTGAGACATCAACAAGGAAAAGTATTTTCTATATGAAGACCGGTGAACAAGTTAGGACATAAATCATGGTCCCAATACGGAAAACCATTGCATCTGATAGGGAATGTCTCGTGTGTATCTTAAATCTGCGGTGATATCATTTAAATAGATTTTTTCCCAAGTTCAAAGATGTCTTTCATTTTCTCTTACGATGTCTGGAAAGGGTGGTCCTTAAGAGGTAAGCATTTTTCGGAAGTCTCCAGAAGGTAACAAATACAAGAATTTGTGTGTGTGTGTGTGTGTGTTCTTGTATTTCTACCCTTCTTGAGACGTCAACAAGGAAAAGTACCTTCCATATGAGGACCGGTGAACAAGTTAGGACCGAAATCATGGTCCCAATACGGAAAACCATTGCATCTGATAGGGAATGTCTCGTGTGTATCTTAAATCTGCGGTGATATCATTTAAATAGATTTTTTTCCAAGTTCAGGGTTGTCTCCTACGATGTCTGGAAAGGGTGGTCCTAAAGAGGTAGGCATTTTTCGGAAGTCTCCAGAAGATTACAAACACAAGAATGTGTGTGTGTGTGTGCGTGTGTGTGTGTGTGTGTGTGTGTGTGTGTGTGTGTGTGTGTGTGTGTGTGTGTGTGTGTGTGTGTGTGTGTGTGTGTTCTTGTATTTCTACGCTTCTTGAGACGTCAACAAGGAAAAGTAGCTTCCATATGAAGACCGGTGAACAAGTTAGGACCGAAATCATGGTCCCAATACGGAAAACCATTGCATCTAGTAGAGAGCCAAATACTAGAGTCCGTGAACATTGCTCCAAAGTCTGGATTTTTGTTGTTGATTTAATGTGCATACAAAAGTAAACATTGACAGGTGCAAAGGCAGCAATATATGATAACACAAGACAGAAGCTAAAGAAGAACTTCCGTATTCATCCCCGAAAAAACCCGCCAGGTGAACAGCTGATTTTTACGACTTCCGGTGCTGACGTAAGACAACCCGCGTCCCATATGTGACCGTAGGATGAACAAATGTACTACGGTACTAAGACTTTGGTGGCCATTAACAGTTAGCTTCCACAGCTGGGTTGCCCAAAGTGCGGCACAGGGGCCATCTGTGGTCCGTGACTCGTTTGTCATCGGCTTTAAGCACATTACAAAAAACAAAAAATAAAGATCTAATTTCCTGGTAGTGAAATCATTCAAAATGAGGGTGGTTCCAAAAAGGAGGGATTTTTCAAATTGACTGTGTGTCGGTTTTAAAAGTGCTCCCCCTCTGGTCAACATATGAAATAACAAGTGTGTGTAAAAATTTGAAGTACTTCCCCTCTGGACAACATATGTGATAACGAGTGTGTGTAAGAAATTGAATTGCGCCCCCTTTGGCCAAAATGTATTAAAAACAAATAAAATAAATATGTAAATAAAGACATACTGTAATAATTTGAAGTAAATAATGAAGATTAAAAAAGAATTACAAACAAAAAAATTTTATTAACCAAAAGCTTACCTTTTTTATATTTGCATAGAATGTATATATTATTAATGTTGTAAATACAAATATTTATATATCTAGAAAGGGTGGTCCTAAAGAGGGAGGCATTTTTTAGAGGTCTCAAGAAGGTGACAAATACAAGAACGTGTGTGTGTGTGTGTGTGTGTGTGTGTGTGTGTGTGTGTGTGTGTGTGTGTGTGTGTGTGTGTGTGTGTGTGTGTGTGTGTGTGTGTGTGTGTGTTACATAAAGAGAGTGAACACGCACCAGTGCTTGATTGTCATACTAATTTCAGCCTTTCACTGCTCAGGACAGGAAAGGTAAGGGAAAGAGGAAAGCAAAAAGAAGGGAAAGGAAAGGCGGAAAAAAGGAAAGTGAAGAAAAAGGAAAAAGGAAAGGAAAAGCAAAGGGAAGAAAATGAAAGCAAAAAAGATAAGGAAAGAGGAAATGAAATGAAAGGGAAGGAAAGTTAAGAAAAGGAAAGACGAAATGAAAGCAAAGAGCTGATAAGGATAGAGGAAATGAAAGCAGAAGGAAAGCAAAGAAAAGGAAAGAGGTGCAACAAGTAGACAAGTTTAGGCCCTAGGCCAGCAAAGTGAACACCCGTAATTTTTGATTGTTGTTCTATTGCAACCCTGCGACCGGAGTGGGCCCCACAGAACCGTGGAGCGTACACACGTCTGCAAGTTTCTACTGCCACTTCATCAGCTTGGAGCCTTGAGGTAAATCCATGAGGCGTTCGTTGGTTCCTGTTGAGGGAAGAACGTCAGGGGCTGACCAGCGCCGTTTCCGAGGGCGCGTGGGCTCCTGAGTCTGGGGTTCTGCAGCCCGGGCATTCTTTGGCCCTATAGTGGGCAGGTGTAGGGTTAAAGGGGGTGGAGGGGGAGGAGGCGGCATCTTCTCCCTGTACCAACTGCAAGGCCCTCCCACTGCAGCCCTGGTCAGGGGGTGTGCGCGTGGGACTCTGGACGAATGTGTCCGGTGGAGTTGCTTGGGTGTCGGGGTGAGAGCAAGGCAAACATCTCCCTCTGTGAGCTGACGACAGGAAAGGCCATAGAGCTCTGCGGTTCTCTGGGGGCAACAAGAGGACCAGCCGTGGTCCTGCACAAAAAATGGATACTCCACCAAGACTTTCAGTAACTCCTGGATGAAAGCAGAAGAGGGTCACACACATTTGAAAAGAACATATGGCTGACAAGTGTTGATACTAAACTTCTTAACTGGTCTTGAAAGTTCTGTACTACCTCCACGGTCAATACAAGATTCATTCATCAGCTACTTTTTTGCAGCTCACCTGAGTGTTGCGGTCTTTAAGATGGACCTGCAGGTGACTGATGCCCTGTGCACTGCTGGGGGAAATGAGCAGCACAGTGCAGGTGCTCAGGTGGAGCTCTGGGGACGTATCAGCGCTCCTTAGAAAGTCTTCAGTCCGCAATTCCTCCACCTGTTTTAACTGCCCACTGGCCAGCTCAATTAGCGAACCCTTTGTGAAGTGAGGTAGGAGCGCAGGGGGAGACCAGTGAAGAGCAGGGGGAGAGGCGTGAACATGATCCCAGTTATGTTTCAGGTGCTTCTCCGTTTCTTTACCTCGCTCCTTGCTCTTTTCTTGGTCTTTGTTTTGGTCTCTGTCATGGTCTCTTTGGGACCAGTCATGGCTGTTCAGCAGACCCTCGGACAAGTGGGGTAAGTTTCTTGGATTGTGCTTCTTTGGGTCTGGCTTTACTTGCAGGTTGTACAGTGGTATTCCTGAGGGACTGTAGGGCGGGTAGGACTGGGGAGCCTGAGGGCTTGGCTGGAAAACGGATCCCAAGGAGTAGTAGATGTGGGCTTCAGTTCCTGGGGCGCCCGCGGCATCCAGGAAGCCTCCTCTACACACCCAGGGGTCTGGTCCCACAGCATGATGGCTGGTCACTATTCCTTGCTGATGTCTGTCCTGCAGTGAGAAATGTGGTTCATGGCCCTCCTGAGCTTTAGACTCTGAGGAAAACAAACCCATGGATTGGGCTTCAGGTGTCAGATCTTCCTGCTGTCTTTGTCCACCATTAGTCTGGGAGCTTTGTGGACTTGTATCCAATCGGATTCTGCTGCAATCGTGTCCATAATCTCCTGCGAGCAAAGGCCCAGAGGTAGTGGCAGTCCTGCTGCCTGACCCATCCAATCCATTGGGCCTCTTTCCTAAGTATCTGCTCCTGGTTTTAACTAAACTTGGCTCTTGAGGGTAGAGAGAGGTATGACCAAACAAGTATGATGGGGCGAAGAGTGAGGAGCTGTAATCTCTTCGGTCGTTGTTAATGTAGGACCACATCTCTCGAGAATCAGCTGGAAAAGGAGTTTTAAAGGAGGGAGTGGAGGACGGGGACGAGTGGGGCCCTTCTGCTCGAAGCCACCTGGAGTGGTGAGGAAGTGGCGACCCAGAGCCTCTCCTCTCCATAACATGCCCTTGAAAGAGAGGAAGTGACACAGATGAGGGGTAGCTCAGAGGCCATGGCAGGGTTAGGGGGCCTGGAGTCGGCAAGGGCGGAGGAGTGTGGAGAAGATGGGGGCTCAGGGTAGTCAGAGCTCGCTGCCTGGCGCCGACCTCTCTGTTGCCCTCCCCTCGCCCTGCGTTGGACCTACTCCGGAGTGGCACAGGGGGCTTAAATTCTTCCGGCGGCGGAAGGTGGTGTTCTGACGACCCTTGCCGGGACTCCCTCTTCTTAGGAGGGAGGCATTCTTTGCCGCGGTCGGGGATGGGATTCATGGGTGGGCTCCAGAGGCAGTGAGGGCCCCCTATGTGTGGGTGTAGGCTAGGTCACATGGGCCTCTTGGGAGACCGAGGGGCACAGACTGAAGGGCCGGCTACGACACAGCATCACTGCCAGATCTTTGGGGATCTATCTGGACTGAAGCTGCACTCACCTAGGAAAGAGATAACATAGGAGAGATCATCAGAAGTATAATTAACTTGCAAAACTCTTGTGATCACCATGGCTAAATAGTCATCGCCTAAGTGCACTGCGGTGGGAATGAAACGAGCAAACTGGTTTCATTCAAACACATCACTCCCACATGTGCGCTAAAAATACGGCTAATGAAGCGACGGCATTGCACCGTGTGTTAAATACACGCACACGGAGATCACTCACAACTGAGTAGTTTTCATCTCTGGCTCCCGACTGATGATTGGAATATGGAGATATGTTCCTCTAGCATTTTCACAAAACACCCCCACGACACCCGCGGGTATTCTATAGAAGTGTACTATGAAGCACCTCCTCACAAACAACCTTCCTTTCCACACAGCAGCGCACACACAAATACTCCCACAGGCGGCAGTGCTCGCTCCCCCAGTGACAGTCAAAGCTGGTCACCGCCCACCCAAAAGCTGACAGAAAAGCAGCAGTTGTTGTGGATTCTAAAGTTGCGTCTGTGCCAACCAAATATTTGTCAAAAGAGGCGAGAACTGCGCGACTGCCGCCTATGCGTGCCATGTTGCTCCACGTTGCATGGGAGAATGTGTTTATTTGTCGAGGTCTTTGTGTGCCTCTGAGTGTTGGAATGTGTCTCACATTTTGCATTCCGGTTTCATTCAGCGAGAAGTGCGGGGGAGCGCCGATAATTCTCCTGCAAAAATGATCAGCTTCAAAATGAACCCTTTTGACGGCCACCTCGTCTCTGTCTCCCGGCCCCGGCTCACCCGTCAACAACCTACTTACCCCCGCTGTCCGCCACACTGTCACTATGGCAACTGCATCTTGTGAGAGGTGAGATAGGGATACTCCACAGACGGTTGCTCATCAAGTTACGAGCGCCAAAAACAGAATACGTGTTGGAGGCGAGCAAGCTGTTTGTGCATCTGAGTGGAAAGCTGAAAAGTTAGCGGTTGGCTGTGGGTGAAGATTCCGAGTCTCAGATGTCGAGAACTTCATTTAAATGTGTTGTAAACGAATGAATGATCAGTCCAAGACATGACCAAGTCCAGGTGGGCCTTAACCTAATGTGTGGCCCTGTGGTTGACAAGTTTTACATTAAGAAGTCGAAGACTATGTGATTGAATCATTTATTTTTAGTGCAAAATAACAATAATGTACATTTTCTTCTGCTTCTGTAACATTACACCAGCAGAGTTTGACATAAAACATCACTACTATTCATACTTGCCAACCCTCCCGGATTTTCCTGGAGACTCCCGAAATTCAGCGCCTCTCCCGAAAACCTTCCGGGACAAATTTTCTCCCGAAAATCTCCCGAAATTCAGGCACACAATATAAACAGTGTACTTGCCCAATGACGTTATAACTGTAGAATGATCAAGGGCGAGTTCTTGGTTTCTTATGTGGGTTTATTGTTAGGCAGTTTCATTAACGTCCTCCCAGCGCGGTAACAACACACAACAACAGCATTTCGTCTACCATAAAGCAGTTCGTCTGCCGTAAACAGCAATGTTGTGACACTCTTAAACAGGACAATACTGCCATCTAGTGCATTTGATGAAAGCACTTTTTGCGTGCCACACAGCAATGCATCATCAGTGAGGGCGTTCAGCATGGTTAGAATAATAGTGACAAATAGAACAAGGATGGACAATTCAACCCTTAACTCAACAATGAGTAGATGAGTGTTATGTGTGTGTATATGTGTAAATAAATGAACACTGAAATTCAAGTATTTATTTTATTTATATATATATATATATATATATATATATATATATATATATATATATATATATATATATATATATATATATATATATATATATATATATATATATATGAAATACTTGACTTAGTATTTCTTGTATATATATATATATATATATAAATATATGTGTATATATAAATATATATATATATATATATATATATATATATATATATATATATATATATATATATATATATATATATATATATGAAATACTTGACTTAGTATTTCTTATATATATATATATATATATATATATATATTTTAATTACAGCAAGGTGGTCTTGCCGCTGGGCCTTAGGCCTGTTGCACCTCCACCGGTGCCTGTGGTGGACTGTGCATGGCAGGGACGTCCTCTTCCCTGAGGCAGGCCTAAACCTGACCGCATACCAGAAAAGGTTTTGCTGCAGGGTCTTCAGCTGGGGACCACCTCTCATATATATATATATATATATATATATATATATGAAATACTTGACTTGGTGAATCCTAGCTGTAAATATACTCCTCCCCTCTTAACCACGCCCCCAGCCACGCCCCCGCCCCGCCCCCCCACCTCCCGAAATCGGAGGTCTCAAGGTTGGCAAGTATGCTACTATTATACAAAACCCAAAACCAGTGAAGTTGGCACGCTGTGTAATTCGAAAATAAAAACAAAATACAATGATTTGCAAATCCTTTTCAACTTATATTCAATTGAATAGACTGCAAAGACAAGATTTTTAATGTTCCAACTGAGAAACTTCTTCTTTTTTTTTTTGCAAATAATCATTAACTTAGAATTTAATGGCAGCCACACATTGCAAAAAAGTTGTCACAGGGGCATTTTTACCACTGTGTTACATGGCCTTTCCTTTTAACAACACTGAGTAAACTTTTGGGAACTGAGGAGACACATTTTTGAAGTTTTTCAGGTGGAATTCTTTCCCATTCTTGCTTGATGTACAGCTTAAGTTGTTCAACAGTTGTAATATTTTACGCTTCATAATGAGCCACACATTTTCAATGGGAGACAGATCTGGACTACAGGCAGGCCAGTTTAGTACCCGCACTCTTTTACTATGAAACCACGTTGTTGTAACACGTGACTTGGCATTGTCTTGCTGAAATAAGCAGGGGCGTCCATGATAACATTGCTTGGATGGCAACATATGTTGCTCCAAAACCTGTATGTACCTTTTAGCATTATTGGTGCCTTCACAGATGTGTAAGTTACCCATGCCTTGGACACTAATACACTCCCATACCATCACAGATGCTGGCTTTTGACCTTTGCGCCTAGAACAATCCGGATGGTTCTTTTCCTCTTTGTTCCGGAGGACACGACGTCCTCCAAAAACAATTTGAAATGTGGACTTGAGAACACTTTTCCACTTTGCATCAGTCTATTTTAGATGAGCTCGGGCCCAGCGAAGCCGACGGCATTTCTGGGTGTTGTTGATAAATGGCTTTCGCTTTGCATAGTGCAGTTTTAATTTGCACCTACAGATGTAGCGACAAACTGTAGTTACTGACAGTGGTTTCCTGAAGTGTTCCTGAGCCCATGTGGTGATATCCTTTACACACTGATGTTGCTTTTTGATGCAGTACCGTCTGAGGGATTGAAGGTCTCCAGATTCTCTGAACCTGTTGATGATATTACGGACCGTAGATCCCAAAATAGCTCGTTGAGAAATGTTGTTCTTAAACTGTTGGACAATTTGCTCACGCATTTGTTGACAAAGTGATGACCCTCGCCCCATCCTTGTTTGTGAAAGACTGAGCATTTCATGGAAGCTGCATTTATACCCAATCATGTCACCCACCTGTTCCCAATTAGCATGTTCACCTGTGGGATGTTCCAAATAAGTGTTTGATGACCATTGCTCAACTTTCTCAGTCTTTTATTCCCCACTCGTGCCAGCTTTTTTGAAACATGTTGCAGGCATCAAATTCCAAATGAGCTAATATTTGCAAAAAATAACAACATTTTCCAGTTCGAACGTTAAATATCTTGTCTTTGCAGTCTATTCAATTGAATATAAGTTGAAAAGGATCATTGTATTCTGTTTTTATTGACCATTTACACATCGTGCCAACTTCACTGCTTTTGGGGTTTGTAAATATGAAGGGAGTCTGCTATAAAATGTCACATCACGCACCCTGTCATTCAAGAACTGACATCTGACAAACAACTTTTGCTTCTCACCAACATCTTTTTTGTTTTCTTTTTTTATTTGTCCTGTCCAGCTACTCAGGCAAATCATATTGTTGATGTAGATTCCCATTTCGGCTGTACAAATTTACTTTACAAAAGAGAAGTGTGGGATACTTCTCTTGTTGCCTTATTTATATTTGACTTTATTAAATGGATTTATATTATTATTTGGACAAGAGGGGGATTAGACAGAGAGACAAAAACAACAACAGCAAACACAACAACAACAACAATAGAGCAACATCAGCAAATAGGATATGTACACATATGATGTTAAAAGTTATAGCAAATAAGCAGTTAGTGAAATGAGTGAAATAAGTGAAATAAATAATAATACAGAAATGACAATGAACATTTGTACACTACAAATGGAGCAATACAAATACCAATAGAAATAGCACTATTGATAATGAATGATAACAATAATTACCTCTATTATCAACAATACAGTTGTTCACATGCAACAATACATATATGTAATGATAACATGAAATACAAAAGAAAGCAGATCAATGGAAGAGAAGCCAACTATATTAACCTTGTAGATTGTTATGGTATCAATAGGTTAAGCTTTGTCAGTGTGCCATGTGTTATACCCAGTTTCCCTATTGCAATAACGTTAATATATGTTTGATGAAAAGGTGATTATATGCATGAGTGTACAGGTAAAAGCCAGTAAATTAGAATATTTTGAAAAACTTGATTTATTTCAGTAATTGCATTCAAAAGGTGTAACTTGTACATTATATTTATTCATTGCACACAGACTGATGCATTCAAATGTTTATTTCATTTAATTTTGATGATTTGAAGTGGCAACAAATGAAAATCCAAAATTCCGTGTGTCACAAAATTAGAATATTGTGTAAGGCTAATACAAAAAAGGGATTTTTAGAAATGTTGGCCAACTGAAAAGTATGAAAATGAAAAATATGAGCATGTACAATACTCAATACTTGGTTGGAGCTCCTTTTGCCTCAATTACTGCGTTAATGCGGCGTGGCATGGAGTCGATGAGTTTCTGGCACTGCTCAGGTGTTATGAGAGCCCAGGTTGCTCTGATAGTGGCCTTCAACTCTTCTGCGTTTTTGGGTCTGGCATTCTGCATCTTCCTTTTCACAATACCCCACAGATTTTCTATGGGGCTAAGGTCAGGGGAGTTGGCGGGCCAATTTAGAACAGAAATACCATGGTCCGTAAACCAGGCACGGGTAGATTTTGCGCTGTGTGTAGGCGCCAAGTCCTGTTGGAACTTGAAATCTCCATCTCCATAGAGCAGGTCAGCAGCAGGAAGCATGAAGTGCTCTAAAACTTGCTGGTAGACGGCTGCGTTGACCCTGGATCTCAGGAAACAGAGTGGACCGACACCAGCAGATGACATGGCACCCCAAACCATCACTGATGGTAGAAACTTTACACTAGACTTCAGGCAACGTGGATCCTTTGCCTCTCCTGTCTTCCTCCAGACTCTGGGACCTCGATTTCCAAAGGAAATGCAAAATTTGCTTTCGTCAGAAAACATGACTTTGGACCACTCAGCAGCAGTCCAGCTGGTGTCGGTCCACTCTGTTTCCTGAGATCCAGGGTCAACGCAGCCGTCTACCAGCAAGTTTTAGAGCACTTCATGCTTCCTGCTGCTGACCTGCTCTATGGAGATGGAGATTTCAAGTTCCAACAGGACTTGGCGCCTGCACATTTATTGCAATTACTGAAATAAATCAAGTTTTTCAAAATATTCTAATTTACTGGCTTTTACCTGTATGTATGTATATGTACTTGTATATGTACAGTATGTGTATATGTATGTTTGTACAGTGAGTGTGCGTGTAATGTACGAACTTTGAGTATGTAAGTATGTACTGTATTTGTGTATGTATGTGGGAGCGTAGGTACGTATGTATGTATGTATGTATGAATAACGGTACGTATGTGAGTATATGTGTATTTGTATGTACAATATATTTGACTCCCAGTGTGTGTGGGAGCCAGAGTACGGCCCCGGCCACCCAGAGAGCCCAACCCAAAACAGCAGGTGTGGCGCCCAGGGACCACAGGCCCCACACAGCCAGGCCGGACAGCGACAGGAACCCCAGAGCCCGGCCCACCGTGCCGCCCGGAAGTGCCAGCAGCAGACCGCAGACAGCCGCGCCCGGCAGAGGACAAGGCACGGGAGAAGCAGGGGACAGCCAGCCCACAAAGCCAGTGAGAGACCACACCCCACACGGGCAGAAAGGCGGGACGCCCTGCCCGAGTGGCCCAGAGACTCCCCACACCCGGACGGGAAGACCGCTCCCGCCCCACCAGCAACCGGGCCCCCACAAGCCCAACCCCCAGGCCACCCCACCCAAGTTGGCCGCCGCAGGACTGCTCAGCACGGAGCCACGGGAACCACCCACCCCACCTGCAGGGACCCCAACGATGGAGATGGAACAACCAGCAACAGCCCTGTCGAATCCTCCCCCTGAGGGGAAGGATACAGGGGAATAATAATGATAATAATAATAATAATAATAATAATAATAATAATAAAATATGAATATACAAATTAAATAATAATGATTAAAAAATTAAATACTAATAACAAAAATAATAATAATAATTAAAAAAAATTATATATATATATATATATATATATATATATATATATATATATATATATATATATATATTAATTAAAAGAAGATCACAGACACACTGACACGCAAGGTTACTACCCCAGCAGCTGGCTGACTTGCAGCACCGCGGAATACCTTGCAGTGCACCAAGCTGCCACAATAGACACGGGGACTAGACCCAGCAGGCCCCAACCAAGACAGGCACCCGGACGGGATGGACGGTGGGACCCAGGAGCTCCAGACACGCAGCCCGGATGCAGTAGCCTGAGGCGCTGACCCCCGCCGTACAAGCAGGCCCTGAGAGTACCCCCAGAAATATATATATATATATATATATATATATATATATATATATATATATATATATATATATATATATATATATATATATATATATATATATATGTATATATACACATACATACATGTATACATATTCATATATACATACACATATACACATATATACATATATATATATATATATATATATATATATATATATATATATATATATATATATATATATACATATATATATATATATATATATATGTATATATACACATACATACATGTATACATATTCATATATACATACACATATACACATATATACATATACATACATACATACATACATACATACATACACACGTTTACATACCTACCTCCATCCATCCATCCATCCACAGACACACACACACACACACACACACACACACACACACACACACACACACACACACACACACACACACACACACACACACCACTGCCCAAACAACCGAGAAACAGTACCTGCACCAGACAAGGGGGCAGCGCTGCCACTGCATCAAGTCACCAACACAGACCCCACAGCGCAAGGCCGGACCACACGGGCACGGACCCCACCCAACAGGAAGCAAAACCCGTGCAACGTCACACAAAAATAAATAAATACAAATAAATAAATAATAATAATAATACAATTAAATTAAAATAAATACTAATTCAAAATAATAAATGAATAAAAGCCTCGCACCCTCAGTGAGGTCTCTGCCCGGGAATGGCAGGCCACCAGACCGCAGTCCCTGCAACCCGCGCCGGCCGAGGAGGCAATGAGAAGCGCGCCGTACTCCCAAACCCAAAACCCCCCCATGCATGTGTACCAGTCCCCCAGAGTGTCTACTGTGTAGTTAAAATTAGGAGGTCAGCCGTTACAGCCGACCTCCAGTCCCTATTGATGTGTGTACTGTAGCGTAAGTGAGATATGTATGCTTGTAGGAACTAATAATGCCATTAAAATTGGGGGACATCAGTTGACCAACTTCGATTGCCTGTTCATCTTCTTGGTGTGACATTGTGATGTAAGCCACACTTACCGTATTTTCCGGACCATAGGGCGCACCGGATTAAAAGGCACAATGCCGATGAGCGGGTCTATTCAGGTCTTTTTTCATATATAAGGCGCACCGGATTATAAGGCACATTAAAGGAGTTATGTTATGATTTTTTTTCTAAATGTAGAATGTAGTCTATATAACATGTAATGGTGGTTCTTTGCTCAAAATGTTGCATAGATGATGTTTTACAGATCATCTTCAAGCCGCTTTCTAAAAGTCGCTTCAGGATGCGCCGTATTGTGGGCGGTCTTATTTACGTGGCTCACCTTCGACAGCGTCTTCTCCCAGTCATCTTTGTTGTAGCGGTGTAGCGTGCAAGGACGGGAGTGGAAGAAGTGTCAAAAGATGGCGCTATCTGTTTTAATGACATTCAGACTTTACTTCGATCAATAACAGAGCAGCGTCTCCTCAGACGTGCCTCTCCTGATGACTGCATCTGGCTCTCAGATAAATCTTAGCTGACATCACTTAACACGATAAGAAATGAATAATTCCGCTGGATTCACAGTGTTAAAAGTAACGTTCAAAATATAAAACATTCTCATGCATTTTAATCCATCCATCCGTTTTCCACCGCACCTGTTCAAGAAGTTGCATGAATATATATACTCTAGCTTTTAAATAGACCCCCCTTTTAGACCAGTTGATCTGCCATCTCTTTTCTGCTCTGCCCCCCTCTCCTGCGTGGAGAGGTTATTAGGTGACCGCAGATGACTCGCCAGCTGTTCAAAGTCGGGACCCAGGGTGGACCACTCATCTGTGCATCAGTTGGGGACATCTCTGCGCTGTTGACTTGTCTCCACTCAAGATTATCTCCTGCTGGCCCCACTATGGACTGGACTCTTACACTATTATATTAGATCCACTATGGCCTGGACTCTCACACTATTATGTTAGATCCACTATGGACTGGACTCTCACACTATTATGTTAGATCCACTATGGTCTGAACTCTCACACTATTATGTTAGATCCACTATGGACTGGACTCTGTCACTATTATGCTAGATCCACTATGGACTGGACTCTCACTATTATGTTAGATCCACTATGGACTAGACTCTCACTATTATGTTGGATCCACTATGGACTAGACTGTCACTATTATGTTAGATCCACTATGGAATGGATTCTCGCACTATTATATTAGATCCACTATGGACTGGACTCTCACTATTATGTTAGATCCACTATGGACTGGACTCACACACTATTATGTTAGATCCACTATGGACTGGACTCTCACACTATTATGTTAGATCCACTATGGTCTGGACTCACACACTATTATGTTAGATCCACTATGGACCGGACTCTCACACTATTATGTTAGATCCACTATGGACTGAACTCTCACACTATTATGTTAGCTCCACTATGGACTGGACTCTCACACTATTATTTTAGATCAACTATGGACTGGACTCTCACAATATTATGTTAGATCCACTATGGACTGGACTCTCACACTGTTATGTTAGATTCGCTATGGACTGGACTCTCACACTATTATGTTAGATCCACTATGGTCTGGACTCTCACACTATTATGTTAGATCCACTAGGGACTGGACTCTCACACTGTTATGTTAGATCCACTATGGACTGAACTCTCACACTATTATGTTAGATCCACTATGGACTGGACTCTCACACTATTATTTTAGATCCACTATGGACTGGACTCTGTCACTATTATGTTAGATCCACTATGGACTGGACTCTCACAATATTATGTTAGATCCACTATGGACTGGACTCTCACACTGTTATGTTAGATTCGCTATGGACTGGACTCTCACAATATTATGTTAGATCCACTATGGACTGGACTCTCACAATATTATGTTAGATCCACTATAGACTGGACTCTCACACTGTTATGTTAGATCCGCTATGGACTGGACTCTCACACGATTATGTTAGATCCACTATGGACTGGACTCTCTCACTATTATGTTAGATCCACAATGGACTAGACTCTCACTATTATGTTAGATCCACTATGGACTGGACTCTCACACTATTATGTTAGATCAACTATGGACTGGACTCTCACACTATTATGTTAGATCCACTATGGACTGAACTCTCACACTATTATGTTAGATCCACTATGGACTGGACTCTCACACTATTATGTTAGATCCACTATAGACTGGACTCTCACACTATTGTTAGATCTACTATGGACTGGACTTTCACACTATTATGTTAGATCCACTATGGACTGGACTCTGACACTATTATGTTAGATTCACTATGGACTGGACTCTCACACAATTATGTTAGATCCATTATGGACTGGACTCCCACACTATTATGTTAGATCCACTATGGACTGGACTCTCACACTATTATGTTAGATCCACTATAGACTGGACTCTCACACTATTGTTAGATCTACTATGGACTGGACTTTCACACTATTATGTTAGATCCACTATGGACTGGACTCTGACACTATTATGTTAGATTCACTATGGACTGGACTCTCACACAATTATGTTAGATCCATTATGGACTGGACTCCCACACTATTATGTTAGATCCACTATGGACTGAACTCTCACACTATTATGTTAGATCCACCATGGACTGGACTCTCACACTATTATGTTAGATCCACTATGGACTGAACTCTCTCACTATTGTGTTAGATCCACTATGGACTAGACTCTCACTATTATGTTAGATCCACTATGGACTGGACTCTCACTATTATGTTAGATCCACTATGGACTAGACTCTCACTATTATGTTAGATCCACTATGGACTGGACTCTCACTATTATGTTAGATCCACTATGGACTAGACCAGTGGTTTTTAACCTTGTTGGAGGTACCGAACCCCACCAGTTTCATATGCGCATTCACCGAACCCTTCTTTAGTGAAAAATAAAATGTTGTTTTTTTTTTCAAATTCAAGACAAAGTTATATGTTGTTGGTAACACTTTATCTAAGTAACAAAGACTTAATTTAGAGTTATTTGGTTAGGGTTAGGGTAAGGGGGTTAGTGTTATAATAAGGCCATGCCGAATAAGGCATTAATAAGTACTTATTAATGACTAGTTAAGAGCCAATATGTTACTAATTTGCATGTTAATAAGCAACTAATTAATGGTGAATATGTTCCCCATACTAAAGTGTTACCATGTTTTTATACTGGTGCACAAAATGAACCGAGCATTAACATCACCTTGTTCAGAGAACAAAACCAACACAGTGCATAAACTCACAACAAATTACACACCTGCAAACCAGTCTGACTTCTGCTGTTGCCGTATCCGTAATACGCCGATAGGGAGAAGTTTTTATTTACACGATGAGTAAGTATCTTTGTACTTTGTTTATGTAGTTTACCCGTCCTTGGGTACTGTTTGTTGAATTTACTGCATGTCTGTACTTTGTTTATGTAGTTTACCTGTTCTTGTGTACTGTTTGTTGAATTTACTGTATCTTAGTACTTTATGTAGTTTACCTGTTCTTGTGTACTGTTTGTTGAATTTACTAATTGATTGTACTTTGTTTATGTAGTTTACCTGTTCTTGTGTACTGTTGGTTGAATTTACTGCATCTTTGTACTTTGTTTATGTAGTTTACCTGTTCTTGTGTACTGTTTGTTTAACTTACTGCATCTTTGTACTTTGTTTATGTAGTTTACCTGTTCTTGTGTACTGTTTGTTGAATTTACTGTATCTTTGTACTTTATGTAGTTTACCTGTTTTTGTGTACTGTTTGTTGAATTTACTACATGATTGTACTTTGTTTATGTAGTTTACCTGTTCTTGTGTACTGTTGGTTGAATTTACTGCATCTTGTACTTTGTTTATGTAGTTTACCCATTCTTAGGTACTGTTTGTTGAATTTACTGCATGTTTGTACTTTGTTTATGTAGTTTACCTGTTCTTGTGTACTGTTTGTTGAATTTACTGTATCTTTGTACTTTGTTTATGTAGTTTACCCGTCCTTGGGTACTGTTTGTTGAATTTACTGCATGTCTGTACTTTGTTTATGTAGTTTACCTGTTCTTGTGTACTGTTTGTTGAATTTACTGTATCTTAGTACTTTATGTAGTTTACCTGTTCTTGTGTACTGTTTGTTGAATTTACTAATTGATTGTACTTTGTTTATGTAGTTTACCTGTTCTTGTGTACTGTTGGTTGAATTTACTGCATCTTTGTACTTTGTTTATGTAGTTTACTTGTTCTTGTGTACTGTTTGTTGAATTTACTGTATCTTTGTACTTTGTTTATGTAGTTTACCTTTTCTTGTGTACTGTTTGTTAAATTTACTGTATCTTTGTACTTTGTTTATGTAGTGTACTTGTTCTTGTGTACTGTTGGTTGAATTTACTGCATGTTTGTACTTTGTTTATGTAGTTTACCTGGTCTTGTGTACTGTTTGTTGAACTTACTGCATCTTTGTACTTTGTTTAAGTAGTTTACCTGTTCTTGTGTACTGTTTGTTGAATTTACTGCATCTTTGTACTTTATGTAGTTTACCTGTTCTTGTGTACTGTTTGTTGAATTTACTACATGATTGTACTTTGTTTATGTAGTTTACCTGTTCTTGTGTACTGTTTGTTGAATTTACTGCATCTTTGTACTTTGTTTATGTAGTTTACCTGTTCTTGTGTATTGTTTGTAGAATTTACTGCATCTTTGTACTTTGTTTATGTAGTTTACCTTTTCTTGTGTACTGTTTGTTGAATTTACTGTATCTTTGTACTTTGTTTATGTAGTTTACCCGTTCTTGGGTACTGTTTGTTGAATTTACTGCATGTCTGTACTTTGTTTATGTAGTTTACCTGTTCTTGTATACTGTTTGTTGAATTTACTGTATCTTTGTACTTTGTTTATGTAGTTTACCTGTTCTTGTGTACTGTTTGTTGAACATACTGCATCTTTGTACTTTGTTTATGTAGTTTACTTTTTCTTGTGTACTGTTTGTTGAATTTACTGCATGTTTGTACTTTGTTAATGTATTTTACTTGTTTTTGTGTACTGTTTGTTGAATTGACTGCAATTTTTGTACTTTATTTATATAGTTTACCTGTTCTTGTGTACTGTTTGTAAAATTTACTGTATCTTTGTACTTTGTTTATGTAGTTTACTTGTTCTTGTGTACTGTTTGTTGAATTTACTGCATGTTTGTACTTTGTTTATGTAGTTTACTTGTTCTTGCATATTTTTTGTTGAATTTACTGCATGTTTGTACTTTGTTTATGTAATTTACCTGTTCTTGTGTACTGTTTGTTGAATGTACTGCATGTTTGTACTTTGTTTATGTAGCCTACTCTGATTATTACCAAGAAAAATGCTAAAATATTTTTTTCTCTGTTGAGTACGACTTTTCAAACAGAATATTTTCATTTGAAATTTGTGTTTCATATGTTACAAAATAGGTTTTTATTAGGACGTGTACTACTTTGACTAAAACTTCTGAAGTGTTGATAATGACCAGTTCCACAGCATTAAAATGCAACCTCCTATTTAGCTGCAAAATAAGCCTAAAAATAAAAGCACAAAAGCCTTAACCAGGATTCTACCACAGCAACTAACTACACTGCAAAAAGTCAGTGTTCAAAAACAAGAACAAAAAATACAAAAATTAGGGGTATTTTATTAGAACTAAGCAAAATTATCTGCCAATAGAACAAGAAAATTTGGCTTGTCAAGATTTTCCAAAACAAGTAAAATTAGCTAACCTCAATGAACCCCAAAATACCTTAAAATAAGTATATTCTCACTAATAACAAGGGCACTTTTCTTGGTAGAAAAAAAAGAGACCTTTTTGCTCAACGTGTTGAAAAATATTCTTAAATGAAGTAAATGCTAGTGCCATTATCTTGACATAATGATATGCGCTGGGCATTACATTTCTTGAAACCAGCAAACTTACACTAAAAACTAATTTATTGTTCTTAATGGAAAGGCAACAAGGCAACTGCTCGTTACTCTCGGGGTCTACTAGCTGCTCAGGCAAATCATATTGTCTAAAAATTCATTTTTCCATCGATAACATGACATCATCGCGTCAAGTGCGTGCTCTTTCAGTCAATTATTGCGCACATATACAGCCCGGTCCCCGGCCAAATTTTTTTTATTGTAATTTTGAAGAATTTCTCTGAATGTGCATGAACTCTTTCAAAAGTGTTTGAAATGTCACATGTTAATTGTTTAAATATGAAGTACAGTTCACTGCACTGTGCCAACTGTACTACTATATGAGTACGTGTTTTCTATTGTTTCATTGAAAATAAAACAGCAAAGTCCATTTGGCCGTCATCTGTTTTAATTATGAGACACAATTGTGTCAAAGTCATGATTTTTTATTTTTTTTTCATGCTTGAAATAAGAAATTATTACTTTAAAAAAGTAGTTTTATACTTGTGAGTGTTGATGACACAGCTTTGCAACAGTTGATATTCTAGTTTCAAGCATGTTTTACGCAATATAGGTCATCAAATCTCAACAACAAGCTGTAATATCTTACTGAGATCATTTAGGACCAAAACCCTTAAAACAAGTAAAACAAATGAACATAAAATCTGCTTAGTGAGAAGACTTATCTTATCAGACAGAACATAAGCAAATATCACCCTTATTTGAGATATTTAATCTTACTTAGATTTCAGTTTTTGCAGTGTAACATTTACTAATGTAATTGATTTTGTACAGACGCTACACAAAGGTGTTCCACCGCATTCATACACCTATTTTCATCTGTGGACAATTTTCTATGAGTATTACATGCTTTTGAGAAGAGTGAAGAAATGGTAAAAAAACAAACAAACAAGAACACACAAAACAATAACAATCATAATTAAAGCTGCAAGCAGCGATGGACTTTGACGGCACATAAAATCCAAACCGGAGCAGTAATTAAAACTCTTTCGTCAACTTTTAATCAGAAGGGTTCAATCTCTCTCCTGTGCTAGTTTGAAGCCGACACGACAAACGCGCTCAGAGGAGATAATGTTTGAAAAAAGGTGACCGATTTTTACAAAAATTTTGTTTTGAAGGGGGAATTGCAAACTTCCTGTTGATTTTTGCTGGGGGTTGTCAATATATGAAATGTAAGTCTAAGTAAGACCTACATAGAGGTTTTTGGTTCATGTCTCTAAGACATTCCTACTGGAAGTTACAGGCAGTTTTGTCTGAGTTTTCTTCCTAGGAGCAGTTGTGTCTGTGTTTTCTTCCTAGGGGGCGCTAGAGCGCAATTTTGAGTTTTGGGGTTGGGCTTTTTTATGAGAGCGCAATTGTTGCCAGTCCTGGTGTGTTTGTCCAGTTTGGTGAGTTTTGAAGCATGTTAAGGGGGTTAAATTACATCTCAAAGAGGCAAAAGTGACTGTTTTTACTAAACTTTTGTTAAATTACAGCTCAAAGAGGCGGCGGAATAATAATAAAACCTTACAATTACAATAGGGTCTTCTGTCCCAAAGGGACATTGCGGTCCCTAAGACTGTTTTTACAAAACTTTTGTTTGGAAGGGGGAATTGCAAACTTCCTGTTGATTTCTGCTGAAAGATGTCAATGTATGAAATGTAGATCTAAGTGAGACCTACATAGAGGTTTCATGTCTCTACGACATTCCTACTGGGAGTTAGAGGCAGTTTTGTCTGTGTTTTCTTCCTAGGGAGCGCTAGAGCGCAATTTTGAGTTTTGGGGCTAGGTTTTTTGATCGGATCGCAATTTTCGCCAGTCCTGATGTGTGTGTCAAATTTGGTGAGTTTTGAAGCATGTTAAGGGGGTCAAATTACAGCTCAAAGAGGCGGCGGAATAATAATAAAACCTTACAATTACAATAGGGTCCTCTGTCCCAAAGGGACAATGCGGTCCCTAATAATGGAAAGTCAAAATTCAACTTCAGAGTGGTGTTGGCCATTTGTATTTACCTGCTAAATAAGTCCATGCCAAGTATGCCGTTGTTGATAAAGATACAAAATAGTTTACAATTTGAACCACAAAGAGAGAAAACAAACTATTATTCTGCAATAGAAGATACAAACAATACAAACACTGCCCCAAACAAGAAGTCTTTAAATGTTCAACTCTTCACAAGTCTTATGATTTCTTCGATGAATGCATTATTAATCTGCCCTATTTTTGTTTGAAATTAGTATTCTTGTCCATTTGATAACCCAGAGGAAAACAAACAAAGCTGCCAAAGCGAAGGAGCGAACAAAGAAGATGCTGCGCATGTGGAGGAGTTGGAGACGACTCCTACACTGCACACGCGTCCGTCCAGAACGAAGAACACCCAATACTTGCAACACATCACAATCTCAATCATCACAATCTCAATAATCCTCTTTCCACTTTGCTCCCAAACATCCTTTCGAAGAACTCCGTCTGGCTAAAACGACCTCGACGTGAAAATGGCTTTTTTGTTTCATCCTGCCCTTCTCTGCACGAGCGTTCCTCCAAAGAGCTGTCCGTCACGAGAGCAACATGCAAACTTTGACGATCCACGCACTGAGAGTGCAGGCGTCGGACTTTGTCCCGCATAACGTGGGCGCCGGCGGCCATCTTAATGGAGCGGATGAGAGACTGACCTTAGCAGACGTCCCGTTCCTGTCCCAGACCAGCCGTTCCTGTCCCAGACGTCCCGGAGGGTCAACGGTCTCCTCAGCTCCGAACTGCGCTATTCTGTCAGAGCCAGCCTGTCATATCTGTGTGTGAAAGAATAGAAAACCTTACTGAAAGCCTGCTATTCGTCTGTCGTGTACGTAAGTGAGTGTGTCAAGAGAGTGTGTGTGTGTGTGTGTGTGTGTGTGCGTGTGTGTGTGTGTGTGTGTGTGTGCAAAGGGCTGAGGAAATGAGTAATATCTAGCAGTGAGAAGCATGTCTGCTCTGCACAGCCACACAGGCAGACCAGTTGCTGCTGCCACCCACTCGCTTGAATCACGGTGAGACACACACACACACACACACACACTTACGTACACACAGACTCAAACACTCATGCTGCAGGGTCACAGCTGGGGAGCTAGTGGTAGTATTATTGTCTTGTGAACTACAAAACCCCCAAAAGCAGTGAAGTTGGCACTTAGTGTAAATGGTAAATAAAACCAGAATACAATGATTTGCAAATCCTTTTCAACCCATATTCAAATTGAATAGACTGCAAAAGACAAGATATTTAATGTTCGAACTGGTAAACGTTGTTATTTTTTGCAAATATCATCAAACACTTTTTTGGATCATCAGGCTAATTGGGAACAGGTGGGTGCCATGATTGGGTATAAAAGTAGATTCCATGAAATGCTCAGTCAAATCACAAACAAGGATGGGGCGAGGGTCACCACTTTGTCAACAAATGCGTGAGCAAAATTGTTTAAGAACAACATTTCCCAACCAGCTATTGCAAGGAATTTAGGGATTTCACCATCTACGGTTCGTAATATCATCAAAGGGTTCAGAGAATCTGGAGAAATTGCCGAAAACCAACATTGAATGCCCGTGACCTTGGATCCCTCAGGCGGTACTGAATCAACAAGCGACATCAGTGTGTAAAGGATATCACCACATGGGTTCAGGAACACTTCAGAAAACCACTGACAGTAACTACAGCTGGTCGCTACATCTGTAAGTGCAAGTTAAAACTCTACTACGCAAAGCCATTTATCAACAACACCCAGAAACGCCGCCGGCTTCGCTGGGCCCGAGCTCATCTAAGATGGACTGATGCAAAGAGGAAAAGTGTTCTGTGGTCTGACGAGTCCACATTTCAAATTGTTTTTGGAAACTGTGGAAGTTGTGTCCTTCAGACCAAGACGAAAAAAAGAACCATCCGGATTGTTCTAGGCGCAAAGTGTAAAAGCCAGCATCTGTGATGGTATGGGGGTGTATTAGTGCCCAAGACATGGGTAACTTACACATCTGTGAAGGCACCATTAATGCTGAAAGGTACATACAGGTTTTGGAGCAACATATGTTGCCATTCAAGCAACGTTATCATGGACGCCCCTGCTTATTTCAGCAAGATAATGCCAATCCACATGTTACAACAGCGTGGCTTCATAGTAAAAGAGTGCGGGTACTAGACTGGCCTGCCTGTAGTCCAGACCTGTCTCCCATTGAAAATGTGTGGCGCATTATGAAGCCTAAAATACCACAACGGAGACCCCCGGACTGTTGAACAACTTAAGCTGTACATCAAGCAAGAATGGGAAAGAATTCAGTTCAGTTCCCAAACGTTTACTGAGTGTTGTTAAAAGGAAAGGCCATGTAACACAGTGGTAAAAATGCCCCTGTGACAACTTTTTTGCAATGTGTTGCTGCCATTCAATTCTAAGTTCATGATTATTTGCCTTCCTTGCTTAGATGGCAACATATGTTGCTCCAAAACCTGTATGTACCTTTCAGCATTAATGGTGCCTTCACAGATGTATAAGTTACCCATGTCTTGGGCACTAATACACCCCCATACCATCACAGATGCTGCCTTTTCAACTTTGCGCCTAGAACAATCCGGATGGTTCTTTTCCCCTTTGGTCCGGAGGATACGACGTCCACAGTTTCCCCCAAAAAAATAGTTACATGTGGACTCGTCAGACCACAGAACACTTTTCCACTTTGCATCAGTCCATCTTGGATGAGATCAGGCCCAGCAAAGCCAAGCGGCGTTTCTGGGTGTTGTTGATAAACGGCTTTGGCTTATAGTAGAGTTTAGACAAACTGTAGTTACTGACAGTGGTTTTCTAAAGTGTTCCTGAGCCGATGTGCTGATATCCTTTACACACTGATATCGCTTCTTGATGCAGTACTGTCCGTAATATCATCGCTTACGTGCAGTGATTTCTCCAGATTCTCTGAACCTTGTGATGATATTACGGACCGTAGATGGTGAAATCCCTAAATTCCTTGCAATAGCTGGTTGACAAATGTTGTTCTTAAACAATTTGCTCACGCATTTGTTGACAAAGTGGTGACCCTCGCCCCATCCTTGTTTGTGAATGACTGAGCATTTCATGGAAGCTGCTTTTGTACCCAATCATGGCACCCACCTGTTCCCAATGAGCCTGTTCACCTGTGGGATGTTCCAAATAAGTCAACTTAACACACACACACACACACACACACACACACACACACACACACACACACACACACACACACATTGAGATACACGTTTGGAAGTAGTTTACAACACAGTGGACTGACGACCACATGCACACTGTGGAGACCACAGCATTGTGTTGACAAAGTCACCTCAAGGTCATCTCATCTCCGCTGACGTGAAGCAAGAAGCACGATTCACGCAACTCTCAGCTTGACAAAAGGCACTTGGTAAAGGGCACCAAACGGTCACTAACTAACTAACTAACTAACTAACTAACTGACTGACTGACTAACTTACTGACCAACTACCTAACACACTGACAAACTAACTAACTACCTAACTAATAAACAAACTAGCTGACTAACAGACTAAAACTGATTAACTAACTGACCGACTAGCTGTCTAACAAGCAAACTGACTAACTACCTAACCAACTAACTGCCTAACTAACAACATAAATGCCCAACTAACTGCCTAACTAACTAATTAACTAACTAACTGACTGACAGACTAACAAACTGACCAACTAGCTAACACTCTGACTAACTAACTAACTGACTAGCTAACTAACCAACAAACTAACGGTCTAAATAACTGACCAAGTAGCGGTCTAACAAACAAACTGACTAACTACCTAACCAACTAACTGCCTAATTAACAAAGCAACTGACCAACTAACTGCCTAACTATCAAACTAACTAACTGACTAACAAGCTAACTGCCTGACTAACTAACTAAATAACTAACTGATTAACAAATAAACTGACTAACTAACTGACCAACTAACTAACTAACGAATTAACTAACTAACCAACACACTAACAAACTGACTAACTGACCAACTGACTGTACAACTAGCCAACTGACTAACTAACTACCAGAGTAATTAACTAACCAACTAACTTTCTAACTAACTATCTGACTAATAATCTGACTAACTAACTGACTAACTAACTAACTGACTAATAATCTGACTAACTGACTACCTAACTAATTAACAGAATAGTAATAGTCCATACGAACACATATCAAGGTTATTTCATACCAGCATACAAATAAAATGTACTTTTAAATGAACTACTTTATCAGTCAATTCATTATTCAACATGTATTATATCACTCTTCATTACAAATACCTCAAAGGGCTTCAACAACTCAACTAAACCACATTTTACTACTACAGTACTGCAACAAATACTACTACTACTACTACCACCACTACTACTACTACCACTACTACTACTACTACTACTACTACTACGACTACTACTACCACCACTAATACTACCACCACTATGACTACTACTATTACTACTACTACTACTACTACTACGACTACAACTACTACCACTACTACTATAACTACTACTACTACTGAGATTTTGCAACAAATACTACTACTACTACTACTACTACTACGACTACGACTACTACTACCACTACTACTATTACTACTGCTACTACTAAGATTCTGCAACAAATACTACTACTACTACTACTACTATGATTACTACTACTGTTACTACCACTACCACTACTGTTATCACTACTACTACGACGACTACTACTATTACTACTACTACTACTACCACCACTACTACTACTACTACTACTACTACTACTACTACTACGACGACGACAACTACTACCACTACTACTACCACTACTACTACCACCACTACCACTACTACGACTACTATTACTACTACTACTACTACTACTAAGACTATTGCCACCACTACTACTACTACTACTACAACAACAACTACTACTACTACTACCACCACTACTACCACTACTACTACTACCACTACTAACACTACTACTACTACTACTACTACTACAACTACTACGACTTCTACTACTACTACTACTACTACCACTACTAACACTACTACTACTACGACTTCTACCACTACTACTACGACTATTACCACCACCATTACTACTACTACTACTACTACTATGACTACTACTACTACTACTACTACCACTACCACTAGTACTACTACTACTATTAAAACTGACTAGTACTACTACTACCACCAATACTACTACCACCACTACTACTACTACTACCACCACTACAACTACTACTACTACGACTACTACCACTACTACTACTACCACTACTCCTATTACTACTACTACTACTACTACTACTACTACGACTACCACTACTACAACTACTACCACTACTACCACCACTACTACTACTACCAATCTGATTTGAATCCACATCCTCTGAGAAAGGGTCACAGATTTAGAGATGCTTCTCCCATGGTGATCTGCTGCTATGGATGTCCAGCGGGTTTAGTTATTAAATAGTTAAATTAATAGATCTTGTTTATTGAGAAGTGTTTGAAAGCATTTCAGAGCAGTGAGCAACAACATCATGTAAATATCAGCATGAGCCGCCAAGAGGTGGTTATACATTAAAACAGAACGACAGTGTTCTATAACCTCCCATATATCAAAACAAACAATATTGTGCTAATAAAAAGGATCATTAAAAAATTATAATACCATATATTGAGAATATTTCATTTTAAAATCAACACACAACACATGAGTTCTACTTACAAATGTGAGTTACGTTTTGTTGTAAAAGTAAGTTGACTACTCACAAATGTGAGTTAAGTCTTGTTGTAAAAGTAAGTTGACTACTCACAATGTGAGTTAAGTTTTGTTGTCAAAGTAAGTTGACTACTCACAAATGTGAGTTAAGTTTTGTCGTAAAAGTAAGTTGACTACTCACAATGTGAGTTAAGTTTTGTTGTAAAAGTAAGTTGACTACTCACAAATGTGAGTTAAGTTTTGTTGTAAAAGTAAGTTGACTACTCACAAATGTGAGTTAAGTTTTGTTGTAAAAGTAAGTTGACTACTCACAATGTGAGTTAAGTCTTGTTGTAAAGTAAGTTAATGTCACCTGCAAAAGTAAATTGACTCAATTACAAAACTATTTTTCTATAAACTGCGAGATAAAATGATGCAAAAAGTTGCCTAACTATTTTTTGTAAAACAAGATATATTTAGTCAGTTACTCTGAATCAATATTGATGTCATTTTTGGTTAAGAAGGACATGATGTATGAATAAGAAATTGTGTTTGTTGCGCTGAAGGGAAAGGTCATTGGGTCAACACAACCAAGAGATCACAGGTCACCAAAACTAAAATTTTATTAAGTCAGAAAATTTCAAAATCATGTCAATTGCAAATATTATCTAACAACAGCTGAGATGGCAGCACTATAAGATAATGGCAAGGACCAAACACGTGTGGGATTTAAGCAGACATACAAAACCCAAAACCAGTGAAGTTGGCACGTTGTGTATTTGGTAAATAAAAACAGAATACAACGATTTGCAAATCCTTATCACTCTTTCACTCTTTTACTATGAAGCCACGTTATTGTAACACGTGGCTTGGCATTGTATTGCTGAAATAAGCAGTGGCGTCCATGATAACGTTGATTGGATGGCAACATACGTTGCTCCAAAACTTGTATGTACCTTTCAGCATTAATGGCGCCTTGACAAATGTGTAAGTTAGCCATGCCTTGGGCACTAATACACCCCCATACCATCACAGATGCTGGCTTTTGAACCAATGCCTAGAACAACCTGGATGGGTCTTTTCCTCTTTGGTCCGGAGAACATGACGTCCATAGTTTCCAAAAACAATTTGAAATGTGGACTCGTCAGACCACAGAACACTTTTCCACTTTGCATCAGTCCATCTTAGATGAGCTCGGGCCCAGCGAAGCCTGCGGCGTTTCTGGGTGTTGTTGATAAATGGATTTCGCTTTGCATAGTAGAGTTTTAACTTGCACTTACAGATGGAGCGACCAACTGTAGTTACAGTTTTCTGAAGTGTTCCCGAGCCCATGTGGTGATATCCTTTACACACTGATGTCGCTTTTTGATGCAGTACCGCATGAGGGATCGAAGGTCACAGGCATTAAATGTTGTTTTTCGGCTTTCGCCTGATTCTCTAAACATTTTGATGATATTACAGACCGTAGATGGTGAAATCCTTAAATTCCTTGCAATAGCTGGTTGAGAAATATTGTTCTTAAACTGTTGGACAATTTGCTCACGCATTTGTTGACAAAGTGGTGACCCTCGTCCCATCCTTGTTTGTGAATGACTGATTATTTCATGGAAGCTGCTTTTATACCCAATCATGGCACCCACCTGTTCCCAATGAGCCTGTTCACCTGTGAGATGTTCCAAATAAGTGTTTGATGAGCATTCCTCAACTTTCTCAGTCTTTTTTCCCCACTCGTGCCAGCTTTTTTGAAACATGTTGCAGGCATCAAATTCAGAAATGAGCTAATATTTGCAAAAAATAACAAAGTTTCTCAGTTGGAACGTCAAGTATCTTGTCTTTGCAGTCTATTCAATTGAATAATATAAAGGATTTGCAATTTATTGTATTCTGTTGTTTTTTTTACCATTTACACAACGTGCCAACTTCACTGGTTTTGGGGTTTGTAGATTGAACAATACACTTTGTTAAGCTACATTTTATTAGCTCATACTAGATAGTGAATTGACAACAAACTGGCAAATTCGATATGGATTGTAGGCGTGTAACTGACCTTGAGACCATGGACTTGGTGCGAACCTTTTGGTTGACATTGTTCAGGTGAATCAAGATCTTCTCAAACACTTCAGAGGTGCAGTTCAGTTTTTAGGGTACCTCATTTCCAAAGCCCGTCTGGTACAAAAATGTACCACATCAAGGATGCCATAAAGGACCTGTGCTCCTTCCATGGATAGTCCAGCTTGCTTGGGGAGATCATCTCAGGCTGACCACAAAGATGTAGAGGACATGTGTGGTAAAAGCCCCTCGGACAGTCCCATTATCAAAAGCCTGCACCAAAAAAGGACTCAAATTGGTATAATGTGACTTGTTTTAGCAGTTTGGTACCTTCAGAAGTCTGTCCATACAATTCACAGATGTAAATGTCATCCAATTGAAGGTCAGTTTAAGTGAATTTAAGACCCACTGGCTAAGTCTGGTCAATCGTTCCGATGGTTCAATCACCAATACCTGGTACCTGCTTATGTGTATCTGGGATCGGCATCAATCCCGGAAATTTGCAATCAAACTGATTGATATTTGTAAAACAATCTTGCCTTCCTTCATACTTCCTCCAAACGGTCCATTTGGAATTGTGTCCGAGAGTGACTCCAGCGGATTATCCATATATGGTAGACATTTACCTAAACATCCTTCTGTGAGTCAGCCAATTTAAGTTGATGTAAAACCGGCTGTGCTACAACATCATGTCCACAATAAAACCAAGGAAAGAAAATGCCCTCTTGGTTTTATTTGAACCTGCACAAGTCACTCCACCAACTTTTTGTCATGTCTGTGTAATCATGTTTTGTTTTAGTCATGTTTTGTTTAGTTTAGTTATTGGACTCTTTAGTTTCTGGCTTTTCACTCCCTTGTCTTGTTTCCATGATTACCCATTAGTTTCACCTGTTCCACGTTTGGACTCATTGTGCACTCTTGTTTGTCACCATAGCAACCATTAGTTTTCACCTGTCACGTCACGCACCTGTTTCACGTTTTGAGTCACGCACCTGTTTTCGTTAATCATGTCTGTAGTATTTAAGTTCATTGTTTTCAGTTTGTCTTGCTGGCGACATCCCGCATTTATGCTTCTACACACTCTCCACACAGCCTTATGACCCTTGCTGCTCTTTTTTCATGCCGGTTCCATGCCAAGTAAGTTTTGGTTTATTAAGCCACAGTTAGTGTTTTTTGTTGTTCATAGTTTCTGCCTTTGTGCAAGTATTTGTTTTCATAGCCAAGTCGTTTCTCCGCCACTGTGCGCGCTTTTCGTTTGTATTTCA
Organism: Nerophis lumbriciformis; assembly: GCF_033978685.3. NCBI lineage: Eukaryota > Metazoa > Chordata > Actinopteri > Syngnathiformes > Syngnathidae > Nerophis > Nerophis lumbriciformis. The sequence goes on from NC_084548.2 coordinate 64,032,760, forward strand.
TTTTGTAGTTATAGTGTTTAAATAAATCATGTATTCACCTTCACGCCACATCTGGTCCAATTCACTTGCACCTCGGGAGAACAAACCAAGCCATAGTCCCAGTCTTGACACTTTTAGCCTCAGTGCCTTACTTTGAACTTTTATGAAAGATTAGCAAAAAATAGCCCTACTTTAAACAAAGACCTTCGGTTAGCAATGTTACCGCCAGTTGTTGTGTAGCTAGCTTCGCCTTCTACTGCAAGACAATAGCATCACTGTCTTAGACTTAGACTTCCTTTTTATTGTCATTCAAATTTGAACTTTACAGCACAGATAAGAACGAAATTTCGTTACATAAGCTCATGGTAGTGCAGGATAAAAAAGCAATAAGGTGCATATATAAATAAATAAATAAATAAATAAATTGGTTACTGTACAGATAAATATATTGCATTTTTTCACATGCGTCCACATTTATGGATGTATGTTATATTGTCTTTTTTTATTCCAGCGAGTTAATCCATTTTGGGGGGAGTTGAGAGGATCATTTAATTATGATGCGTTCAAGAGTCTTACAGCCTGAGGAAAGAAGCTGTTACAGAACCTAGAGGTTCTGCTTCGGAGGCTGCGGAACCTCTTTCTAGAGTCCAGCAGTGAAAACAGTCCTCGGTGGGGGTGGGAGGAGTCTTTGCAGATTTTCTGAGCCCTGGTCAGGCAGCGGCTTTTTGCGATCTCCTGGATAGGAGGAAGAGGAGTCCTGATGATCTTTTCCGCCATCCTTGCCACTCTCTGGAGAGATTTCCAGTCTGAGGCACTTTAGGCTCCAGTCCAGACAGAGATGCTGTTGGTCAGTTGACTCTCTATAGTGCCTCTGTAGAATGTGGTGAGAATGGGGGGAGGGAGCTGTGCTCTTTTCATCCGACGCAAAAAGTGCATGCGCTGCTGAGCTCTTTTTACAAGAGCTCCGGTGTGTAGGGACCAGGTTATATTGTCAGTTATCTGCACCCCCAGGAACTTGGTGCTGCTTGCTATCTCCACCGCTGTGCCATCGATGAAGAGTGGAGCGTGGCTGGACTGGTGCTTCCTGAAGTCAACGATGATCTCCTTGGTCTTGTTGACATTCAGGACCAGGTTGTTGGTTCTGCACCAGTCAACCAGATGTTTCACCTCCTCCCTGTAGTCCATGTCGTTGTTGTCACGGATGAGGCCCACTACTGTCGTGTCGTCAATGTGGTTGGTAGTGGACCTGGCGCAGCAGTCATGAGTCATCAACGTGAACAGCAGCGGACTCAGGACGCAGCCATGGGGGGAGCCGGTGCTCAGGGAGATGGCACTGGAGGTTCTGTTGCCCACTCTCACAGATTGGGGTCTGTCTGTGAGGAAGTCAAGCAGACAGTTGCATAGAGGGGTACTGAATCCAAGAGGGGCCAGTTTGCTCACCAAGTGCTGCGGGATGATGGTGTTGAATGCTGAGCTGAAGTCCAGAAACAACATCCCCACGTGTGTCCTTTCCTTCCAGATGTTCTAAGCTCAGGTGGAGTGCAGAGGAGATGGCGTCCTCTGTGGAGCGGTTAGGGCGATAAGCAAACTGGTATTGGTCGAATGTGGGGGGAAGTCTGGAGACAATATATTCCTTTACCAGCCTCTCGAAGCACTTCATTGTGATGGGGGTGAGTGCAACGGGGCGGTAACCATTGAGGGAGGAGATTGTGGGTTTTTTTGGCACTGGAATGATTGTGGCCATCTTAAAACATGATGGTACCACAGCCTGGGTCAGCGAGATGTTGAAGATGTCTGTGAGAACCCCAGCCAGCTGGTCTGCACATCCCTTAAGCACCTTGCCCGGAATGTCACCAGGTCCCGGTGCTTTCCAGGGGTTCACTCTCCTCAGGGTTTTCCGGACATCCGCTATGTCCAGGTTGAGCGGCTGCTCATCAGGGCGAGGGATGGATTTTCTCGCTGGAGTGGTGTTAAGTGCCTCAAACCTTGCAAAGTAGTTGTTATGGTCATCTAGGAAGCTGATACTGTTGTCACAGGGACAGGGGGCAGCTTTATAGTCCGTGATGACCTGTATGCCCTGCCACATTCGTCTAGTGTTTGTGGGGTTCTCGAAGAAGTCCTGCTCTTTCTGACTGTGAGCACGCTTTGCAGCCTTAATGGCACGGTTCAGGTTAGCTCTGGCTGATTTTAATGCCACCATGTCGCCAGACTTAAAAGCCTTGTTCCGAGCCTTCAGCATTGCACGTACTGTACCTCACTGTTCATCCAGGGTTTCTCGTTGGCCCGTGTGGGGATGTTCTTGATCACACTGACATCCTCCATGCACTTCTGAATGTATGCGGACACAGACTCTGCATACTCCTCCACACGTGTGGTGATTTTCAGTGGCGGCTGCTTTGAACATGTCCCAGTCTGTGGTTTCGAAGCAGTCTTGTAATGCTTCAATTACTCCCTCTGGCCAGGTCCTCACCTGCTTCACTGTAGCTTGCTTCCTGATCAGCAGGGGCTTGTATGCAGGAATTAGCATCACAGATAGATGGTCTGAAGAGCCAAGGTGGGGGCGTGGTGCAGCTTTATATGCATGTTTGATATTACTATACACCAAGTCCAGCTTGCTTCCACCCCTGGTTGCAAAATTCACATATTGATGGAAATGAGGGAACGCTGTTTTCATGTTAGCTTGATTTAAATCCCCTGCCATGATGAAAACTCCCTCTGTACACTGCTGTGAAGATCAAAGCATTGAATTCCCTGGGTAAATAAAATGGCCTGCATTTTATAGTTAATAGTTCTACATCAGGAGAGCAGTGACGTGATACTATCTTCCCATTATTGCACCAGTTGTTGTTGACGTATATACAAACACCACCGCCTCGGGATTGACCGGTGAGAGTGCTGCTTCTGTCCGACCGAAACATAGCTATCTTCACCTTCTACTGCAAGACAATAGCATCACTGTCAGTTGACTAGACTGCAAAGACAAGATATTTAATGTTTGAACTGGAAAACTTTGTTATTTTTTGCAAATATTAGCCCATTTGGAATTTGTTTCAAAAAAGTGGTAAAAAAGACTGAGAAAGTTGAGGAATGCTCATCAAACACTTATCTGGAACATCCCACAGGTGAACAGGCTAATTGGGAACAGGTGGGTGCCATGATTGGGTATAAAAGCAGCTTCCATGAAATGCTCAGTCATTCACAAACAAGGATGGGGCGAGGGTCACCACTTTGTCAACAAATGCGTGAGCAAATTGTCCAACAGTTTAATAACAACATTTCTCAACCAGGCTATTGCAAGGAATTTAGGGATGTCACCATCAACGGTCCGTAATATCATCAAAAGGTTCAGATAATCTGGGGAAATCACTGCATGTAAGCGGCTAAGCCCGTGACCTTCGATATCTCGGGCGGTACTGCATCAAAAAGCGACAACAGCGTGTAAAGGATATCACCACATGGGCTCAGGAACACTTCAGAAAACCACTGTCAGTAACTACAGTTGGTCGCTACATCTGTAAGTTCAAGTTAAAACTCTACTATGCAAATCCATCAAAGATGGACTGATGTAAAAGTGTTCTGTGGTCTGACGAGTCCACATTTCAAAATGTTTTTGGAAACTGTGGACGTCAATTATATTACGGACCTTTGATCTCTCAGGCGGTACTGCATCAACAAGTGACTTCAGTGTGTAAAGGATATCACCACATGGGTTCAGGAACACGTCAGAAACCCACTGTCAGTAACTACAGTTGGTCGCTACATCTGTAAGTACAAGTTAAAACTCTACTATGCAAAGCCAAAGCCATTTATCAACAACACCCAGAAACGCCGCCGGCTTCGCTGGGCCCGAGCTCATCTAAGATGGACTGATGCAAAGTGGAAAAGTGTTCTATGGTCTGACGAGTCCACATTTCAAATTGTTTTTGGAAACTGTGGACGTCGTGTCGTCCGGAACAAAGAGGAAAAGAACCATCCAGGATTATTATAGGCGCAAAGTTGAAAAGCCAGCATCTGTGATGATATGGGGGTGTATTAGTGCCCAAGGCATGCGTAACTAAAAGTATCTTTAACATCAAAACGGTTTTCTTTACCTCAAAGCTCACCAGGGTAGAGAATGAGGATCACTGCTTGTCTTCTGGACTCAATGCCGTTTTTCCTACAAAATAAAATGTGATATCACACATCTCCTGCATGTATAATTCATTGTTGAGCAATAAGTAACACGAAATGGGCAGATTTTACAGTCTGGCCACGTACAGTATCGGTCCAACTTTCCCCGGAATGTGGACTGTGGTACCCTCCAAAATTCCTCCTCCATCTGGAAAAAAAAAAATAGAAGAAAGATGGAATAACATTTCTTCATCTAACAAAGTCAATTTAGGTACTCTTGCTTGATGGACACCGACGCACACGTTGTATTATTATTATTATTATTATTATTATTATTATTATTATTAATATTATTATTATTATTATTATTATTGTTGTTGTTATTATTATTATTATTATTAATATAATTATTATTATTATTATTATCATTATTACCCATTATTATATTATAGTAGACTGAATGTAGTTTCTGACAGTTTTGTATCGAGAGAATAATGTACAAACCCCAAAAACAGTGAAGTTGGCAGATTGTGTAAATGGTAAATAAAAACAGAATACAATGATTTGCTAATCCTTTTCAACTTATATTCAATTGAATAGACTGCAAAGACAAGATACTTAACGTTCGAACTGGAAAACGTTGTTATTGTTTGCAAATATTAGCTCAATTGGAATTTGATGCCTGCAACATGTTTGGCACAAGTGGCAAAAAAGACTGAGAATGTTGAGCAATGGTCATCAAACACTTATTTGGAACATCCCACAGGTGAACAGGCTAATTGGGAACAGGTGGGTGCCATGATTGGGTATAAAAGCAGCTTCCATGAAATGCTCAGTCATTCCCAAACAAGGATGGGGCGAGGGTCACCACTTTGTCAACAAATGCGTGAGCAAATTGCCCAACAGTTTAATAACAACATTTCTCAACGAGCTACGGCAAGGAATTTAGAGATTTCACCATCCACGGTCCGTAATATCATCAAAAAGTTCAGAGAATCTGGAGAAATCACTGCACGTAAGCGACGATATTACGGACCTTCGATCTCTCAGGCGGTACTGCATCAAAAAGCGACATCAGTGTGTAAAGGATATCTCCACATGGGCTCAGGAACAATTCACAAACCCACTGTCAGTAACTACAGTTGGTCGCTACATCTGTAAGTGCAAGTTAAAACTTTACTATGCAAAGCGAAAGCAATTTATCAACAACACCCAGAAACGCCGCCGGCTTCGCTGGGCCTGAGCTCATCTAAGATGGACTGATACAAAGTGGAAAAGTGTTCTGTGTTCTGACGAGTCCACATTTCAAATTGTTTTTGGAAACTGTGGACGTTGTGTCCTTCAGACCAAGACGAAAAAAGAACCATCCGAATTGTTTTCGGCGCAAAGTTGAAAAGCCAGCATCTGTGATGGTATGGGGGTGTATTAGTACCCAAAGCATGGCTAACGCACACATCTGTGAAGGCGCCATTAATGCTGAAAAGTACATACAGGTTTTGGAGCAACATATGTTGTCATCCAAGCAACGTTACCATGGACGCCACTGCTTATTTCAGCAAGACAACGCCAAGCCACGTGCTACAACAGCGTGGCTTCGTAGTAAAAGAGTGCGGGTACTAGACTGGCCTGCCTGTAGTCCAGACCTGTCTCCCATTGAAAATGTGTGGCGCATTATGAAGCCTAAAATACCACAACGGAGACCCCCGGACTGTTGAACAACTTAAGCTGTACATCAAGCAAGAATGGGAAATAATTCAGTTCAGTTCCCAAATGTTTACTGAGTGTTGTTAAAAGGAAAGGCCATGTAACACAGTGGTAAAAATGCCCCTGTGACAACTTTTTTTTGCAATGTGTTGCTGCCATTAAATTCTAAGTTAATGATTATTTGCGAATAAAAAAAGAGTTTCTCAGTGTGAACATTAAATATCTTGTCTTTGCAGTCTATTCAATTGAATATAAATTGAAAAGGATTTGCAAATCATTGTATTCTGTTTTTATGTACCATTTGCACAATGTGACAATTTAACTGAATGCACGACAAAGAGCAACTTTTCCTTTTTCACACACTCTTCACAGGTCACCCGCTTCAAATACCTTCATCAGTTAAACCACAACAAAGTCTCAGGTATGTTTACCTTTTATTCTGACAGTTTTATATGGAGAGAACAATGTACATTTCTCCACAGATAATGGTAAGCTCGTCGTTTATTGTAACAACCTTTCTAGCTTTACTTTTGCCACACTGCAAAAAGTCAGTGTTCAAAAACAAGAAAGAAAAATACAAAAATGAGGGGGTATTTTATTTGAACTAAGCAAAATTATCTGTCAATAGAACAAGAAAATTTGGCTTGTCGAGACTTTCCAAAACAAGTAAAATTATTTTTATTATTTGAGATATTTAATCTTATTTAGGTTTCAGTTTTTGCAGTGTACGCTTTTTTCCATTTTTCTTCGTAAAAGACCGCCACAAAGAAAACGTTATGTCAGGCTCATTGACTAAAGAATGGAACATGAACCAGCCTTGCAACGATTGCAACTTTTTGACTCACCGTTATCAGGTGTGCTCGACGCACTAAATCACCTGCAAAGACACAACGACACAGATGTGACACCTCATCTATCAAAAGATCTTACAAACCCTGTTTCCATATGAGTTGGGAAATTGTGTTAGATGTAAATATAAACGAAATACAATGATTTGCAAATCATTTTCAACCCATATTCAGTTGAATATGCTACAAAGACAACATATTTGATGTTCAAACTGATAAACATTTTTTTTTTGTTGCAAATAATCATTAACTTTAGAATTTGATGCCAGCAACACGTGACAAAGAAGTTGGGAAAGGTGGCAATAAATACTGATAAAGTTGAGGAATGCTCATCAAACACTTATTTGGAACATCCCACAGGTGAACAGGCTAATTGGGAACAGGTGGGTGCCATGATTGGGTATAAAAGTAGATTCCATGAAATGCTCAGTCATTCACAAACAAGGATGGGGCGAGGGTCACCACTTTGTCAACAAATGCGTGAGCAAATTGTTGAACAGTTTAAGAAAAACCTTTCTCAACCAGCTATTGCAAGGAATTTAAGGATTTCACCATCTACGGTCCGTAATATCATCAAAGGGTTCAGAGAATCTGGAGAAATCACTGCACGTAAGCAGCTAAGCCCGTGACCTTCGATCCCTCAGGCTGTACTGCATCAACAAGCGACATCAGTGTGTAAAGGATATCACCACATGGGCTCAGGAACACTTCAGAAAACCACTGTCAGTAACTACAGTTGGTCGCTACATCTGTAAGTGCAAGTTAAAGCTCTCCTATGCAAAGCGAAAGCCATTTACCAACAACACCCAGAAACGCCGCCGGCTTCTCTGGGCCCGAGATCATCTAAGATGGACTCATGCAAAGTGGAAAAGTGTTCTGTGGTCTGACGAGTCCACATTTCAAACTGTTTTTGGAAATATTCGACATCTTGTCATCCGGACCAAAGGGGAAGCGAACCATCCAGACTGTTATCGACGCAAAGTTGAAAAGCCAGCATCTGTGATGGTATGGGGGTGCATTAGTGCCCAAGGCATGGGTAACTTACACATCTGTGAAGGCACCATTAATGCTGAAAAGTACATACAGGTTTTGGAACAACATATGCTGCCATCTTTTTCATGGACGCCCCTGCTTATTTCAGCAAGACAATGCCAAGCCACATTCAGCACGTGTTACAACAGCGTGGCTTCGTAAAAAAAGAGTGCGGGTACTTTCCTGGTCCGCCTGCAGTCCAGACCTGTCTCCCATCGAAAATGTGTGGCGCATTATGAAGCGTAAAATACGACAGCGGAGACCCCGGACTGTTGAACGACTGGAGCTCTACATAAAACAAGAATGGGAAAGAATTCCACTTTCAAAGCTTCAACAATTAGTTTCCTCAGTTCCCAATCGTTTATTGAGTGTTGTTAAAAGAAAAGGTGATGTAACACAATGGTGAACATGCCCTTTCCCAACTACTTTGGCACGTGTTGCAGCCATGAAATTCTAAGTTAATTATTATCTGCAAAAAAAAATAAAGTTTATGAGTTTGAACATCAAATATGTTGTCTTTGTAATTGAATATGGGTTGAAAATGATTTGCAAATCATTGTATTCCGTTTATATTTACATCTAACACAATTTCCCAACTCATATGGAAACGGGGTTTGTACACCAAACACTGAAAATCATTTGCTTAACTTAGTGGTTGGCGTTAATGAAGATAATGACATGAATTATAATTCACTATTATTGGTCATTGACTGATTTGTTGAAGTAGCTGCTTGACGCGCACATTTAGTCGACTTGTCTCTGTCATTTTAGCTCAAAACGCTGTCGGCGTGACTCCGCCTACACATTGTGGCTAAAACCGCTCGCTAACCCTGTTAGCCGTTACCTAGCTCACGCACAGTAGTTGTTAGCTCCAATTGTTGTGTGGCTAGCGTAGCCTTCTACTAATACCGGAAAAAACAACACACACTTTGCTTGTACAACACAATAAACGCTTGAAGACGAGTAATTCTTACCTGAATGTACAGTCTGCCACTTGACAAATCCTCGACTGGTTGGAAGTGTCGGAAATGACGTCACGGACTTGACCGGCCGCGCAGGTGAAGTACAGTAATTACAACAACCAAAGTGTGCCTTGTGATTAAAACAAGCAAAGTGTGCTTTGTAATTACACCAAGCAAAGTGTATGTTGTGATTACAACAAGCAAAGTGGGCTTTGTAATTACAACAAGCAAAGTGTGTGTTGTGATTACAACAAGCAAAGTGTGTGTTGTAATTACAACAAGCTTAGTGTGTGTTGTGATTACAACAAGAAAAGTGTGTGTTGTAATTACAACAAGCAAAGTGTGTGTTGTAATTACAACAAGCAAAGTGTGTGTTGTGATTACAACAAGCAAAGTGTGTGTTGTGATTACAACAAGCAAAGTGTGTGTTGAGATTACAACAAGCAAAGTGTGTGTTGTAATTACAACAATCAAAGTGTTCGTTGTAATTACAACAAGCAAAGTTTGGCTTGTAATTACAACAAGCAAAGTGTGTGTTGTAATTACAACAAGCAAAGTGTGTGTTGTGACTACAACAAGCAAAGTGTGTGTTGTAATTACAACAAGCAACGTGTGTGTTGTGATTACAAGCAAAGTGTGTGTTGTGATTACAACAATCAAAGTGTGCCTTGTAATTACAACAGGCTAGTGTGTGTTGTAATTACAACAAGCAAAGTGTGTGTTGTGATTATAACAAGCAAAGTGTGTGTTGTGATTACAACAAGCAAAGTGTGTGTTGTGATTACAACAATCAAAGTGTGCGTTGTAATTACAACAAGCAAAGTGTGTGTTGTGATAACAACAAGCAAAGTGTGTGTTGTAATTACAACAAGCAAAGTGTGCCTTGTAATTGCAATGAGCAAAGTGTGTGTTGTGATTACAACAAGCAAAGTGTGTGTTGTAATTTCAACTAGCAAAGTGTGCGTTGTGATTACAACAAGCAACGTGTGTGTTGTAATTATGACAATCAAAGTGTGCCTTGTAATTACAACAGGTAAAGTGTGTGTTGTGATTACAACAATCAAAGTGTGTGTTGTAATTACAACAAGCAAAGTGTGTGTTGTAATTACAACAAGAAAAGTGTGTGTTGTGACTACAACAATCAAAATGTGCCTTGTAATTACAACAATCAAAGTGCGTGTTGTGATTACAACAAGCAAAATGTGTGTTGTGATTACAACAAGCAAAGTGTGTGTTGTAATTACAACAATCAAAGTGTGCCTTGTAATTACAACAATCAAAGTGTGTGTGTTGTGATTACAACAAGCAAAGTGTGGGTTGTGATTACAACAGGCAAAGTGTGTGTTGTGATTACAACAAGCAAAGTGTGCCTTGTAATTAGAACAGGCAAAGTGTGTGTTGTAATTACAAAAAGCAAAAGGTGCCTTGTAATTACAACAAGCAAAGTGTGCGTTGTAATTACAACAAGCAAAGTGTGTGTTGTGATTACAACAAGCAAAGTGTGTGTTGTGATTACAACAATCAAAGTGTGCGTTGTAATTACAACAAGCAAAGTGTGTGTTGTGATAACAACAAGCAAAGTGTGTGTTGTAATTACAACAAGCAAAGTGTGCCTTGTAATTGTAATGAGCAAAGTGTGTGTTGTGATTACAACAAGCAAAGTGTGTGTTGTAATTTCAACTAGCAAAGTGTGCGTTGTGATTACAACAAGCAAAGTGTGTGTTGTGATTACAACAAGCAACGTGTGTGTTGTAATTATGACAATCAAAGTGTGCCTTGTAATTACAACAGGTAAAGTGTGTGTTGTGATTACAACAATCAAAGTGTGTGTTGTAATTACAACAAGCAAAGTGTGTGTTGTAATTACAACAAGAAAAGTGTGTGTTGTGACTACAACAATCAAAATGTGCCTTGTAATTACAACAATCAAAGTGTGTGTTGTGATTACAACAAGCAAAATGTGTGTTGTGATTACAACAAGCAAAGTGTGTGTTGTAATTACAACAATCAAAGTGTGCCTTGTAATTATAACAATCAAAGTGTGTGTGTTGTGATTACAACAAGCAAAGTGTGGGTTGTGATTACAACAGGCAAAGTGTGTGTTGTGATTACAACAAGCAAAGTGTGCCTTGTAATTAGAACAGGCAAAGTGTGTGTTGTAATTAAAAAAAGCAAAAGGTGCCTTGTAATTACAACAAGCAAAGTGTGTGTTGTAATTACAACAAGCAAAGTGTGTGTTGTAATTACAACAAGCAAAGTGTGTGTTGTAATTACAACAAGAAAAGTGTGTGTTGTAATTACAACAAGCAAAGTGTGTGTTGTAATTACAACAAGCAAAGTGTGTGTTGTAATTATACCAAGCAAAGTGTGTGTTGTAATTACAACAAGAAAAGTGTGTGTTGTAATTACACCAAGCAAAGTGTGTGTTGTAATTACAACAAGCAAAGTGTGTGTTGTAATTACACCAAACAAAGTGTGTGTTGTGATTACAACAAGCAAAGTGTGTGTTGTAATTACAACAAGCAAAGTGTGCCTTGTAATTGCAATGAACAAAGTGTGTGTTGTAATTACAACAAGCAAAGTGTGTGTTGTGATTACAACAAGCAAAGAGTGTGTTGTAATTACAACAATCAAAGTGTGCCTTGTAATTACAACAATCAAAATGTGTGTTGTAATTACAACAAGCAAAGTATGTGTTGTAATTTCAACTAGCAAAGTGTGCGTTGTGATTACAACAAGCAAAGTGTGTGTTGTGATTACAACAAGCAACGTGTGTGTTGTAATTATGACAATCAAAGTGTGCCTTGTAATTACAACAGGTAAAGTGTGTGTTGTGATTACAACAATCAAAGTGTGTGTGTTGTGATTACAACAAGCAAAGTGTGGGTTGTGATTACAACAGGCAAAGTGTGTGTTGTGATTACAACAAGCAAAGTGTGCCTTGTAATTAGAACAGGCAAAGTGTGTGTTGTAATTACAAAAAGCAAAAGGTGCCTTGTAATTACAACAAGCAAAGTGTGCGTTGTAATTACAACAAGCAAAGTGTGTGTTGTGATTACAACAAGCAAAGTGTGTGTTGTGATTACAACAATCAAAGTGTGCGTTGTAATTACAACAAGCAAAGTGTGTGTTGTGATAACAACAAGCAAAGTGTGTGTTGTAATTACAACAAGCAAAGTGTGCCTTGTAATTGTAATGAGCAAAGTGTGTGTTGTGATTACAACAAGCAAAGTGTGTGTTGTAATTTCAACTAGCAAAGTGTGCGTTGTGATTACAACAAGCAAAGTGTGTGTTGTGATTACAACAAGCAACGTGTGTGTTGTAATTATGACAATCAAAGTGTGCCTTGTAATTACAACAGGTAAAGTGTGTGTTGTGATTACAACAATCAAAGTGTGTGTTGTAATTACAACAAGCAAAGTGTGTGTTGTAATTACAACAAGAAAAGTGTGTGTTGTGACTACAACAATCAAAATGTGCCTTGTAATTACAACAATCAAAGTGTGTGTTGTGATTACAACAAGCAAAATGTGTGTTGTGATTACAACAAGCAAAGTGTGTGTTGTAATTACAACAATCAAAGTGTGCCTTGTAATTATAACAATCAAAGTGTGTGTGTTGTGATTACAACAAGCAAAGTGTGGGTTGTGATTACAACAGGCAAAGTGTGTGTTGTGATTACAACAAGCAAAGTGTGCCTTGTAATTAGAACAGGCAAAGTGTGTGTTGTAATTACAAAAAGCAAAAGGTGCCTTGTAATTACAACAAGCAAAGTGTGTGTTGTAATTACAACAAGCAAAGTGTGTGTTGTAATTACAACAAGAAAAGTGTGTGTTGTAATTACAACAAGCAAAGTGTGTGTTGTAATTACAACAAGCAAAGTGTGTGTTGTAATTATACCAAGCAAAGTGTGTGTTGTAATTACAACAAGAAAAGTGTGTGTTGTAATTACACCAAGCAAAGTGTGTGTTGTAATTACAACAAGCAAAGTGTGTGTTGTAATTACACCAAACAAAGTGTGTGTTGTGATTACAACAAGCAAAGTGTGTGTTGTAATTACAACAAGCAAAGTGTGCCTTGTAATTGCAATGAACAAAGTGTGTGTTGTAATTACAACAAGCAAAGTGTGTGTTGTGATTACAACAAGCAAAGAGTGTGTTGTAATTACAACAATCAAAGTGTGCCTTGTAATTACAACAATCAAAATGTGTGTTGTAATTACAACAAGCAAAGTATGTGTTGTAATTTCAACTAGCAAAGTGTGCGTTGTGATTACAACAAGCAAAGTGTGTGTTGTGATTACAACAAGCAACGTGTGTGTTGTAATTATGACAATCAAAGTGTGCCTTGTAATTACAACAGGTAAAGTGTGTGTTGTGATTACAACAATCAAAGTGTGTGTTGTAATTACAACAAGCAAAGTGTGTGTTGTAATTACAACAAGAAAAGTGTGTGTTGTGACTACAACAATCAAAATGTGCCTTGTAATTACAACAATCAAAGTGTGTGTTGTGATTACAACAAGCAAAATGTGTGTTGTGATTACAACAAGCAAAGTGTGTGTTGTAATTACAACAATCAAAGTGTGCCTTGTAATTACAACAATCAAAGTGTGTGTTGTGATTACAACAAGCAAAGTGTGGGTTGTGATTACAACAGGCAAAGTGTGTGTTGTGATTACAACAAGCAAAGTGTGCCTTGTAATTAGAACAGGTAAAGTGTGTGTTGTGATTACAACAATCAAAGTGTGTGTTGTAATTACAACAAGCAAAGTGTGCCTTGTAATTAGAACAGGCAAAGTGTGTGTTGTAATTACAACAAGCAAAAGGTGCCTTGTAATTACAACAAGCAAAGTGTGTGTTGTAATTATGACAATCAAAGTGTGTGTTGTAATTACAACAAGCAAAGTGTGTGTTGTGATTACAACAAGCAAAGTGTGTGTTGTAATTACAACAAGCAAAGTGTGTGTTGTGATTACAACAAGAAAAGTGTGCGTTGTAATTACAAAAAGCAACGTGTGTGTTGTAATTACAACAAGTAAAGTGTGTGTTGTGATTACAACAAGAAAAGTGTGCGTTGTAATTACAACAAGCAAAATGTGTGTTGTGATTACAACAAGCAAAGTGTGTGTTGTAATTACAACAATCAAAGTGTGCGTTGTAATTACAACAGGCAAAGTGTGTGTTGTAATTACAACAAGCAAAGTGTGTGTTGTGATTACAACAAGCAAAGTGTGTGTTGTAATTACAACAAGCAAAGTGTGTGTTGTTATTACAACAAGCAAAGTGTGTTTTGTAATTACAACAATCAAAGTGTGCCTTGTAATTATAACAAGCAAAGTGTGTTTTGTGATTACAATAAGCAAAGTGTGTGTTGTGATTACAACACGCAAAGTGTGTGTTGTAATTACAACAAGAAAAGTGTGCGTTGTAATTACAACAAGAAAAGTGTGTGTTGTAATTACAACAAGCAAAGTGTGTGTTGTAATTACAACAAGAAAAGTGTGTGTTGTGACTACAACAATCAAAGTGTGCCTTGTAATTACAACAATCAAAGTGTGTGTTGTGATTACAACAAGCAAAATGTGTGTTGTGATTACAACAAGCAAAGTGTGTGTTGTAATCACAACACAGTGTGTGTTGTGATCACAACAAGAAAAGTGTGCGTTGTAATTACAAGAAGCAAAGTGTGTGTTGTGATTACAACAAGAAAAGTGTGTGTTGTGACTACAACAAGCAAAGTGTGTGTTGTGATTACAACAAGCAAAGTGTGTGTTGTAATTACAACAAGCAAAGTGTGTGTTACTTTGTGTTGTATTACTGTTTATTAGTAAATATTCCTCTTTAAATGAGTTGTATTACTTTTAATTAGTGAGTTGTGTGTCAACATGATGAGCACTGCACAGGTGTGCCTATGAACAGGTGAGCAGGTGTATGTCATGTGACATGTGTGAGGTCCAGCTGGGTTAATCCTAACCAATCCTAGCTTAGTTAGTGTCATGGCTGCTGCAAGGTAAACATAGATCACCATGACTCTGTAAGCCGGACATGACTCCAAAATATGACAAGTCAGGAATTAGACTCTCCACCTTGTCCTTCACTCACACAACTGTGTGTTTGTGAGTGACAACAACAAACACACACATTCAATGCACAACACAACTGTGGTGTGAATGAATGACAACAACAAACACACACATTCAATGCACACACAACTGTGGTGTTTGTGAGTGACAACAACAAACACACACACATTCAATGTACAACACAACTGTGGTGTTTGTGAGTGACAACAACAAACACACACATTCAATGCACACACAACTGTGGTTTCTGTGAGTGACAACAACAAACACACACACATTCAATGTACAGCACAACTGTGGTGTTTGTGAGTGACAACAACAAACACACACATTCAATGCACACACAACAGTGGTGTTTGTGAGTGACAACAGCAAACACACACATTCAATACACACACAACTGTGGTGTTTGTGAGTGACAACAACAAACACACACATTCAATGTACACACAACTGTAGTGTTTGTGAGTGACAACAACACACACATTCAATGCACACACAACAGTGGTGTTTGTGAGTGACAACAGCAAACACACACATTCAATGCACACATAACAGTAGTGTTTGTGAGTGACAACAACAAACACACACATTCAATGGACACACAACTGTGGCATTTGTGAGTGACAACAACAAACACACACATTCAATGCACACACAACAGTGGTGTTTGTGAGTGACAACAACAAACACACACATTCAATGCACACACAACTGTGGTGTTTGTGAGTGACAACAACAAACACACACATTCAATGCACACACAACTGTGGTGTTTGTGAGTTACAACAGCAAACACACACATTCAATGCACACATAACAGTAGTGTTTGTGAGTGACAAAAACAAACACACACATTCAATACGCACACAACAGTGGTGTTTGTGAGTGACAACAACAAACACACACACATTCAATGTACAACACAACTGTGGTGTTTGTGAGTGACAACAACAAACACACACATTCAATGCACACACAACTGTGGTGTTTGTGAGTGACAACAACAAACACACACACATTCAATGTACAACACAACTGTGGTGTTTGTGAGTGACAACAACAAACACACACATTCAATGCACACACAACAGTGGTGTTTGTGAGTGACAACAGCAAACACACACATTCAATACACACACAACTGTGGTGTTTGTGAGTGACAACAACAAACACACACATTCAATGCACACACAACAGTGGTGTTTGTGAGTGACAACAGCAAACACACACATTCAATACACACACAACTGTGGTGTTTGTGAGTGACAACAACAAACACACACATTCAATGTACACACAACTGTAGTGTTTGTGAGTGACAACAACAAACACACACATTCAATGCACACACAACAGTGGTGTTTGTGAGTGACAACAGCAAACACACACATTCAATACACACACAACTGTGGTGTTTGTGAGTGACAACAACAAACACACACATTCAATGCACACACAACAGTGGTGTTTGTGAGTGACAACAGCAAACACACACATTCAATACACACACAACTGTGGTGTTTGTGAGTGACAACAACAAACACACACATTCAATGTACACACAACTGTAGTGTTTGTGAGTGACAACAACAAACACACACATTCAATGCACACACAACAGTGGTGTTTGTGAGTGACAACAGCAAACACACACATTCAATACACACACAACTGTGGTGTTTGTGAGTGACAACAACAAACACACACATTCAATGGACACACAACTGTGGCATTTGTGAGTGACAACAACAAACACACACATTCAATGCACACACAACAGTGGTGTTTGTGAGTGACAACAACAAACACACACATTCAATGCACACACAACTGTGGTGTTTGTGAGTGACAACAACAAACACACACATTCAATGGACACACAACTGTGGTGTTTGTGAGTGACAACAACAAACACACACATTCAATGGACACACAACTGTGGCATTTGTGAGTGACAACAACAAACACACACATTCAATGCACACACAACAGTGGTGTTTGTGAGTGACAACAACAAACACACACATTCAATGCACACACAACTGTGGTGTTTGTGAGTGACAACAACAAACACACACATTCAATGGACACACAACTGTGGTGTTTGTGAGTGACAACAACAAACACACACATTCAATGGACACACAACTGTGGCATTTGTGAGTGACAACAACAAACACACACATTCAATGCACACACAACAGTGGTGTTTGTGAGTGACAACAACAAACACACACATTCAATGCACACACAACTGTGGTGTTTGTGAGTGACAACAACAAACACACACATTCAATGCACACACAACTGTGGTGTTTGTGAGTTACAACAGCAAACACACACATTCAATGCACACATAACAGTAGTGTTTGTGAGTGACAAAAACAAACACACACATTCAATGCACACACAACTATGGTGTAAATGAATGACAACAACAAACACACACATTCAATGCACACACAACAGTGGTGTTTGTGAGTGATAACAATAAACACACACATTCAATGCACACACATCTGTGGTGTTTGTGAGTGACAACAACAACAAACACAAATTCAATGCACAACACAAAAGTGTGCGGCTGACATTTGAGCGGTTGTATCATTCTTTGACATTGTGTTGATTGTTGCATTTATGTACCACTGAAGTGTGATTGTCACCAGCACCAGTGTGACGTCACAAAGTTGTGTAGTGTGTCACGTCAAGAGGAAAAGTGTGCATTGATTTCATTCCAAACATGCTGTCCCCACAAAGGTGTGAGTCAAAGTGTGATTGTGTATTTTTTGTGGTGTGGCAGCAACATGTCAGCAGCAAGCAAGACAAGTGTCCAGGTCTCCATGGACAGACCATAGCCAGGTCTCAATTTAAAGACCATAGCCAGGTCTCCATTTACAGACCATGGCCAGGTCTCTATGGACAGACCTTGACCAGGTCTCCATTTACAGACCGTGGCCAGGTCTCCATGGACAGGTCTCCATTCACAGATCATGGCCAGGTCTCCATTTACAAACCAAGGCCAGGTCTCCATGGACAGACCATGACCAGGTCTCCATTTACAGACCATGGCCAGGTCTTCATGGACAGACCATGGCCAGGTCTTCATGGACAGACAATGGCCAGGTCTCCATGGACAGACCTTGAGACCATGGCCAAGGTCTCCGTGGACAGACCTTGACCAGGTCTCCATTTACAGACCATGGCCAGGTCTCTATCGACAGGTATCCATTTACAGACCATGGCCAGGTCTCCATAGGCAGACCATGGCCAGGTCTCTATGGACACGTCTCCATTTACAGACCATGGCCAGGTCTCCATAGGCAGACCATGACCAGGTCTCCATGGACAGGTCTCCATTTACAGACCATTGTCAGGTCTTCATGGACAGACCATGGCCAGGTCTCCACGGAGAGACCATGGCCAGGTATCCATGGACAGACCATGGCCAGGTCTCTACAGACAGACCGTGGCCAGGTCTCTATGGAGAGACCATGGCCAGGTCTCCATGGACAGACCTTGAGACCATGGCCAAGATCTCCGTGGACAGACCATGGCCAGGTCTCTATGGACAGACCGTGGCCAGGTCTCCACGGAGAGACCATGGCCAGGTCTACTTGGACAGACCATGGCCAGGTCTCCATGGACAGACCTGGAGACCATGGGCAAGATCTCCGTGGACAGACCATGGCCAGGTCTGCCTGTGTCGATCTGAGTGCCTTTGAGTGCCACACAATGCGTCTAGACGGTCTGGGAGGTTTTTGTCCTGACTCACATTCATAGTCTGCACTCCATAAAGATTTTTCCATCAAAGAATTTTTCAAGTGAAACATTTGATTGGCGCTGAGAAGAAGACGAGTGAAAGAGTGAAGAGAAGGAAGGTCACAACACATCTTTCAAATACAACTGCAGAGGAAATAAAAGTGAAAATCATTTCAAGGGTGTTCTCGAGCGAGTGACATCATTTTATTGTTCTGCAGCTAGTGACATCACTGTATTGTTCTCTAGCTAGTGACATCACTCTATTGTTCTGCAGCTAGTGACATCACTTTATTGTTATCTAGCTAGTGACATCACTTTATTGTTATCTAGCTAGTGACATCACTTTATTGTTCTGCAGCTCGTGACATCACTGTATTGTTCTCTAGCTAGTGACATCACTTAATTGTTCTGCAGCTAGTGACATCATTTTTTTTGTTCTGTAGCTAGTGACATCACTTTATTGTTCTCTAGCTTGTGACATCACTTTATTGTTCTGCAGCTAGTGACATCACTGTATTGTTCTCTAGTTAGTTACATCATTTTGTTGCTCTGCAGCTAGTGACATCACTTTATTGTTCTGCAGCTAGTGACATCACTGTATTATTCTCTAGTTAGTTACATCATTTTGTTGTTCTGAAGCAGGTGACATCACTTTATTGTTATCTAGCAAGTGACATCACTTTATTGTTCTGCAGCTCATGACATCACTTTCTAGCTAGTGACATCACTTTATTGTTCTGTAGCTAGTGACATCACTTTATTGTTCTGCAGCTCGTGACATCACTGTATTGTTCTGTAGCTAGTGACATCACTTTATTGTTCTGTAGCTAGTGACATCACGTTATTGTTCTGCAGCTCGTGACATCACTGTATTGTTCTCTAGCTAGTGACATCACTTTATTGTTCTGTAGCTAGTGATATCACTTTATTGTTCTCTAGCTCGTGACATCACTTTATTGTTCTACAGCCAGTGACATCCCTGTATTGTTCTCTAGCTAGTGACATCACTTTATTGTGCTGCAGCTAGTGACATCACTTTATTGTTATCTAGCTCGTGACATCACTTTATTGTTCTGCAGCTCGTGACATCACTCTCTAGCTAGGGACATCACTTTATTGTTCTGCAGCTAGTGACATCACTTTATTGTTATCTAGCTAGTGACATCACTTTATTGTTCTGCAGCTCGTGACATCACTCTCTAGCTAGTGACATCACTTTATTGTTCTGCAGTTAGTGAAATCATTTTATTGTTCTGCAGCTCGTGACATCACTCTCTAGCTAGTGACATCACTTTATTGTTCTGCAGTTAGTGAAATCATTTTATTGTTCTGCAGCTCGTGACATCACTCTCTAGCTAATGTCATCACTTTATTGTTCTGCAGTTAGTGACATCACTTTATTGTTCTGTAGCTAGTGACATCAATTTATTGTTCTTTAGCTAGTGACATCACTTTATTGTTCTGTAGCTAGTGACATCCCTTTATTGTTCTGTAGCTAGTGACATCCCTTTATTGTTCTGTAGCTAGCGACATCACTTTATTGTTCTGTAGCTAGTGACATCACTTTATTGTAATGTAGCTAGTGACATCACTTTATTGTTCTGTAGCTAGTACGGAGTACATGTACTTGCAGTAGGTACTTGTGCTGTGTGTACATTGATATAGAGTACATGTACTCATGTACTTGTGTGCACACTGATGTACAGTACATGTACTTGTGTGTACACTGACATAGAGTACATGAACTTGTTTACTTGTGTGTACACTGATATAGAGTACATGTACCTATGTACTTGTGTGTACACTGATATAGAATACCTGAATTTGTTTACTTGTGTGTACCCTGATATAGAGTACATCTACTTGTGTACTTGTGTGTACACTGATATACAGTACATGTACTTGTGTGTACACTGATACAGAGAACATGTACTTATGTACTTGTTTGTACACTGATATAGAGTACATGTACTTTTGTACTTGTGTGTACACTGATATACAGTACATGCGCTTGTGTACTTATGTGTACACTGACATAGAATACATGTGCCTATTTACTTGTGTGTACACTGATACACAATACATGTACGTGTGTACTTGTGTGTACACTGATATACAGTACATGTACTTATTTACTTGTGTGTACACTGGTATACAGTACATGTACTTGTGTGCACACTCATATACAGTACATGTACTTGTGTGTACACTCATATACATCACATGTACTGGTGTACTTGTGTGTACATTGATATAGAGTACATGTACTTGTGTGTACACTTTTATACAGTACATGTACTTGTGTATACACTGATCTAGAGTACACAGTACATGCAGTTTAGCATGGCTGAGGCAAGCATAAAGGTGCGTGCGCACACACACACACACACACACACACACACACACACACACACACACACACACACACACGTCTAAAAGCTGTGGGTGTCAGGGGTGAAAGGTCACCGACCCACATGGTGCATTAAGGTGCGGGGGAGGACAAGACGTGTCTTCATGGTGCACAGAAGGGAATGAAGGCCAAAGAAAAAGCTGGGAGACAAGTACAACACCAAAGATCTGAAACGTTCAAAACAACCTTTCAGTGCTCAAACATGACGCCATGTTGAAATATTATTATTACTATTTGTATTAATATTGTTATTATTATTACAAATATTATTATTATTATTATTATTAATATAATTATTACAATCATTATTATTATTACTCTGATTATTATTATAATTATTATTACAAATATTATTATTATTACCATGATTATTATTATTATTAGTACAATCTTAATTATTATTACAAATAATTGTTATTATTATTATTACTATGATTAATATTATTATTATGAATATTATTATTATTTGTATTACTGTGATTATTATTATTACAAATATTATTATTATTACTATGATTATTATTATTATTACTATGATGATGATTATTCTTATTTTGATAATTAGTATTATTACTCTTATTATTATTACTATGATTATTAGTATTACGATTATTATTATTACAATGATTATTAACATTACTACGATTATTATTTTCATTACTATAATTATTATTTTTACTACAATTATTTGTATTATTATTATTATTATTATTACTATGATTATTATAATTACTACTATTATTATATTACTATAATTATTATTATTACTACTATTATTATTTTTTTTTAATTATTATTACTGTGTATATTATTAATACTAAGATTAGTAGTATTAGTAATATTATTATTATTACTACTGTGATTATTATTAGTATTACAATTATTATTATTATTACTATGATTTTTTTTTTATTACAATTATTATTATTATTACTACAATTATTATTATTACTACGATTATTATTAGTATTACTATGAATATTATTCTTATTATTATGAATATTATTATTACTCTGATTATTATTATTACTACTATGATTATTAATAATACTATGATTATTATTATTATTATTATTATTTTGATTATTATTATTATTATTATTATTATTATGAATATTATTATTTTTACAAATATTATTATTCTTACGAATATTATTTATATTTTTTATTTTTACGGTTATTATTATTACCATGATTATTATGATTATTACTATGATGATGATTATTATAATTTTGATGATTATTATTATTACTATTATTATTATTATTACTATAATTACATTATTGTTGATATGATAGTTATTATTATCATTACTATGATTATTATTATTATTACGTTTATTATTATAATTACTATGATCTTTCTGTGTGGAGTTTGCATGTTCTTCCCGTGACTGTGTGGGTTCCCTTTGGGTACTCCGGCTTCCTCCCACCTCCAAAGACATGCACCTGGGGATAGGTTGATTGGCAACACTAAATTAGCCGTGTGCAACCCGAGGGTCCCTGGTTCAATCCCCACCTAGTACCAACCTCGTCATGTCCGTTGTGTCCTGAGCAAGACACTTCACCCTTGCTCCTGATGGGTGCTGGTTAGCGCCTTGCATGGCAGCTCCCGCCATCAGTGTGTGAATGTGTGTGTGAATGGGTAAATGTGGAAGTAGTGTCAAAGCGCTTTGAGTACCTTGAAGGTAGAAAAGCGCTATACAAGTACAACCCATTTATCATTTATTAAGTTGGCCCTAGTGTGTGGATGTGAGTGTGAATGTTGTCTGTCTATCTGTGTTGGCCCTGCGATGAGGTGGCGACTTGTCCAGGGTGTACCCCGCCTCCCGCCCGATTGTAGCTGAGATAGGCTCCAGCGCCCCCCGCGACCCCGAAGGGAATAAGCGGTAGAAGAAGAAAAAATTGACTATGATTATTATTATTACAATTATTTGTATTATTATTATGATGATTATTATTATTACAATGATGATGATTATTATTATTACTACGATGATTATTAATATTATTACTATGATTATTATTATTTTTGCGATTATTATTATATTATAACATTGATTATTATTAGTATTACTATGATTATTATTATTATTACAATGATTATTATTACTACAATTATTATTTGTTTTACTAAGATTATTATTATTATTACTATAATTATTATATTTATCTTCATGATTATTATTATTATTATAAATATTATTATTACTACACATATTATTATTATTATTATTACTATGATTGTTAGTATTACTACTATGATTATTATTATTTTTATAAATATGATTATTGTTATTGCTGCTATGATGATGAATATTATTATTATTATCACTATGATTATTATTATTACAATTATTATTATTATTACTACAATCATTATTATTATTAATATTATCATTATTATTACTATGATTATTATTATTATTACTATGAATATTATTACAATTATTATTACTATAATTAGTATTATTATTATGGTGATTATTATCATTATGATTATGATTATTATTATTACTATGATGATTATTATTACTATGATTATTTCTATTATTTTTATGCTTATTATTATTACTCTAATTATTATTATTGTTACTACGATTATTATGAAGTGAAGGTCATGTGATGATGACAGGTCATGACGATGTAAGAAGTGAAGGTCATGTGGTGATGACAGGTCATGATGATGCAAGAAGCAGATTGCGTGAAGAGATTCTTTCTGCTCCTGATATCGACCATGTAGAAGTTATTTTGGACGTGGGTGTGTAGTTGTGTGTAGTTGTGTGTGTGTGAGTGTGTGTGTGTGAGTGTGTGTGCCTTGAAGTGCAAGAAATATTCCAAGAAGTGTTCTTTCTGCGGTGGACGTGTAGGTGTGAGAACACTGGGGTGAAGTCTACGTCTTTAAGAAGGAGGATTTCACTTTTTTCTTCACAACAAACACCTTTGTGGGATTGTTTGCACACTCCAACAAGAAAGTGTGCGTCTTTAAAAAAGGGTATTTCACCTTTCTTCACAACAAACACCTTTGTGGGATTGTTCAACAACAAAGTGTGCGTCTTTAGAAAGGAGGATGTCACCTTTCTTCACAACAAACATTTTTGTGAGATTTTTTGCACACTTCAACAACAAAGTGTGCGTCTTTACAAAGGAGGATGTCACCTTTCTTCACAAAAAACACCTTTGTGGGATTGTTCAACAACAGAGTGTGCATCTTTAGAAAGGAGGATGTCACCTTTCTTCACAAAAAACACCTTTGTGGGATTGTTTGCACGCTTCAAAAACAAAGTGTGCGTCTTTAAAAAGGAGGATGTCACCTTTCTTCACAACAAACAGCTTTGTGGGATTGTTCAACAACAAAGTGTGCGTCTTTAAGAAGGATGATGTCACCTTTCTTCACAACAAACACCTTTGTGCGATTGTTCAACCACAAAAAGTGTATCTTTTGAACGCGGGCTCCCATCGTGATCACGTCTCCACTTGAGAGAGATCCTGTTGAAAAGATCTTGTCACTTTTGAGGAGGGTGCAGACGGAGCACATTTCAAACCCTGATCTTTGGGTCAAAGGTCAAAGGTCAAAGGAGCGTGTCCTGCTCCATGTGTGCCTCTGCAAAAATAGACCTCTTGAAGGGTCAGAACTGTACGCTACTTTGTATTAGAAATGGCGTAGTTCTTATGGAGTCTTCTGACAGATATACCTGTCAGTGACAACCATACACTACTTTGCATTAGAAATGGCAACATGCATGTGCATGTACGAGCCAGTCTGCCCCACAACAAGAGGATAAAGGAAAGGAAGGAGCTTATTGACTACAAAGCAAAGCACTTTGGGTACATTTCTACCATATATAAAGTTGGGGAAAATGTCACAAAAGGTGCCTTTAGGACAGCAGCAATAGAATCAAAACTGTGTTCCTTTTGGAGTTTGTGGGTTGTTGAGTAGATCCAAATACACTTTAGTAGTCCCAACAATGTAACAACCTTGTAAAAACTGTCTAAAACCCTTACAATAACTGTGTAACAACACTGTAACAACATTGTAACAACTGTGTAGCAACATTGTAAGTGTTACAGCTGTGTAACAACAGTGTATCAACAGTGTAACAACATTGTAACAACTGTGTAACAACTGTAAGACAACTTGCAACAACTGTGTAACAACAATGTAACAGCATTGTAACAACTGTGTAACTTATATAGTAACAGCATTGTAACAACTGTGTAACTTATATAGTAACAGCATTGTAACAACTGTGTAACTTATATAGTAACAGCATTGTAACTGTTACAACATTGAAACAACTGTTTAACAACATTGCAACAACAGTTGTACACTGTGTAACAACAGTGTAACAGCAGTATAGCAACAATGTAACAACATTGTAATCACAGTGTAACAAGTGTTTACAACATTGTAAAAACTGTGTAACATTGCAACAACTTTGTAAGTGTTATGACTATGTAACACATGTGTAACAACAGCGTAACAGCAGCGTAAGTGTTACAACTGTGTAACAACATTGTAAAAACTAACAACACTGCAGCCACTTTGTGTTACAATTGTGTACCCACTGTGTAACAACACTGTAACAACATTGTAACAACTGTGTAACCTATGTAGTAACAACATCGTAAGTGTTACAACATTGAAACAACTGTGTAACAACATTGTAAGTGTTACAGCTGTGTAACAACAGTGTAACAACATTGTAACAACTGTGTAACAACTGTAAGACAACTTGCAACAACTGTGTAACAACAATGTAAAAACTGTGTAACTTATATAGTAACAGCATTGTAACAACTGTGTAACTTATATATTAACAGCATTGTAACTGTTACAACATTGAAACAACAGTGTAACAACATTGCAACAACATTGCAACAACAGTTGTACACTGTGTACCCACTCTGTAACAACAGTGTAACAGCAGTGTAACAACAATGTACCAACATTGTAACCACAGTGTAACAACTGTTTACAACATTGTAAAAACTGTGTAACATTGTAAGTGTTACAAGTATGTAACACATGTGTAACAACTGTGTAACAACATTGTAAAAACTAACAACACTGCAGCAACATTGTGTTACAATTGTGTACCCACTGTGTAACAACAGTGTAACAGCATTATAACAACTGTGTAACCTATGTAGTAACAACATCGTAAGTGTTACAACATTGAAACAACTGTGTAACAACATTGTAAGTGTTACAGCTGTGTAACAACAGTGTAACAACATTGTGTACCCACTGTGTAACAACAGTGTAACAGCATTATAACAACTGTGTAACCTATGTAGTAACAACATCGTAAGTGTTACAACATTGAAACAACTGTGTAACAACATTGTAAGTGTTACAGCATTGTAACAACTGTGTAACTTATATAGTAACAGCATTGTAACTGTTACAACATTGAAACAACTGTGTAACAACATTGCAACAACAGTTGTACACTGTGTACCCACTGTGTAACAACAGTGTAACAGCAGTGTAACAACATTGTAACAGCAATGTGCCAACAGTGTAACAACATTGTA
This sequence comes from Nerophis lumbriciformis, assembly GCF_033978685.3. Taxonomy (NCBI): domain Eukaryota; kingdom Metazoa; phylum Chordata; class Actinopteri; order Syngnathiformes; family Syngnathidae; genus Nerophis; species Nerophis lumbriciformis. The sequence goes on from NC_084548.2 coordinate 64,059,193, forward strand.
ACAGCAATGTACCAACATTGTAATCACAGTGTAACAACTGTTTACAACATTGTAAAAACTGTGTAACATTGCAACATTGTAAGTGTTATAATTATGTAATACATGTGTAAAAACAGTGTAACGGCAGTGTAAGTGTTACAACTGTGTAACAACATTGTAAAAACTAACAACACTGCAGCAACATTGTGTTACAATTGTGTACCCACTGTGTAACAACAGTGTAACAGCAGTGTAACAGCATTGTAACAGCTGTGTAACAATAGCGTACCAACATTGTCATTACAGTGTAACAACTGTGTAAAACATTGTAAAAACTGTAACATTACAACACACTGTAAGTGTTACAATTGTGTACCCACTGTGTAACAACAGTGTAACAGCAGTATAACAACGTTGTAACAGCTGTGTAACAACAATGTACCAACATTGTAATTACAGTGTAACAACTGTGTACAACATTGTAAAAACGGTGTAACATTGCAACATTTTAAGTGTAACAACTGTGTAACAACATTGTAACTACAGTGTAACAACTGTGTAAACCATTGTAAAAACTGTGTAACAACATTGTAAGTGTTACAATTGTGTACCCACTGTGTAACAGCAGTGTAACAACAGTGTAACAGCAGTGTGGCAACATTGTAACAGCTGTGTAACAATAATATACCAACTTTGTAATTACAGTGTAACAACTGTGTACAACATTATAAAAACTGTGTAACATCGCAACACCATTGCAACAACAGTGTAACAGCAGTGTAAGTGTTACAACTGTGCAACAACATTGTATGTGTTACAACTATGTTAAAACAGTGCAACAACATTGTAAGTGTTACAACTGTGTTACAACAGTGCAACAACATTGTAAGTGTTACAACTGTGTTACAACTGTGTTAAAACAGTGCAACAATTGTGTAACAACAGTGTAATAACTGTGTACAACATTGTAAAAAGTGTGTTACAACTGTGTTAAAACAGTGTAACACCTGTGTACCAACAGTGTAACAGCAGTGTAACAACGTTGCACCAGCTGTGTAAAAACAATGTACCAACATTGTAATTACAGTGTAACGAATGTGTACAACATTGTAAAAATGGTGTAACATTGCAACAACATTGTAAGTTTTACAATTATGTAACAACTGTGTACCAACAGTGTAACAGCAGTATAAGTGTAACAACTGTGTAACAACTGTGTACCAACATTGTAAAAACTGTGTACCAACATTGCAACAACATTTTAAGTGTTACAATTGTGTACCCACTGTGTAAAAATAGTGCAACAGCGGTGTAACAACATTGTAACAGCTGCGCAACAATAATGTGCCAACATTGTAATTACAGTGTAACAACTGTGTACACCATTGTACAAACTGTGTAACATTGTAACAACAGCGTAACAACAGCGTAACAGTAGTATAACAACACTGTAGCAACAATGTAACAACAATGTACCAACATTGTAACCACAGTGTAACATCTGTGTAAAACATTGTTCAAACTGCGTAACATTGCAACATTGTAAGTGTTACAACTGTGTGCCCACAGTGCAACAACAGTGTAACATCAATTTAACAACATTGTAACAGCTGTGTAACAACAATGTAACAAATTTACAATTACAGTGTAACAACTGTGTACAACATTGTAAAAACTGCAACATTGCAACATTGTGAGGTTTACAGTGATGTGACAAGTGTGTAACAGCAGTGTCACAGCAGTGTAACAACGTAACAACAGTGTTACAACATTGTGACAACATTGTAACAATATTGTAACAACATTGTAAGAACATTGCAACAACATTATAAGTGTTACAATGATGTAACAACAGCGTAACAGTAGTATAACAACACTGTAACAACAATGTAACTACAATGTACCAACATTGTAATCACAGTGTAACACCTGTGTAAAACATTGTCAAAACTGCGTAGCATTGCAACAACATTGTAAGTGTTACAACTGTGTGCCCACCGTGTAACAACAGTGTAACATCAATTTAACAACATTGTAATAGCTGTGTAACAACAATGTAACAACTTTATAATAACAGTGTAACAACTGTGTACAACATTGTAAAAACGGCAACACTGCAACATTGTGAGGGTTACAGTGATGTGACAAGTGTGCAACAGCAGTGTCGCAGCAGTGTAACAACGTAACAACAGTGTAATAACAGTGTGACCACATTGTGACAACATTGTAACAATATTGTAACAACATTGTAAGAACATTGTAACAACATTGTAAGTGTTACAATGATGTAACAACAGCGTAAAAACAGTGTAACAGTAGTATAACAACACTGTAACAACAATGTAACAAAAATGTACCAACTCTGTAACCACAGTGTAACACCTGTGTAAAACATTGTCAAAACTGGGTAGCATTGCAACAACATTGTAAGTGTTACAACTGTGTACCCACCGTGTAACAACAGTGTAACATCAATTTAACAACATTGTAATAGCTGTGTAACAACAATGTAACAACTTTAAAATTACAGTGTAACAACTGTGTACAACATTGTAAAAATTGCAACATTTTGAGGGTTACAGTGATGTGACAAGTGTGTAACAGCAGTGTCGCAGCAGTGTAACAACGTAACAACAGTGTAACAACAGTGTGACAACATTGTGACAACATTGTAACAACTGTGTAACAACAATGTAAAAAGTGTGTGACAACATTGCAACAACATTGTAACAACATTGTAACAACAATGTAAAAAGTGTGTAACAACATTGTAAGTGTTACAACTGTACAACAACTGTGTAACAACATAACAACCCTACGGTGCGTGTCTATGTTGTCTCCAATCACAAATACGTTCAGCTGTAAAATAGAATCTTCACATTGTGTAACAACGCAAAACAATGTACAATAAATGTGTTCTCCTTTCACATCTTTCATTATTGTGAAGTGTTCACAACTTCAATTGAAGTGAACTTGATGCACCCGCACATCTTCATCTCACTTCTTTTCCAAATAGTACAAACGTCATCAATGTTCTCCAAATCTCTCCTGTCCCCCCGACCCCCCCCCCCCCCTACCGACTAGCCCCTACCCCCAGTCCCGGTCCTCCTCTCGGGCCCCTTGATATCTTGATATCTTTGCACCGCGGCTATTTCAGCCCAGTGCTCTAATTCTCAAAGTCCTGTTCAGCCTGACTGATGCTCTCTCTCTCTCTCTCTCTCTCTCTCTCTCTCGCTCTCTCTCTCTCTCTCTCTCTCTCTCTCTCTCTCTCTCTCTCTCTCTCAGTCACACTCACTCTCTTGTTCACACTCTCTTGGTTATTCACCACCACGCACCTACAGACACACACACACACACACACACACACACACACACACACACACACACACACACACGCTCCCACGCATGCACACGCACAAACATTCAAAATTTGTGACACACATGCACTGCCTCAGTCTTACACACACAAACACACACATATTCATACACACACACACACACACACACACACACACACACACACACACACACACACACACACACACACACACACACACACACACACACACACAGAGAGAAGAGGAAGCAGGGGGTGACAGGTGACATACCTGGCCAGGTGTCTAAGTGTTGCTCCCTCTGGAGAGTTTCATTGCAGCACTTTGGCAGCAGCACATCAAAATATCCACTTTGCCTCTTTAACACTCAGCCAGTCTTCTCTTCATCCTCCTTCTCTCTCTCTATAAACCCTCTTTGCTCCCTCGCTTGATTGCCCTCTCTCTCTCTCCCTAGCTCCCTCGCTCGCCCTCTCTCTCTCTCTCTCTCTGTCTCTCTCTCTCTCTTTCCCTGCCAGAGGATTCTCTCTCTCTATCTCACTTGATCTCAACACCCTCCCTCTCCTCACTCCTGCCTTATTCAGAGCAAGTGACACTTTCTGACTTCCTGCTGCTGCTTCCTGCCAAGGCCACAATAATTCTACCTGCTATGGCCACTATAATTCTACCTGCTATGGCCACTATAATTGTACCTGCTATGGCCACTATAATTCTATGGCCATTATAATTCTACCTGCCATGGCCAATATAATTCTACCTGCTATGGCCACAATAATTCTATGGCCACACTAATTCTACCTGCTATGGCCAATATAATTCTATGCCCATTCTAATTCTACCTGCCATGGCCAATATAATTCTACCTGCCATGGTCACTATAATTTTATGGCCATTATAATTCTACCTGCCATGGCCAATATAATTCTACCTGCTATGGCCAATATAATTCTATGGCCACTCTAATTCTACCTGCCATGGCCAATATAATTCTACCTGCCATGGCCACTATAATTCTATGCCCACTCTAATTCTACCTGCCATGGCCAATATAATTCTACCTGCCATGGCCACTATAATTTTATGGCCACTCTAATTCTACCTGCCATGGCCAATATAATTCTACCTGCCATGGCCACTATAATTCTACCTGCCATGGCCACTATAATTCTATGCCCACTCTAATTCTACCTGCCATGGTCACTATAATTTTATGGCCATTATAATTCTACCTGCCATGGCCAATATAATTCTACCTGCTATGGTCACTATAATTCTACCTGCCATGGCCACTATAATTCTATGGTCACTATAATTCTACCTGCTATGGTCACTATAATTCTACCTGCCATGGCCACTATAATTCTATGGTCACTATAATTCTACCTGCCATGGCCACTATAATTCTACCTGCCATGGCCAATATAATTATACCTGCTATGGTCACTATAATTCTACCTGCCATGGCCAATATAATTCTACCTGCTATGGTCACTATAATTCTACCTGCCATGGCCAATATAATTCTACCTGCTATGGTCACTATAATTCTACCTGCTATGGCCACTATAATTCTATGGTCACTATAATTCTACCTGCCATTGTCACTATAATTCTATGGTCACTATAATTCTACCTGCCATGGCCACTATAATTCTACCTGCCATGGCCACTATAATTCTATGGTCACTATAATTCTACCTGCTATGGTCACTATAATTCTACCTGCCATGGCCACTATAATTCTATGGTCACTATAATTCTACCTGCCATGGCCACTATAATTCTACCTGCCATGGCCAATATAATTATACCTGCTATGGTCACTATAATTCTACCTGCCATGGCCAATATAATTCTACCTGCTATGGTCACTATAATTCTACCTGCCATGGCCAATATAATTCTACCTGCTATGGTCACTATAATTCTACCTGCTATGGCCACTATAATTCTATGGTCACTATAATTCTACCTGCCATTGTCACTATAATTCTATGGTCACTATAATTCTACCTGCCATGGCCACTATAATTCTACCTGCCATGGCCACTATAATTCTATGGTCACTATAATTCTACCTGCTATGGTCACTATAATTCTACCTGCCATGGCCACTATAATTCTATGGTCACTATAATTCTACCTGCCATGGCCACTATAATTCTACCTGCCATGGCCAATATAATTATACCTGCTATGGTCACTATAATTCTACCTGCCATGGCCAATATAATTCTACCTGCTATGGTCACTATAATTCTACCTGCCATGGCCAATATAATTCTACCTGCTATGGTCACTATAATTCTACCTGCTATGGCCACTATAATTCTATGGTCACTATAATTCTACCTGCCATTGTCACTATAATTCTATGGTCACTATAATTCTACCTGCCATGGCCACTATAATTCTACCTGCCATGGCCACTATAATTCTATGGTCACTATAATTCTACCTGCCATGGCCACTATAATTCTACCTGCCATGGCCAATATAATTATACCTGCTATGGTCACTATAATTCTACCTGCCATGGCCAATATAATTCTACCTGCTATGGTCACTATAATTCTACCTGCCATGGCCAATATAATTCTACCTGCTATGGTCACTATAATTCTACCTGCCATGGCCACTATAATTCTATGGTCACTATAATTCTACCTGCCATGGCCAATATAATTCTACCTGTTATGGTCACTATAATTCTACCTGCCATGGCCAATATAATTCTACCTGCTATGGTCACTATAATTCTACCTGCTATGGCCACAATAATTCTATGGTCACTATAATTCTACCTGCTATGGTCACTATAATTCTACCTGCTATGGCCACTATAATTCTACCTGCTATGGCCACTATAATTCTACCTGCTATTATGGCCACAATAATAAATACATTTTACACTATATTCATATGAATTCATTCATTCATCACCCCAAACACTGTTACTCTACACTATGTTCATGTGAATTCATTCATTCATCACCCCAAACCCTTTTAATCTACACTTTGTTCATATGAATTCATTCATCACCCCAAGCAGTTCATTTACACTATGTACATATAAATTAATTCATTCATCACCCCAAGCCGTTAATTTACACTATGTTCATATGAATTTCCTCATTCATCACCCCAGACGCTGCTTATCTACACTATGTTCATATGAATTCATTCATTCATCACCCTAAACGCTGCTAATCTACACTGTTCATTTGAATTCATTCATTCATCACCCAATTACTGTTAATCTACACTATGTTCATATGAATTCATTCGTTCATCACCCAGAACGCTGTTCATCTATACTGTGTTCATATGAATTCATTCATTCATCACCTTAAACACTGTTAACCTACCCTATGTTCATATGAATTGATTCATCACCCCAAGCAGTTAATTTACACTATGTTCATATTAATTCATTCATTCATCACCCTAAACGCTGTTAATCTACACTATGTTCATATAAATTCATTCATTCATCGCCCAAATACTGTTAATCTACACTATGTTCATATAAATTCATTCATTCATCGCCCAAATACTGTTAATCTACACTATATTCATATGAATTAATTCATTCATCGCCCCAAATGCTGTTAATCTACACCGGTGACGTGCGGTGAGGTTGATGGCTGGTGAGGCACTGACTTCATCACAGTCAGATTTACAAACATATGAACCCTAAAGAGTATCTTATTCACCATTTGATTGGCAGCAGTTAACGGGTTATGTTTAAAAGCTCATACCAGCATTCTTCCCTGCTTGGCACTCAGCATCAAGGCTTGGAATTGGGGGTTATTAAATCACCAAAAATGATTCCCGGGCGCAGCGCCGCTGCTGCCCACTGCTCCCCTCACCTCCCAGGGGGTGATCAAGGGGATGGGTCAAATGCAGAGGACAAATTTCATTACACCTAGTGTGTGTGTGACAATCATTGGTACTTTAACTTAACTTTAACTTTACACATACAAACTGTAGCACACAAAAAAAGCACATTTAATTAAAAAAAACGTTATTATGGTCTTACCTTTACTTATTGTGTCCTTGGGCAAGACACTTCACCCCTTGCTCCTGATGGGTGCTGGTTAGCGCCTTGCATGGCAGCTCCCGCCATCAGTGTGTGAATGTGTGTGTGAATGGGTAAATGTGGAAGTAGTGTCAAAGCGCTTTGAGTACCTTGAAGGTAGAAAAGCGCTATACAAGTATAAACCATTTATCATTTATTTATAACTAAAGCCCTCACTTAAACTTTCCACGTGCAAGATTGAATCTATTTAAAAAAGTGTAACCGAGGGTTTATAAATGTCGCCTATACTGTATGAAACTACAAAATAACAAACACGGAGGCTCCAGTTTACACGAGGACCACTTTATTTACCTTCTTTCAAAAACTTCCGCTCCACTCCAACGTGTCGTCACTTCCGCTCTTAGCGCCTTCAAAATAAGAGCTCAAGGCATATACTGTATAACAGCGCATAACAGGAACTTAACATCACAAAGAGGAAAGCCCATAAAAATAGGTTACAAAAGTTATTTAATAAGAAGCCAAAAAGTGCAAAAACAAAAATGTTCGTGTTGGAGGAGTTGTGAATTAGGTACACCTGCAGTCTGCAGGTGTACCTAATGTTGTGGCCCTGCAGTCATTCACAACTCCTCCAACACAACCATTATTGTTTTTGCACTTTTTGGCTTCTTATGAAATAACTTTTTTAAATAGATTCAATCTTGCACGTGGAAAGTTTAAGTGTGGGCTTTAGTTGATATAACAATTCTACGGCGGGGGTGCAGGAGGCAGGGCTACTGGAGCCTCAGCCAGTGCGTCTTTTGCAGCCGTTTTATGATCGCTCAGCACAAGAAATACTTTACACACATACAGTTGTTGACAAAATACACTGTACATTATATACCTCAGCTAACTAAACTATGGAAATGTATAATATAATTCATATAGCAATACAGTATCACTGTACAGCAGACCAGCAGTTAGCCGAGTCCGGAATCCATGTTGAGGCACTGAGTGACGTGCCTCAACTGGCTGCTGATCACCGCACCATCTCTTCTCAGTATTTGAACGGCAAATGTGAAAATTCAGCGATTTTGAATAAAAATAATCTAAAACTGGTGAAGTTAAATGGAAAATAACTTTATAGTATAATCACTGGATACATATAACAACTAAAAAAATTGTTTTTTCTTTTTACATTTTTTTCTTTCCATGGGCCTCACCTGCCTCTAGTGACTGCACGTCACTGGTGTAGGTGTGTGTCTATATGTTGTGTGTGTGTGTGTGTGTGTGTGTGTGTGTGTGTGTGTGTGTGTGTGTGTGTGTGTGTGTGTGTGTGTGTGTGTGTGTGTGTGTGTTCGCGTGTCTGTAGGCGTGTGTGTGTGTGTGTGTGTGTGTGTGTGTGTGTGTGTGTGTGTGTGTGTGTGTGTGTGTGTGTGTGTGTGTGTTCGCGTGTCTGTAGCTGTGTGTGTGTGTGTGTGTGTGTGTGTGTGTGTGTGTGTGTGTGTGTGTGTGTGTTCGCGTGTCTGTAGGTGTGTGTCTGTGAGTGTAAGTTTGTAGGTGTGTGTCCGTGTGTGTGTCTGTGTTTTTGTGCGTGTGTCTGTAGGTGTGTGTAAGTGTGTAGGTGTGTGTGTGTGTGTCTGTAGGTGTGTAGGTGTGTGTGTGTAGGTGTGTGTGAGCGTGTGTGTTTGTGTGGTTGTGTGTCTGTAGTAGTGTGTAAATGTGTAGGTGTGTCTGTGTGAGAGTGTGTTTCTGTGTGTGTGAGTGTGTAGGTGTGTGTGTGTGTGTGTGTGTGTGTGTGTGTGTGTGTGTGTGTGTGTGTGTGTGTGTGTGTGTGTGTGTGTGTGTGTGTGTGTGTGTGTGTGTGTGTGTTGTATTTCCAGCCTTATAAAAGTGCCCCCACTCTGGTCAACATATGAAATAACAAGTGTATGTAAGAAATTGAAATGCGCCCCCTTGGACCAAAATGTTATATATATATATATTTTTTTTTTTTTTTTTTTTATTTTTTTTTTATATATATATTTATATATATAAAATTTATAAATTTTTCTGAGGGAAGTCTCCTGAAGGAATCAATAAAGTACTATCCATCTATCTATATGTGTGTGTGTATATATATATATATATATATATATATATATATATATATATATATATATATATATATATATATATATATATATATATATATATATATATATATATATATATAGCCATACTGTAATAACTTGAAGTAAATAATGAAGATTAAAAATCAATTACAAACAAAAAATTCATTAAAAGCTTTTTTTACATTTGCATAGTACGTATATATTATTAATGTTGTAAATATAAATCTTTATAATATCTAGAGGGTGTTCCTAAAGAGGTAGGCATTATACTCAGGTCTCAGGAAGGTAGGAAAGACAAGCGTGTGTGTGTGTGTGTGTGTGTGTGTGTGTGTGTGTGTGTGTGTGTGTGTGTGTGTGTGTGTGTGTGTGTGTGTGTGTGTGTGTGTGTGTGTGTGTGTGTGTGTGTGTGTGTGTGTGATGATTACACATCACGTAGGTTGGTATCATTTCCTCTCTCCTTCCTGTCTCCCGTTTTCACTTCTCCATTCACGCCACCACGCCCTGACCTCCCAGACATGCAAACAGAAAAGGTCTCCTCATTTCTCCGCATGTTGGATCCCAGGATGTGGTTGTGGCTCGTGCAGCCCTTTGAGACACTTGTGATAAAGGGCTGTGTAAGTCAACTTTGATTGATTGACAGCGGGTGTCAGAAAGAGCACGGGGAAAAAGCATCGCTCACGTTTGAAGGCCAGCGGAGCTCCTTGCCGTCTGCGAGCCGTGAAGACACAAACAAAAATGTCACAAAGACTTTTCAAACAGAGTCTGAGGAAGCGGCGAGGGAGAAACTACTCAGTCAGCACGTTTGCCCCACATACAGTAAAACAGGCTTGTATACGCCACTGACAACTAAGAGAGTCAGAAGTATTCACGGCGCTCCACTTTTTCTGTTAGCGCTTTAATCCAAAATGGAATTCATTCATTCACATCGTTAGGACAATCAAAGCAACACAAGGTGGAAAATACAAAATCCAGGAATGAAATAGCAGCACGTTTGAGGTGAAACACGATAAAAGTAAGTAAGTGGATCAGTTTTTAGCCAGCTTTAATATGCTCACATGTGTGTGCAGCACGAGAGTGCACATGCACAAATATCAATTATCAATATAATAAAAAGTATGATAATAATAATAATAACAATAATTATAATAATGATAATAACAAACATTATAATAATACTAAAAATAATTATGATAGTAATAACAATAATAATACTAATAATAACAATGATAATAATAACAATGATAATAATAACAATAATAGTAACAATAATCAAAATAATTATAATAATAATAATAATAACAATGATAATAATATCAATAATAGTAACAATAATCAAAATAATTATAATAATAATAATAATATGATAATAATAATAATAATAATAATAATAATAATAATAACAGTATATATAGTAGTAATAATAATAATTATTATAATAATAACAATAATTATAAAATTACTAATAATAACAATAATTATAATTATGTAATAATAATAATAATATAATAACAGTATATATAATAGTAATAATAATAATTATAATAACAATAATTATAAAATTACTAATAATAACAATAATTATAATTATGTAATAATAATAATGATAATAATAATAATAATAATAATAATAATAATAATAATGATAATTATAATATAATAACAAGAATTATAATAATGAAAATTACAATAATAATAATATTGATAATACTAACATTAATTATAATAGTAACATTAATTATAATAAATAGTATTATAATATTAATGATGATAATAATAATAATAATAATAATAATAATAATAAATAATAATGATAATGATGATAATGATAATGACAATAATAATAATAATAATAATAATAATAATAGTGATAATGATAATAATAACAATAATTATAATACTAATAATAATACTAATAATGATAATAGTAACAATAAATATAATAATAATAATACTATAATAATAATAACAATAATTATAATAATAATAATTATAATAATAATAATAGTAATAACAACAATTATAATAATAATAATAATAATAATAATGATAATAATAACGATAATTATAATAATACTAGTGATGATGATAATAATAACAATAATTATAATAATAATAATAATAATAATAATAATAATAATAATAGTGATAATAATAATAATAATGATAATTGTAATAATGCTAATAATGATAATAACAATAATTATAATAATAATAATAATAATAGTGATAATGATAATAATAATGATAATTGTAATAATGCTAATAATGATAATAACAATAATTATAATAAATAATACTCTGATAATAATAATAACAATAATTATAATAATGCTATGATAATAATAATAACAATAATTATAATAATAATAATAACAACAATTATAATAATGATATAATAATAGCAATACTTATAATAATAATAATGATAATAATAATAATAATAATAACAATAATAATAATAATGATAATAATAATAATAACAATAACTATAATAACAATAATAATGCTGATTATGTCTGTCCCTGGGCATGTTATGATGGAGAAACTTACTACTCATAATAATAATAATAAGATTAATGATATCTGTCCTCTGGTGTGTAATGTCATGAACCAGGATGGAGAAACAACAAAATCTATCAAAATGAGGGTGGTCCCAAAAAGGAGGGATTTTTCACATTGACTGTGTCTGTTTTAAAAGTGCTCCCCCTCTGGTCAACATATGAAAATAACAACTGTGTGTAAGAAATTGAGATGAGCCCCCTTTGGGCAAAATTTAATAAACAGAATAAAATACATATGTATATAGAGACAGACTGTAATAACTTGAAGTAAATAATGAAGATTAAAAACCAATTACAAACCAAAACAATTTAAAAAGCAGTCATTTTCTCACAACGTGTCGACTTTTTTCTTATAAAATTGGGAACAATTTCTCATATTCTTTCTGTTTCTGTAGTATTGCACTATTTTCTCGTAAAATTATTACTTTTTTTTAATTTAAAATTATTACTTTTTAATGCAAAATGGCGACATTTGTCGTATACAATTCAGACTGTTATCACAATATTGCAATTTTTCGTGTTCTTGTAAGATAGTGACATTTTTTTGAGTAAAATTATTATTTTGCCAAGTAAAATTCCGATTATTATTATTATAATCTTGCCAACATTTTTAAAGTGTTCCTACAAAATTGGGACTTTCGTCGAGTAAAGTGACGACTCTTTTCGTAAAATTGCCAAAATTTGAAGCTCTTCTTGTAAAATTGCGACTGTTTGAGCAAAATTCCAACTTTTGTCATAAAATTGCACAAAAGTTCAGTTTTTCCTTGTAAAATGTTGACTTGCGTTGAGTAAAACGACGACTTTTATTATAATACTGCCAAAACGTTTACGTTTTTCTTGTGAAATTGTTACCTTTTTCTTGTGAAATTCTGACTCATTTTTCACAACAAGCTTTCCTTGTAAAATGTTGACTTGTGTTGAGTAAACGACGACTTTTATTATGATACTGCCAAAACGTTTACGTTTTTCTTGTGAAATTGTTACCTTTTTCTTGTGAAATTGTTACCGTTTTCTTGTGAAATTCTGACTCATTTTTCACAACAAGCTTTTTTATGTATGCATAGTATGTATATATTATTAATGTTGTAAATACACATCTTTATATATCTAGAAAGGGTGGTCCTAAAGAGGTATGCATGTGTGTGTGTGTGTGTGTGTGTGTGTATGTGTGTGTGTGTGTGTGTGTGTGTGTGTGTGTGTGTGTGTGTGTGTGTGTGTGTGTGTGTGTGTGTGTGTGTGTGTGTGTGTGTGTGTGTGTGTGTGTGTGTGTGTGTGTGTGTGTGTGACTCAGTCTGTTACTCCTCTGCGAGTCGTCCTTCTTGTTTTACTTCACATCTCTCCTTTTTGCTATTTTGGGAGCATATTTTTAGAAGCGGTCGTATGCAGTATGTTACACACGCACAGTCACTCACTACATGCAGTAAGTTACACACGCACAGTCACTCGCTACACGCACTGCAGGAACAAAGGCTGACTGGAGGAACATTCCTCATAAAGGGAAACATATCATATTGCAAAAGATGTTGCAAGGACCTGACCATGGAAATGCAATATAGCATGGGAGTCAAACTCTGGATGAATGCGACGCATACTTTATCAACAGCCATACAGGTCACACTGAGGGTGCCCGTAAAAAACAACTTTAACACTGTTCGAAATATACGCCACACTGTGAATCAGAACAAATACCCAGAACCCTTTGCAGCACTGACTCTTCCGGGACGCTACAAGGTGTGTGTGGGGGCGGGCGGGGTTTGGTGTATTTTGTAGCGTCCCGGAAGAGTTAGCGCTGCAAAGGGTTCTGGGTATTTGTTCTGTTGTGTTTATGTCGTGTTACGGTGCGGATGTTCTCCCGAAATGTGTTTGTCATTCTTGTTTGGTGTGGATTCACGGTGGCGTATATATTTGTAACAGTGTTAATTCGGCCACCCTCAGTGTAACCTGTATCGCTTTTGATCAAGTATGCGTTGCATTTACGTGTGTGTTCGTAAAGAAGCCGCACATATCTTGTGACTGGGCCGGCACGTTGTTAGAATGGATGAAAAGCGGACGAGAGGACAGCTCGTAGAGGACGTTTAATTAAGGCAGTGCCTTTAAGGCACGCCCCTAAGACTGTGGACTACGAGATATAATGACTGATGAACACCTTGGTTGGATAATGAAGGTTGCCTCAGCTCAAAGCCTGTAGCATCCAAGAAAAGATGGCAGGTATCTGGCTTGGGCACATCCGATTAGATCAGTGTGTTGCAAACTGAGCAGTTTAAAGTCCTGAATGGTTGGTTTATTCATTGTTATTTTATTTTCAAATGTATTAGCCTGTGGAAAAAGTTAATGTTGATATTTACCTCAGAAGGCTGCAAATAGAAAAGAGGCATTCAATTTTTATTTAAATTGTACTTTTTTAATTATTATTATTATTATTTGAAACTCGATTTTGCATGTCACTATAAAGTTATACAAGCCTTGCTTGTTCAATATTCAATGCAAAACTTTTTTGGGTCCCTATTAAAAGGTTAATTTGTTCAACCTTGGCCCGCGGCTTTGTTCAGTTTTACATTTTGGCCCACTCTGTATTTGAGTTTGACACTCCTGCAATAGAGGCACTCTCATGCACACACACACATTCTTGTCTTTGTTATGTTCTTGAGACCTGAGTATAATGCCTACCTCTCAAGGACCACCCTTTCTAGATGTATAAAGATTAGTATTTGCAACATTAATAATATATACATACTATGTAAATATAGAAAAGCTTGTTGTAAAAAATGAGTTGGAATTTCACAAGAACAACGTAGAAGTTTGGCAGTGACGTAATAAAAGTCGTCATTTTACTCAATGCAAGTCAAAATTTTACAAGAAAACTTGTAAAATATTTGTGCAATGTTATGATGAAAGTTGGAATTTAAGTTAAAGTTAAAGTTAAAGTACCAATGATAGTCACACACACACTAGGTGTGGCGAAATGATTCTCTGCATTTGACCCATCACCCTTGATCACCCCCTGGGAGGTGAGGGGAGCAGTGAGCAGCAGCGATGCCCGCCCCTGGTAATAATTTTTGGTGATTTAACCCCCAATTCCAACCCTTGATGCTGAGTGCCAAGCAGGGAGGTAATGGCTCCCATTTTTATAGTCTTTGGTACGACTCGGCCGGGGTTTGAACTCACAACCTACCGGTCTCAGTGTCAGAAAAGCTTCAAATGTGGGCAATTTTAGTCGTCATTTTTAGAAGAAAACTTTTAAAATGTCGGCAATATTATAATAATAATCTGAATTTTACTTGGCAAAATGATGACAAAGGTAATAATTTTACTCAAAAAATGTAACTGTTTTACAAGAACCAAAAAAAATTGGCAATATTGCGATAAAAGTCAGAATTTTTGTTAGAATAATTATGTGTAAGTTATCACACAGCTCTTACGCTTAAAGGCCGTTGCTATGGTTATTATCAATTGCGCTGAAGTTGTACTTTTCTATCTATGCAAAGCGAGTTGTCTCGTATCAGTGTTTGTTTCCGGAATCGGCCTGCTGACTGCCAAGGGCGAACATCGAGTGCCGTGACGCAGACAAAGCAGAGACAGGGCGATATCACGCGTGTCAGCACATTTGCATTTCATTAATAGTCATATATTGTGTCTAACTGCGGCTGCTGAGATTACCCCCCTTACTTCAGAAGCAGCCTCAGTGATGTAACCAGGGACCTCCCAAATAAACAGAGGAGCACGTGGGCAGGATTTTAGAGCGTAGTTTGGATCTGTAACTAGACTACAGCCCAAAAACGTCTCTTCTCATTGAGCAAAATTTAAATCTTGTCTCTGCATGATTCCTTGCTTCTTGTCTGTTTAATAGATGTCATCAGTGTTTGGACCTGACAATTGTATATGACAAATGTCACCATTTTGCATTAAAAAGTAATCATTTTACATAAAAAAGTAATCATTCTACATAAAAAAGTAATACTTTTACGAGAAAATATTGCAATATTACAGAAACAAAAATAATATGAGAAATTGTTCCCAATTTTATAAGAAAAAAGTTCATTTTTTATTTTTTGTTTGTAATTGGTTTTTAATCTTCATTATTTACTTCAAGTTATTACAGTATGCCTCTATATACGTATTTATTTATTTTTTGTTAATACATTTTGGCCAAAGGGGGCGCATTTCAATTTCTCCCACACACTTGTTATTTCATATGTTGACCAGAGGGGGAGCACTTTAAATTTTTGTCTTACGTCAGCACCGGAAGTCGTAAAAATCAGCTGTTCACCTGGCAGGTTTTTTCGGGGGATGAATAGGGAAGTCCTTCTTTAATTGCCGTCTTGTTTTATCATATATTGCTGCCTTTGCACCTGTCAATGTTTTCTTTTGTATGCGCATTAAATCAACAAAAAAATCCCGACTTTGGAGCAATGTTCACGGACTCTAGTATTTGGCTCTCTATTAGATGCAACGGTTTTCCGTATCGGGACCATGATTTATGTCCTAACTCCTCATATGGAAGCTACGTTTCCTTGTTGATGTCTCGAGAAGGGTAGCAATACAAGAACACACACACACACACACACACACACACACACACACATACATACACACACAGTGATGTCCTAATAGTGTCGGACCAAGGGTAGAGAAACTGGAGCTGCGGCGGAATGCTGACTCAGGGAACAAACCTGTGCGTGTGCGTGTGTGTGTGTGTGTGTGTGTGTGTGTGTGTGTGTGTGTGTGTGTGTGTGTGTGTGTGTGTGTGTGTGTGTGGATGTTGATGTTAGTCATGTCCTTTAATCTGTTATCTCTTTGAAAGTCAGAAGTCACTTCATGCTTGCAGGCCATGAAACGGTCATGGCGTGGATGGCGGGTCATGGCGTGGATGGCGGGTCATGGCGTGGATGGCGGGTCATGGCGTGGATGGCGGGTCATGGCGGTTGTTAAACTACTGAGAACCACGTCTTAACAATGGCGGAAACACGTTTCGAACACGGCGCCAACACAGATTGGCTCGGTGGAACCCTTTTACTTCAAACTACTGCTGATGAAATTACATTTTTAGTTGGAACTGCTGCCGATAAAGTGCTTTTTGCTGGGCTTCAACGTGGAGCTTTGCTTTTTTCTATTGAAGAGGCTTTGGTTTCACTTTCGGTCTCGTGCTTCCTTCTTGTCACCATTTATTTCCTGCATCATTACTTCTGGCTAAAAATACTTGCTGTGGTGTCACTGTAACAGATCACCTCCCAGGACATCTGCTGCCAGCCACGGACAGGCTTTGATACCGCATCACTCTGCACTCACACACACACACAATTATATATACACAAATACACACACACACACACTTATATATTAAGTTAAAGTTAAAGTACCAATGATTGTCACACACACACTAGGTGTGGCAAAATTATTCTCTGCATTTGACTCATCACCCTTGATCACCCCCTGGGAGGTGAGGGGAGCAGTGGGCAGCAACGGTGGCCACGCCCGGGAATCATTTTTGGTGATTTAAACCCCAATTCCAACACTTGATGCTGAGTGCCAAGCAGGGAGGTAATGGGTCCCATTTTTATTTACACATATACCCACACACACTTGTGTATACACAGACACACTTATATATATATATATATATACACATTAACCCACACACATACTTATACACACACCCACACACACACTTACATATACACTTTTACCCACACAAACACTTATATATACACATACACCCACACACACACTTATATATACACATTTACCCAGACACACACACACACTTGTATATACACATATATCACCACACTTGCTTAGGCGGTCCATCGTAGTCGAAGATGACGTAGCTTCCATTTTGTTGCTCTGGTCGGTGGTTATCGTTGCTGGCGACGATGCCACGCCATATGACAATGAAGTCCGATCCTGGAACCACACGTCCTGTGCTCTAAAACTTGCTGGTAGACGGCTGCGTTGACCCTGGATCTCAGGAAACAGAGTGGACCGACACCAGCAGATGACATGGCACCCCAAACCATCACCCAACCATGCAAATTTTGCATTTCCTTTGGAAATCGAGGTCCCAGAGTCTGGAGGAAGACAGGAGAGGCACAGGATCCACGTTGCCTGAAGTCTAGTGTAAAGTTTCCACCATCAGTGATGGTTTGGGGTGCCATGTCATCTGCTGGTGTCGGTCCACTCTGTTTCCTGAGATCCAGGGTCAACGCAGCCGTCTACCAGCAAGTTTTAGAGCACTTCATGCTTCCTGCTGCTGACCTGCTCTATGGAGATGGAGATTTCAAGTTCCAACAGGACTTGGCGCCTGCACACAGCGCAAAATCTACCCGTGCCTGGTTTACGGACCATGGTATTTCTGTTCTAAATTGGCCCGCCAACTCCCCTGACCTTAGCCCCATAGAAAATCTGTGGGGTATTGTGAAAAGGAAGATGCAGAATTCCAGACCCAAAAACACAGAAGAGTTGAAGGCCACTATCAGAGCAACCTGGGCTCTCATAACACCTGAGCAGTGCCAGAAACTCATCGACTCCATGCCACGCCGCATTAACGCAGTAATTGAGGCAAAAGGAGCTCCAACCAAGTATTGAGTATTGTACATGCTCATATTTTTCATTTTCATACTTTTCAGTTGGCCAACATTTCTAAAAATCCCTTTTTTGTATTAGCCTTAAGTAATATTCTAATTTTGTGACACACGGAATTTTGGATTTTCATTTGTTGCCACTTCAAATCATCAAAATTAAATGAAATAAACATTTGAATGCATCAGTCTGTGTGCAATGAATAAATATAATGTACAAGTTACACCTTTTGAATGCAATTACTGAAATAAATCAAGTTTTTCAAAATATTCTAATTTACTGGCTTTTACCTGTACATATACACATGTACCCTCCCACCCCCACACACACACACACGTATATACACTCACACACACACACACACACACACTTATATATACACAAATACCCACACACACGCTTATATACACTGTATACGCCAATACCCACTCACACACATATATATACACATGTACCCCCCCCCCCCACACACACACACACACGCACGCACACACACACACACACACTTATATATACACAAATACCCACACACACACACTTATATATACACGTATACCCCCCCCCCCACACACACACACTTATATTTACACGTATACCCACATCAACACACACACACATACTTATATATACACAAAAACCCACACACACTTATATATACACATTAACCCACACACACACACACACACACACACATTTATATATACACACAAATACCCACACACACTTACATATACACAAATACCCACACACACACACACACACTTATATATACACATATACCCACTTACACACATTTATATATACACATGTACCCTCCCCACACACACACACACACACACACACACACACACACACACTTATATATACACACAAACACACACCTTAGATCACAACGGTGTCATCAGATTAGCATTTGCGGGAGTCAGCTGACCTCTAAAGTGTTTTTGCTGAGACAAACAGGTGCAGCGTGACTCGTGCAGCACACGTCGTGTAGCACACGTTGTGTCCAAGTGGGAGAGACAAAGGCAATATTGTGAGAAGGTTCTTGCAGGCAGGTGGGAGGAAGACAAGTGGAGGACTACGCTGGAAATGAAATAAACAAGTTCTCACTCCTGCTTTCACACCTGATGTGCGACACAACTCAGTCTGTCGCCGACGACGTGAGGTGTCACAGTTTCATGTCCTCTCCTTTGCCGTCGCCATGGCAACTCAGACCAGAATGACCCTTGCAGACTCGAGGTGAAGTTGCCATTGAGCCAGATGTCTATGACGGACGCCAACAAACTTGCATGACATTGACAGTTTGCACGAGAAGCCACACAAGTGTGATGTCCGTGCATGGGCCACATTACCGCCATGGCTCAATCACCTTCCACAGCGTCTTCTTTGTTGTAGCGTGCAAGGACGGGGGTGGAAGAAGTGTCAAAAGATGGCGCTAACTGTTTTAATGAGATTCAGACTTGTTAGAACTATACACTATTTTGTATTAGAAATAATGTAGTTTTTAATCTTCCATAGTGAATCTACTGACAGATATGTCATGATCCGTGGCCCGAATCATGTTTTGTTTAGGTTTTGTTCTATTAGTTTTGGACTCCCTCAGTTCCCGTTTTGTGTACCTCTCGGTTTGCTTTGGTTACCATGGGTGCAATCTCCGATTAGTGTCCGGGATGCTCACCTGCTGCCGGGCACTAATCAAAGAGCTATTAATTCACGTTGCTCGCCACACACTGTCTGGCTTTGTTATATTCCTGTTTTCTAGCTCATGATTCCTGTTTTTGTCTTGGCTCACCACGCATTCCTTTTGTTTTGGTTTCTGTCCGTTTGTATTTACGGTGTATGATTTATGGACAATAAATCATATCCTACCTGCACGCTTTGTCCGGAGTTGTCCGTCTGCATCCCGAGAGAACGACCCCGCATAAACATGCGACCTCGACGTGACAAGATATAAGTGACAATTATACACTACTTTGTATTACAAATGTTGTAGTTTTTATCTTTCATAGCGAGTCTACTGACATATACATGTTAGGACTATACACTACTTTATATTAAAAATGTTGTAGTTTTTAGCGCTTCCATAGCAAGTCTACTGACAGATATAAGTTAGAACTTTACACTACTTTGCATTAGAAATGTTGTAGTTTTTATCTTCCATATGGAGTCTACTGACAGATATAAGTAAGAACTTTACACTACTTTATATTAGAAATGTTGTAGTTTTTAGCGCTTCCATAGCAAATCTACCGACAGATATAAGTAAGAACTTTACACTACTTTGTATTAGAAATGTTGGAGTTTTTATCTTCCATATGGAGTCTACTGACGGATATAAGTTAGAACTACACTACTTTGTATTAGAAATGTTGTAGTTTTTAGCGCTTCCATAGCAAGTCTACTGACAGATATAAGTTAGAACTTTACACTACTTTGTATTAGAAATGTTGTAGTTTTTATCTTCCATATGGAGTCTACCAACAGATATAAGTTACAACTATACACTAAATTGTATTAGAACTCTTGTAGTTTTTAAATTCCATATGTAGTCTACTGACTGATATAAGTTAGAACTGAACACTACTTTATATTCAAAATGTTGTAGTTTTTAGCGCTTCCATAGCGAGTCTACTGACAGATATGTTAGAACTACACACTACTTTGTATTAGAAATGTTGTTGTTTTTATCTTCCATAGCGAGTCTACTGACAGATATAAGTTACAACTTTACACTACTTTATATTGGAAATGTTTTAGTTTTTATCTTCCATATGGAGTCTACTGACAGATATAAGTAAGAACTTTACACTACTTTGTATTAGAAAAGTTGTAGTTTTTATCTTCCATAGCGAGTCTACTAACATACTGTATATAAGTAAGAACTTTACACTACTTTGCATTAGAAATGTTGTAGTTTTTTTTCTTCCATAACGAGTCTACTGACAGATATAAGTAAGAACTTTATACTACTTTATATTAGAAATGTTGTAGTTTTTATCTTCCATAGCGAATCTACTGACAGATATAAGTTACAACTTTACACTAGTTTGTATTAGAAATGTTGTAGTTTATATCTTCCATATGGAGTCTACTGACAGATATAAGTTACAACTTTACACTACTTTGAATTAGAACTCTTGTAGTTTTTGTATTCCATGTGGAGTCTACTGACAGATATAAGTTAGAACTGAACACTACTTTATATTAAAATTGTGTAGTTTTTAGCGCTTCCATAGCGAGTCTACTGACAGATATAAATGTTAGAACTATACACTACTTTTTATTAGAAATGTTGTAGTTTTTAGCGCTTCCATAGCGAATTTACCGACATATATAAGTAAGAACTTTACACTACTTTGCATTAGAAATGTTGTAGTTTTTATCTTCCATAACAAATTTACTGACAGATATAAGTAATAAATTTACACTACTTTGCATTATAAATGTTGTAGTTTTTATCTTCCATAGCAAATCTACTGACAAATATAAGTAAGAACTTTATACTACTTTATATTAGAAATGTTGTAGTTTTTATCTTCCATAGCGAGTCTACTGACAAATATAAGTAAGAACTTTATACTACTTTATATTAGAAATGTTGTGGTTTTTATCTTCCATATGTAGTCTACTGACAGATATGTTAGATGTGAACACTACTTTGTATTAGAACTGCTATAGTTTTTATCTTCCATATGGAATCTACTGACAGATATATGTTAGAACTACACACTACTTTGTATTAGAACTGTTGTCGTTTTTAGCGCTTCCATAGCGAGTCTACTGACAGATATAAGTTACAACTATACACTACTTTGTATTAGAACTCTTGTAGTTTGTATATTCCGAATGTAGTCTACTGACTAATATAAGTTAGAACTGAACACTACTTTATATTAAAAATGTTGTAGTTTTTAGCGCTTCCATAGTGAGTCTACTGACAGATATAAGTTAGAACTGAACACTACTTTATATTAAAAATGTTGTAGTTTTTAGCGCTTCCATAGCGAGTCTACTGACAGATATAAGTAAGAACTTTACACTACTTTGTATTAGAAATGTTGTCGTTTTTAGCGCTTCCAAAGCGAATCTACTGACAGATATAAGTTGTCAAGGCGTGGACGATGGTGTGGTTTGTTTTCCCGTGGTGCAAAGCGACTTGACTGGACACGACGTGAAGGTAAGGACATGTTTAATATTTACGATAAAAAGGAACAAACAAAAGGTGCTCACAGCGGAGGAACAAAACTTGGCTATGAAAACAAAAACTAGGACAAAGGCAGAACTATGGACAAAAAAACGAAAACACTACTGTGACAAGAAACGAGCATGGAAAAGAGCAGCATGGATCATCAGCAAAAATAACAAGGGTGTGTAGAGAATGATGTCACCAGGCTGACTGCCTGGCAACCACAGGCTTAGATAGTTATGTGGTGATTGACAACAGGTGCATGAGTCCAACACGTGAAACAGGTGAAACTAATGGGTCGCTATGGTGACAAAACAAACAAGAGTGCACAAAGAGTCCAAAAACCAAACCGAACATAACCAAAACAAAACATGATCACACAGACATGACATAAGCAAGATTTTTATACTACTTTATATTAGAAATGTTGTAGTTTTTATCTTCTATAGCGAATCTACTGACAGATATAAGTTACAACTTTACACTACTTTATATTAGAAATGTTGTCGTTTTTATCTTCCATATGGAGTCTACTGACAGATACAGTATAAGTTACAACTATACACTACTTTGTATTAGAACTGTTGTAGTTTTTATAATCCATATGTAGTCTACTGACAGATATAAGTTAGAACCGAACACTACTTTATATTCAAAATGTTGTAGTTGTTAGCGCTTCCATATGGAGTCTACTGACAGATATAAGTTAGAACTACACACTACTTTATATTAAAAATTTTGTAGTTTTTATCTTCCATATGGAGTCTACTGACAGATATAAGTTACAACTATACACTACTTTGTATTAGAACTGTTGTAGTTTTTATAATCCATATGTAGTCTACTGACAGATATAAGTTAGAACGGAACACTACTTTATATTCATAATGTTGTAGTTTTTAGCGCTTCCATAGCGAGTCTACTGACAGATATAAGTAAGAACTTTATACTACTTTATATTAGAAATGTTGTTGTTTTTAGCGATTCTACTGACAGATATAAGTTAGAACTTTACACTACTTTATATTACAAATGTTGTAGTTTTTATCTTCCATATGGAGTCTACTGACAGATATAAGTTACAACTTTACACTATACTTTGTATTAGAAATGTTGTAGTTTTAAGCGCTTCCATAGCGAATCTACTGACAGATATAAGTTACAACTTTACACTACTTTATATTAGAAATGTTGTAGTTTTTATCTTCCATATGGAGTCTACTGACAGATATAAGTTACAACTATACACTACTTTGTATTAGAACTGTTGTAGTTTTTAAAATCCATATGTAGTCTACTGACAGATATAAGTTAGAACAACACACTACTTGGTATTAGAAATGTTGTCGTTTTTAGCGCTTCCATAGCGAGTCTACTGACAGATATAAGAACTTTATACTACTTTATATTAGAAATGTTGTTGTTTTTAGCGATTCTACCGACAGATATAAGTTAGAACTTTACACTACTTTATATTAATAATGTTGTAGTTTTTATCTTCCATAGGGAGTCTACTGACAGATATAAGTTACAACTTTACACTATACTTTGTATTAGAAATGTTGTAGTTTTTATCTTCCATATGGAGTCTACTGACAGTTACAGTATAAGTTACAACTATACACTACTTTGTATCAGAACTGTTGTAGTTTTTATAATCCATATGTAGTCTACTGACAGATATAAGTTAGAACCGAACACTACTTTATATTCAAAATGTTGTAGTTGTTAGCGCTTCCATAGCGAGCCTACTGACATATATAAGTTAGAACTACACACTACTTTGTGTTAGAAATGTTGTCGTTTTTAACGCTTCCATAGCGAGTCTACTGACAGATATAAGAACTTTATACTACTTTATATTAGAAATTTTGTTGTTTTTAGCGATTCTACCGACAGATATAAGTTAAAACTTTACACTACTTTATATTAGAAATGTTGTAGTTTTTATCTTCCATATGGAGTCTACTGACAGATATAAGTTACAACTTTACACTATACTTTGTATTAGAAATGTTGTAGTTTTAAGCGCTTCCATGGCGAATCTACTGACAGATATAAGTTACAACTTTACACTATACTTTGTATTAGAAATGTTGTAGTTTTAAGCGCTTCCATGGCGAATCTACTGACAGATATAAGTTACAACTTTACACTACTTCATATTAGAAATGTTGTAGTTTTTATCTTCCATATGGAGTCTACTGACAGATACAGTATAAGTTACAACTATACACTACTTTGTATTAGAACTGTTGTAGTTTTTATAATCCATATGTAGTCTACTGACAGATATAAGTTAGAACCGAACACTACTTTATATTCAAAATGTTGTAGTTGTTAGCGCTTCCATAGCGAGCCTACTGACATATATAAGTTAGAACTACACACTACTTTGTGTTAGAAATGTTGTCGTTTTTAACGCTTCCATAGCGAGTCTACTGACAGATATAAGAACTTTATACTACTTTATATTAGAAATGTTGTTGTTTTTAGCGATTCTACCGACAGATATAAGTTAAAACTTTACACTACTTTATATTAGAAATGTTGTAGTTTTTATCTTCCATATGGAGTCTACTGACAGATATAAGTTACAACTTTACACTATACTTTGTATTAGAATTGTTGTAGTTTTAAGCGCTTCCATGGCGAATCTACTGACAGATATAAGTTACAACTTTACACTATACTTTGTATTAGAAATGTTGTAGTTTTAAGCGCTTCCATGGCGAATCTACTGACAGATATAAGTTACAACTTTACACTACTTCATATTAGAAATGTTGTAGTTTTTATCTTCCATATGGAGTCTACTGACAGATACAGTATAAGTTACAACTATACACTACTTTGTATTAGAACTGTTGTAGTTTTTATAATCCATATGTAGTCTACTGACAGATATAAGTTAGAACCGAACACTACTTTATATTCAAAATGTTGTAGTTGTTAGCGCTTCCATAGCGAGCCTACTGACATATATAAGTTAGAACTACACACTACTTTGTGTTAGAAATGTTGTCGTTTTTAACGCTTCCATAGCGAGTCTACTGACAGATATAAGAACTTTATACTACTTTATATTAGAAATGTTGTTGTTTTTAGCGATTCTACCGACAGATATAAGTTAAAACTTTACACTACTTTATATTAGAAATGTTGTAGTTTTTATCTTCCATATGGAGTCTACTGACAGATATAAGTTACAACTTTACACTATACTTTGTATTAGAAATGTTGTAGTTTTAAGCGCTTCCATGGCGAATCTACTGACAGATATAAGTTACAACTTTACACTACTTCATATTATAAATGTTGTAGTTTTTATCTTCCATATGGAGTCTACTGACAGATACAGTATAAGTTACAACTATACACTACTTTGTATTAGAACTGTTGTAGTTTTTATAATCCATATGTAGTCTACTGACAGATATAAGTTAGAACCGAACACTACTTTATATTCAAAATGTTGTAGTTTTAAGCGCTTCCATGGCGAATCTACTGACAGATATAAGTTACAACTTTACACTACTTCATATTAGAAATGTTGTCGTTTTTATCTTCCATATGGAGTCTACTGACAGATATAAGTTACAACTTTACACTATACTTTGTATTAGAAATGTTGTAGTTTTTATCTTCCATATGGAGTCTACTGACAGATACAGTATAAGTTACAACTATACACTACTTTGTATTAGAACTGTTGTAGTTTTTATAATCCATATGTAGTCTACTGACAGATATAAGTTAGAACCGAACACGACTTTATATTCAAAATGTTGTAGTTGTTAGCGCTTCCATAGCGAGTCTACCGACAGATATAAGTACTTTATACTACTTTGTATTAGAAATGTTGTCGTTTTTAGCGCTTCCATAGCGAGTCTACTGACAGATATAAGTAAGAACTTTATACTACTTTATATTAGAAATGTTGTTGTTTTTAGTGATTCTATCGACAGATATAAGTTAGAACTTTACACTATTTTATATTAGAAATGTTGTAGTTTTTATCTTCCATATGGAGTCTACTGACAGATATAAGTTACAACTTTACACTATACTTTGTATTAGAAATGTTGTAGTTTTAAGCGCTTCCATAGCGAATCTACTGACAGATATAAGTTAGACCTTTACACTACTTTATATTAGAAATGGCAACAGTAGAGGATGAAAGCTACACAACAAGAAGATCGGAAAAAAAGAAGAAGCTTATCGACTATGGCAGAGATATCAAACTCAAGGCCCGGGGGTCAGATCTGGCCCGCCACATCATTTTTTGTGGCCCACAAAAGGCCTCAAAATAATATACGTCACAAAGTACTTTATCTTTTCTTACTATTTGTTCTTTCAATTTTAACAGAAAAAATGACATTGCATACCTTTTAAACTTTAATATTGTCCAATATAGCATAAAATATATTATCATACTTTCCAAACATTTTATTTTGCTAAAAATACTTAAATTTCTGCTTGACTTATGGTTTTAGAGCAAATTATCCATCAAATTGTACACTGTAAAAATGACAATACAATGGGGTTTTTTTTACAGCATATTACTGTAAATTTAAAAAAACTCTACCATTTTTTTTTTACGGGGAATTCTGTGGACTGAGCTGCCAGTGTTGTTACTGTAAGATCTATGGTTGTTATTTTTTACTGTTAATGGTAAAATAGTATCACGTTTTTTTTAACGGTAAAAAATTGGCAGCATAGTTGCCAGAATTTAAAAAAAAAGGATGGTAAAGTCTTTCCGTTTACCGTAATATGTCGCAAAAAACACTGTATACTTTATAATAAAATTCCGGTGATTGAGTTGCTAGTTTTTATTGTAAAAAAATACAGGTTTTTTTTGTTTTTTTTAAAGTGTACGTAAAAAAAATATGTAATAATCAAATGCATAAGCAAATTCATATATCATTTGTTGTAACAATTGTATCTAAGTTCATTTTTCATTATTTATTTAGTTATCACAAGTTATCACAAAACTTTGTGTTTCCATGAGTTCCCGGCGAGAGGACAAAAGCTGTCTTTGATCTTACCAATCAAAAGGCTTGTAAAACTCCACTGTGTAGGATGGGAAGCGACATGAAGGTGTCGGTTTCTTTGATCTATTGTAATCCACAGGAAGATTTTGTCTTGACCCGAGATCTACAAAGCGGAGAGGAAGCAGGACCAGGCACCTTTTCTTTGAACTGTTTTGTAACCAAAGGCGACGGCTGTTTACGACCCCCTTTCCTTTAGAAACAGCTGTTGCCATGTAATCAGCGAAAGTCCAAATAAAAGAGGAGGCGTGCGACCTTTCGTCAGAGCGTGGTGGAAGACTGTACAAAGAGTGCAGCTCAGACGTTTCTCCTCAATGAGCTAAATTGAATTATGTCTCTCTTTAATTCCTTGCTTCTTGTCTGTTTAACAGATGACATCAGTGTTTGAACCTGACAGTGGCCCTCAATGAAAATGAGTTTGACGGCCCTGGACTACGGGGTCGACAATGACAACAGTGGCGGTTGAGCGCAAATTTTCAGGACATATGCAAATCCCAAATAGACATCAGAAGGTACCAGAAGGTAAGAAAAATTTGTTTTGTATAATATTGCGAAACAAAATGGTAGATAATGTCTGCTAATAAGTGCCATTTTGGGGTCCTTTCTGCCCGTGTGGGGTGTGGTCTCTCGCTGGCTTGGGGTCTGGCTGTCCCCTGCTTTTCTCGTGCCCTGTCCTCTGCCGGGTGCGTCTGTCTGCGGCCTGCTGCTGGCCCTTGTGGGCGGTACGGTGGGTCGGGCTCTGGGGTTCCTGTCGCTGGCCGGCTTGGCTGCGTGGGGGCGGTGGTCCCTGGTTCCCTGGGCACCACGCCTCCTGTTTGTGGGTTGGGCTCTCGGGGGTGATGGGGCTGTGCTCTGGCTCCCACGCACTCTGGGAGTCGAATGTATTGTACATGCAAATTCACATATGCTCACATACGTACATAGGTACCTACGCTCCCACATACATACACAAATACAGTACATATTTACCTACCTAATGTTCGTACATCCACACGCACATTCAATATACAAACATACACATACACATACTGTACATATACATTCACTGTACAAACACATATACACATTCTGTACATATACATTCATTGTACAAACACATATACACATTCTGTACATATACAAGTACATATGCATACTTACACTCATGCACATAATCACGTTTCATCAAACATATATTAACGTTGTTGCCCTAGGGTAAACTGGGTGTAACACATGGCACACTGACAAAGCTTAACCTATTGTGACTATAACAATCTACAAGGTTAATGTAGGTTGCTTCTCTTTCTCCCCCTCCATTTTTCTGCATTCTTTCGTATCTCAAGTTATCATTACGTATATGTATTGTTGCATTTAAACAACTGTATTGTTGATAATAAAGGTAAATTATTGGTATTGTTCATTATCAATAGCGCTATTTCTATTGGTATTTGTATTGATCCATTTGTAGTGTAATAATGCTCATTGTCATTTCTGTATTATTTTTTATTTTTCGCTAACTGCTTATTTGCTATTTCTTTTACCATCATATTTGTACATGTCATATTTGCTGATGTTGCTCTATTGTTGTTGTTGTTGTTGTTTGCTGTTGTTGTTTTTGTCTCTCTGTCTAATCCCCCTCTTGTCCCCACAATTTCCCCCTCTGTCTTCTTTTTTTTTCTCTTTCTATCCCCTCCTGCTCCGGCCCGGCTGCACTAAATGATAATATAAATACATTTAATAAAGTAAAATACAAATAAGGCAACAAGAGAAGTATCCTACACTTCTCTTTTGTAAAGTAAATCTGAACAGCCGACATGGGCATCTACATCAACTATATGATTTGCCTGAGAAGCTGGACAGGACATAAAAAAAAAAATTAAAAAAAAAAAGAATTAAAAAAAAAACGATGGTAAAGTCTTTCCGTTTACCGTAATATGTCGCAAAAAACACTGTATACTTTATAATAAAATTCCGGTGATTGAGTTGCTAGTTTTTATTGTAAAAAAATACAGGTTTTTTTTGTTTTTTTTAAAGTGTACGTAAAAAAAATATGTAATAATCAAATGCATAAGCAAATTCATATATCATTTGTTGTAACAATTGTATCTAAGTTCATTTTTCATTATTTATTTAGTTATCACAAGTTATCACAAAACTTTGTGTTTCCATGAGTTCCCGGCGAGAGGACAAAAGCTGTCTTTGATCTTACCAATCAAAAGGCTTGTAAAACTCCACTGTGTAGGATGGGAAGCGACATGAAGGTGTCGGTTTCTTTGATCTATTGTAATCCACAGGAAGATTTTGTCTTGACACGAGATCTACAAAGCGGAGAGGAAGCAGGACCAGGCACCTTTTCTTTGAACTGTTTTGTAACCAAAGGCGACGGCTGTTTACGACCCCCTTTCCTTTAGAAACAGCTGTTGCCATGTAATCAGCGAAAGTCCAAATAAAAGAGGAGGCGTGCGACCTTTCGTCAGAACGTGGTGGAAGACTGTGCAAAGAGTGCAGCTCAGACGTTTCTCCTCAATGAGCTAAATTGAATTATGTCTCTCTTTAATTCCTTGCTTCTTGTCTGTTTAACAGATGACATCAGTGTTTGAACCTGACAGTGGCCCTCAATGAAAATGAGTTTGACGGCCCTGGACTACGGGGTCGACAATGACAACAGTGGCGGTTGAGCGCAAATTTTCAGGACATATGCAAATCCCAAATAGACATCAGAAGGTACCAGAAGGTAAGAAAAATTAGTTTTGTATAATATTGCGAAACAAAATGGTAGATAATGTCTGCTAATAAGTGCCATTTTGGGGTCCTTATATACACACCATAATAATAATGTTTGTTGACGCACAGTACGTCTGACTATGGTAGCCGTAATGCGCCGACAATCCATCAATGTTCTATATTCTCAATGGAACATTTAATGTTTTGGTGCTGTTTACTGGCAACATATTGCAGTCTACACGTATCTGCTATGTGTGACTGCCATCTACTGGTCACACTTATCATTACACCATGTTCCAAATAAAATAGCTTCAAAGTCAGTAAGCACAACCAGGATTATTCCGTACATTAGGCTCACCTAAGGATTTTAAGTGTGCCTTATAGTCTGAAAAATACGGTACGTGTGTTTGCATGTACCACATATCTGTGCGGGAGCCAAAGTACGGACCCAGCCACCCAGAAAGCCAGACCCAGAACACAGAACAGCGTACGGTGCCCCGGAAACAAGGGACCACCGGCCCTACGCAGGCAGATTGGCGAGCTACAGGACCCCCGGGACCAGGCCCACCCTGTTTCTGGGCAGGCCGTAGACAGATGTGCCTGGTCAAGGATAAGGCAAGAAAGAAGCAAGAGACAATCAACCCCCCAGCCGAGAGAGATCACACCCCACGCAGGCAGAAAGACGAGATGCCCAGAGACTTCCCGCAGCCGGAGGGAAGACCACACCGCCACACAAGGAACCGGACCCCCATGAGCGAACCCCCGCACCCAGGAGAGCACGGCGAGGGTTCTCTCACAACACACCGACTACCTGTGTTCTCTCACAACACACCGACTATCTGTTCTCTCACAAACACAACACACTTACTACCTGTGTTCTCTCACAACACACCTACTATCTGTTCTCTCACAACACACCCACTATCTGTTCTCTCACAAACACAACACATTTACTACCTGTGTTCTCTCACAACACACCTACTACATGTGTTCTCTCACAACACACCTACTACCTGTGTTCTCTCACAACACACCGACTACCTGTGTTGTCTCACAACACACCGACTACCTGTGTTCTCTCACAACACACCTACTACCTCTGTTGTCTCACAACACACCGACTACCTGTGTTCTCTCACAACACACCGACTACCTGTGTTCTCTCACAACACACCGACTACCTGTGTTCTCTCACAGACACAACACACCTACTACCTGTGTTCTCTCACAAACACAACACACCTACTACCTGTGTTCTCTCACAACACACCTACTACCTGTGTTATCTTACAACACACCTACTACCTGTGTTCTCTCACAACACACCTACTACCTGTGTTCTCTCACAACACACCTACTACATGTGTTCTCTCACAACACACCTACTACCTGTGTTCTCTCACAACACACCGACTACCTGTGTTGTCTCACAACACACCTACTACCTGTGTTATCTTACAACACACCTACTACCTGTGTTCTCTCACAACTCACCTACTACCTGTGTTCTCTCACAACACACCGACTACCTGTGTTCTCTCACAGACACAACACACCTACTACCTGTGTTCTCTCACAACACACCGACTACCTGTGTTCTCTCACAAACACAACACACCTACTACCTGTGTTCTCTCACAACACACCTACTACCTGTGTTATCTTACAACACACCTACTACCTGTGTTCTCTCACAACACACCTACTACCTGTGTTCTCTCACAACACACCTACTACCTGTGTTCTCTCACAACACACCTACTACCTGTGTTCTCTCACAACACACCGACTACCTGTGTTCTCTCACAACACACCGACTACCTGTGTTCTCTCACAGACACAACACACCTACTACCTGTGTTCTCTCACAACACACCTACTACCTGTGTTCTCTCACAACACACCTACTACCTGTGTTCTCTCACAACACACCTACTACCTGTGTTCTCTCACAACACACCGACTACCTGTGTTCTCTCACAACACACCGACTACCTGTGTTCTCTCACAGACACAACACACCTACTACCTGTGTTCTCTCACAAACACAACACACCTACTACCTGTGTTCTCTCACAACACACCTAATACCTGTGTTATCTTACAACACACCTACTACCTGTGTTCTCGCACAACACACCTACTATCTGTGTTCTCTCACAACACACCTACTACCTGTGTTCTCTCACAACACACCTACTACCTGTGTTCTTGCACAACACACAGACTACCTGTGTTCTCTAACAACACACCGACTACCTGTGTTCTCTAACAACACACCGACTACCTGTGTTCTCTCACAACACATCGACTACCTGTGTTCTCTCACAAACACAACACACCTACTACCTGTGTTGTCTCACAACACACCGACTACCTGTGTTCTCTCACAGACACAACACACCTACTACCTGTGTTCTCTTACAACACACCTACTACCTTTGTTCTCTCACAACACACCTACTATCTGTGTTCTCTCACAACACACCTACTACCTGTGTTATCTCACAACACACCTACTACCTGTGTTCTCTCACAACACACCGACTACCTGTGTTCTCTCACAACACACTGACTACCTGTGTTCTCTCACAACACACCGACTACCTGTGTTCTCTCACAACACACCTACTATCTGTGTTCTCTCACAACACACCTACTACCTGTGTTCTCTCACAACACACCTACTATCTGTGTTCTCTCACAACACACCTACTACCTGTGTTCTCTCACAACACACCGACTACCTGTGTTCTCTCACAACACACCGACTACCTGTGTTCTCTCACAACACACCGACTACCTGTGTTCTCTCACAGACACAACACACCTACTACCTGTGTTCTCTCACAAACATAACCCACCTACTACCTGTGTTCTCTCACAACGCACCTACTACCTGTGTTATCTTACAACACACCTACTACCTGTGTTCTCTCACAACACACCTACTACCTGTGTTCTCTTACAACACACCGACTACCTGTGTTCTCTCACAGACACAACACACCTACTACCTTTGTTCTCTTACAACACACCTACTACCTTTGTTTTCTCACAACACACCTACTATCTGCGTTCTCTCACAAACACAACACACCTACTACCTGTGTTCTCTTACAACACACCTACTACCTGTGTTCTCTCACAACACACCTACTATCTGTGTTCTCTCACAACACACCTACTACCTGTGTTCTCTTACAACACATCTACTATCTGTTCTCTCACAAACACAACACACCTACTACCTGTGTTCTCTCACAACACACCTACTACCTGTATTCTCTCACAACACACCTACTACCTGTGTTCTCTCACAACACATCTACTATCTGTTCTCTCACAAACACAACACACCTACTACCTGTGTTCTCTCACAACACACCTACTACCTGTATTCTCTCACAACACACCTACTACCTGTGTTCTCTCACAACACACTTACTATCTGTGTTCTCTCACAACACACCTACTACCTGTGTTCTCTCACAAACACAACACACCTACTACCTGTGTTCTCTCACAACACACCTACTATCTGTTCTCTCACAAACACAACACACCTACTATCTGTTCCCTCACAAAGACAACACACCTACTACCTGTGTTCACTCACAACACACACACTACCTGTGTTCTCTCACAACACACCTACTACCTGTGTTCTCTCACAACACACACATTACCTGTGTTCTCTCACAACACACCTACTACCTGTGTTCTCTCACAACACACCTACTACCTGTGTTCTCTCACAACACACACATTACCTGTGTTCTCTCACAACACACCTACTACCTGTGTTCTCTCACAACACACCTACTACCTGTGTTCTCTCACAACACACCTACTACCTGTGTTCTCTCACAACACACCTACTACCTGTGTTCTCTCACAACACACACATTACCTGTGTTCTCTCACAACACACCTACTACCTGTGTTCTCTCACAACACACCTACTACCTGTGTTCTCTCACAACACACCTACTACCTGTGTTCTCTCACAACACACACATTACCTGTGTTCTCTCACAACACACCTACTACCTGTGTTCTCTCACAACACACCTACTACCTGTGTTCTCTCACAACACACCTACTACCTGTGTTCTCTCACAACACACACATTACCTGTGTTCTCTCACAACACACCTACTACCTGTGTTCTCTCACAACACACCTACTACCTGTGTTCTCTCACAACACACCTACTACCTGTGTTCTCTCACAACACACACATTACCTGTGTTCTCTCACAACACACCTACTACCTGTGTTCTCTCACAACACACACACTACCTGTGTTCTCTGACGTCTCACATCAGAGTGACATTTGTGCAGTTCTGCCCAGCCATCTGGATGCGTCCCACACATATGAGAGAAAACAGCCTGGGTTTAGATCTGACTCACATCAAACAGCCTCTCTGCCCACACACACACGTACGTACGCACACACACACACACACACACACACACACACACACACACAAACACACACAAACACACGCTTAAGACAGAAACGTCAAATACCGACCACACAAAAAGAGCTGTTTTCAATATTTGACATTTAACAAATAGGCGGTGGCGAGATGGAGACAAAAGTTCTGACAGCCGTTCTTCACAACAACATTTTCTAAATCCACGACCATGGCAGCGGATTCATATCACACCTGGGCCCCACAGGGACGTCTGCTGTCCTAAAGTATTTCATATATTTGTGAACATACCGTAGTGCATAATGATAGTATTCATATCAAGAGCACACAAAGATTGCTAACCATTTTTTATTTCACCACAGTCACAAATTTCCAACTAAGTAGTTAAATAAACAAGTAACTAAGAAAGTAAAATAAGTAAAAAAGTAAGTAAGTGAATAAGTAAACAAGAAAGTAAGTGGGTAAATAAGTAAACAAGTAATTCAATAAGTTAATAAGTAATTAGGTAAGTAAATGAATAGGTAAAATAAGTAAACAAATAAATAAGTAAACAAATAAGTAAATATTTAAATAATTAAGTAAATAAGTAAGTAAACAAGTAAGTAAATAAGTAAGTAAATAACTTAGTAAATACATATGTGTATAAGTAAGTAAGTAAATAAGTAAACAAGTAAGTAAATAAGTAAACAACTAAGTACATTAATAAGTGTGTATGTATGTATGTAAGTAAGTAGGTGAATACGTAAACAAATAAGTGAATAGGTAATTAAGTAGGTAGTTAATTATGTAAATAAGTGTCAAAGTAAATAAGTAAGTAACTAAGTAAATAAGTCAGTAAATAAGTAAAATAAATAAATAAGTAAATAAAAATAAAAAAATTAACTAAGAAAGTAAAATAAGTAAAGAGATAACTAAGCATATACATAAGTAACTAAGTAAGTAAGAAAGCAAAATAAGTTTAAAAAACAAGTAAGTAAGTGAATAATTAACTAAGTATATACATAAGTAGCTAAGTAAGTAAGAAAGTAAAATAAGTAAAAAAGTAAGAAAGTGAAAAAGTAAACAAGAAAGTAAGTGGATAAATAAACAAGTAAGTGAATAAGTTAATAAGTAGGTAAGTAAATGAGTGGGTAAAAATAAGTAAACAAATACGTAAACATGTAAATAATTAAGTAAATAAGTAAGTAAAAAAGTAAGTAAACAACTTAATAAATAAATATGTGTGTAAGTAAGTAAATAAATAGGTAAGGAAACAAGTAAGTAAGTGAATTAATAATTGGGTAAGAAAATACAAAAATAAGTAAATGAGTACATAAGTAAATAAGTAAGTAAGTAAATAATTAGATACAAAAGGGAACAACTAAATAAATAAACTAATGTTGAAGTAAGTAAGAAAATAAGTAAACAACTAAGTAAATTAATAAATGTGTAAGTAAGTAAGTAAGTAAGTTAGTAGGTGAATAAGTAAACACGTAAGTAAATAAGTGAATAGGTAATTAAGTAAGTACGTAAGTAAGTCATTATGTAAATAAGTGACAAAGTAAATAAGTAAGTAACTAAGTAAATAAGTAGGTAAATAAAAAAAATAAAAAAATAAGTATAAGCATGTAACAATGTAAATAAGTAAGTAAACCAGTGAGTAAATAGGTATATAAGTAAGTAAGTCAGTAAATATGAGTACATAAGTAAGTAAGTAAGTAAGTAAGTAAGTAAGTCATTGTGTAAATAAGTGACAAAGTAAATAAGTAACTAAGTAAACAAGTCAGTAAATAAGTAAATAAATAAGTAGGTAAATAAAAAAATTAAAAAGTAAGTATAAGCATGTAACAATGTAAATAAGTAAGTAAACCAGTGAGTAAATAGGTATATAAGTAAGTAAGTCAGTAAATATGAGTACATAAGTATGTAAGTAATTAAGTTAAGTAAACACATAAGTAAGTAATTAAGTTAAGTAAACACGTAAGTAAGTAATTAAGTTAAGTAAACACGTAAGTAAGTACATCAATGAGTAAGTGAGGAATTAAGTAAATATATAAACAGGTAAATAAGTTTGTAAGTACATATGTAAAAAAGTAAGTAAATGAATAAGTAAGTAGGTAAGTAAATAAATAAGTACATATGTAAGTAAATAGGCAAATAAGTAAGTACCTTAATTTCCGGACCATAGGGCGCACAGTCGATGAATGGTTTATTTGTTTTATTTTTTCATTTATTATAAGGCGCATTAAAGGAGTCCCACACCCTCTGCTTAGCCTGTCGGTACCTTGCAACTGCCTCCGGAGTCCCCTGGGATAACATACCTCGGTAGGACTCCTTCTTCAGTCGGACGGCTTCCCAGCCTTCCTCAACTTTCTCAGTCTTTTTTGCCACTTGTGCCAGCTTTTTCTAAACATGTTGCAGGCATCAAATTCCAAATGAGCTTATATTTGCAAAAAAATAAAGTAAACAAGTCAGTAAATAAGTCTATTCAATTGAATATAGGTTGAAAAGGATTTGCAAATCATTGTATTTTGTTTTTATTTACCATTTACACAACGTGCCAACTTCACTGGTTTTGGGGTTTGTATACGTGCACAATGTTCATAGTTGTCCAACTATAAGACTGATAATTGTCAAAATCGAAAGTTTGTTTTTAAAACTTGCGAGTGTTGAAATGACAACGCCATTTTCTATTATATTGCATGTGAAAGAATTTGATATCTGTGTTTGAGAGCGCTAACCAGCCGAAAGCTCGCTATGACATTTGTGAGAAATGCAGTTTCGCTATGAGTGAGTCAGTGCAGTGTGCTATAGAGGTACCAAGCAAAGAAAAGACGTACGTGCCTACAAAATGTGTTATAGAAGTACAAACCCTGTTTCCATATGAGTTGGGAAATTGTGTTAGATGTAAATATAAACGGAATACAATGATTCATTTTCAACCCATATTCAGTTGAATATGCTACAAAGACAACATATTTGAAGTTCAAACTCATAAACATTTTTTTTTTTTGCAAATAATCATTAACTTTATAATTTGATGCCAGCAACACGTGACAAAGAAGTTGGGAAAGGTGGCAATAAATACTGATAAAGTTGAGGAATGCTCATCAAACACTTATTTGGAACATCCCACAGGTGAACAGGCAAATTGGGAACAGGTGGGTGCCATGCTTGGGTATAAAAGTAGATTCCATGAAATGCTCAGTCATTCACAAACAAGGATGGGGCGAGGGTCACCACTTTGTCAACAAATGCCTGAGCAAATTGTTGAACAGTTTAAGAAAAACCTTTCTCAACCAGCTATTGCAAGGAATTTAGGGATTTCACCATCTACGGTCCTTAATATCATCAAAGGGTTCAGAGAAGTTGGAGAAATCACTGCACGTAAGCAGCTAAGCTCGTGACCTTCGATCCCTCAGGCTGTACTGCATCAACAAGCGACATCAGTGTGTAAAGGATATCACCACATGGGCTCAGGAACACTTCAGAAACCCACTGTCAGTAACTACAGTTGGTCGCTACATCTGTAAGTGCAAGTTAAAACTCTCCTATGCAAGGCGAAAACCGTTTATCAACAACACCCAGAAATGCCGTCGGCTTCGCTGGGCCTGAGCTCATCTAAGATGGACTGATACAAAGTGGAAAAGTGTTCTGTGGTCTGACGAGTCCACATTTCAAATTGTTTTTGGAAACTGTGGACGTCGTGTCCTCCGGACCAAAGAGGAAAAGAACCATCCGGATTGTTATAGGCGCAAAGTTGAAAAGCCAGCATCTGTGATGCTATGGGGGTGTATTAGTGCCCAAGACATGGGTAACTTACACATCTGTGAAGGCGCTATTAATGCTGAAAGGTACATACAGGTTTTGGAGCAACATATGTTGCCATCTAAGCAACGTTACCATGGACGCCCCTGCTT
The DNA here is from genome assembly GCF_033978685.3 of Nerophis lumbriciformis. Taxonomy (NCBI): domain Eukaryota; kingdom Metazoa; phylum Chordata; class Actinopteri; order Syngnathiformes; family Syngnathidae; genus Nerophis; species Nerophis lumbriciformis. Next base: position 64,098,054 of record NC_084548.2, read on the forward strand.
ATTTCAGCAAGACAATGCCAAGCCACGTGTTACATCAACATGGCTTCATAGTAAAAGAGTGCGGGTACTAGACTGGCCTGCCTGTAGTCCAGACCTGTCTCCCATTGAAAATGTGTGGCGCATTATGAAGCCTAAAATACCACAAGGGAGACCCCCGGACTGTTGGACAACTTAAGCTGTACATCAAGCAAGAATGGGAAAGAATTCCACCTGAGAAGCTTCAAAAATGTGTCTCCTCAGTTCCCAAACGTTTACTGAGTGTTGTTAAAAGGAAAGGCCATGTAACACAGTGGTGAACATGCCCTTTCCCAACTACTTTGGCACGTGTTGCAGCCATGAAATTCTAAGTTAATTATTATTTGCAAAAAAAAATAAAGTTTATGAGTTTGAAAATCAAATATCTTGTCTTTGTAGCATATTCAACTGAATATGGGTTGAAAAGTATTTGCAAATCATTGTATTCCGTTTATATTTGCATCTAACACAATTTCCCAACTCATATGGAAACGGGGTTTGTACCAAGCAAAGAAAAGACATATGTGCCTACAAAGGTAACCAAGTTCATGTTGCATGCTTGGTGATCATGGCTGTGCTGAGTGCCTCAAACACCTGAGTGATCATGCAGGTGATGATGCTATCTTCATTGGCATGCTAACCCCCCCCCCCACCCCCCACCCCTCATCTATAATTGATTATAGCGACTTCATTTGGTGCCTATGAATTATGAATAAGGCACGCAGTGGAGGTGCTCCTTGATGCTTTGATTCCCCCATGAGCCACGCACGGTCTTCGTGTGCACGGTCTACGTATGCATGGTCTACATGTGCACGGTCTATGTGTGCATGGTCTACGTGTGCACGGTCTATGTGTGCATGGTCTACATGTGCACGGTCTATGTGTGCACAGTCTATGTGGTCACAGATATGATCCACTTTAAGAACATGTTAAAAGTGTTTACAATGTACTAAGAAGAGGAATAAACATCTAAAACAGGGGTGTCAAACTCAAATACAGTGGGCCAAAATGTAAAACTGAACAAAGCCGCGGGCCAATGTTGAACAAATTAACCTTTTAATAGGGACCCAAACAAGTTTTGCATTGAATATTGAACAAGCGAGGCTTATATAACTTTATAGTGACATGCAAAATTGTGTTTCAAATAATAATAATAATAATTAAAAAATATCAATGGCATATCAAGTACAATTTAAATAAAAATTGAATGCCTCTTTTCTATTTGCAGCCTTCTGAGGTAAATATCAACATTAACTTTTTCCACAGGCTAATACATTGAAAATAAAATCACAATGAATAAAACAACCATTCAGGACTTTAAACTGCTCAGTTTGCAACACACTGATCTAATCTGATGTGCCCAAGCCAGCGACCTGCCATCTTTTCTTGGATGCTAGTTCATTAATGTCGGGGCTCAGGCTATGAGCTGAGGCAACCTTCATTATCGAACAAAGGTGTTCATCAGTCATTATATCTCGTAGTCCACCCGGACCACAGTCTTGGGGGCGTGCCTTAATGGCACTGCCTTTAACGTCCTCTACGAGCTGACGTCACGTCCGCTTTTCATCCATTCTAACAACGTGCCGGCCCAGCCGCGAGATATGTGCGACTTCTGTACGCTCACACACGTGAATGCAACGCATACTTGATCAACAGCGATAGAGGGTAGCCGTATAAACAACTTTAACACTGTTAGAAATATACGCCAACTGTGAATCCACACCAAACAAGAATGACAAACACATTTCTGGAGAACATCCGCACAGTAAGACAACATAAACACAACAGAACAAATACCCAGAACCCTTTGCAGCACTAACTCTTCCGGGACGCTATAAAATACACCCCCTCTACCACCAAACACCCCCCACACGCACACACACACACACACACCTTGTAGCGTCCGGAAGAGTTAGTGCGGCAGAGGGTTCT